>NW_022111317.1:2711563-2734190 GCF_000313985.2 Echinops telfairi
GGGGCACCTTTTTTGCCAGGTTCAGCTCGCAGGCTGGTGCCGCTGAGCCAGAGGGCCCCATGGCTCCTTTTCTGATCAATTCAGACCACCCACTCTCCCCCCTTCCAATGCACGAACGCATTTCGTGTCGGGGGTTTGCAGTTTGTGTTTCCCCAGTTTTGTTGTTGCTTTAGCCTTGTGTGAGTCCGGGTGGACTAGAGAAGCAAATTCATAAACACTCGCATGTGTACAAGAAAGAGCTTTCTATACAAGAACAACTGGATATTGAGAAAACATCCCAACCCAGTCCAGATCAAGTCCATAGTCCGATATTAGCCCATATGTCTGATACCAGTCTATAAAGTCCTCTTCAGACTCACGAAACACGTGCAATGATGCTGAAGGACGATCACAGGTCAGTGGGTGGGAAGTCTTGTGGATCCAGTGGTAGAAGCATCTCAGCGCTGGCGTGGGTCTCCATGTGGCTTCTCCAGCTCTGAGGCTCTGGCTCCATCAGCCTGTCTCCGTGTGGCTTGTCAACAGGAATGTCTCGCAGGGACTGAGCTTGTGTCCCACCTCCCATGAGCTGTTTATCTCCTTAGCGCCTACAAATGAGGTCATCAAGCTAGTCTGATTGACAGGCTAGGCTCCACCCCTCCACTCTGAAGTCTCTCAAATTGACGACAGATGATGTAATGACCACAGTCTTAACTCAGGTCCGGGACCGTGGGTAAAGTGCTCAGCTGGCCCAGCGGTTCAAACCCACCACCAGCCGCCCCAGGGAGCAAGCTGTGGCTGTCTGCTTCCAAGGAGACTGACGGTCCTGGAGACCGTGGGGCGCAGAGGGGGGTCACCTGTGTTATGGACGCCCCCCTCCGACACAAGGACGGCACGGCAGAACGTTTGGTTGCCTCGCTTTCTGGAGGTAGCTTGTCAGGCCTTCTTCCTAGTCTTTTTGTCTGCAGACCTGGCCGGCTGAAACATGTTCGCCAGCGGTGTCCCTGATGGTGTTAAAAAGCCCGGTTCCAGGGTTAGAGCAGGACCCAAGCCCCCACAATACGACAAGCTGATAGATGCAGGGTGGGCCCCTTTGATGGGGTTGGCCAAGTGGCCCTTCCCCGGGGTTGGACCAACCACATGTGGGGGCAAAGGATTCTGCGGACAAGGGTGTTGTCAGCCACCCGGTGACAAGGTGAGACAGGGCGTCTCCCCAACCACAGGCGGTTTCGATGTGCAGTCCTCTCCTGTGAGCGACGGCACCAGCAGCATCTCCTCCCTCGCCCCCCACCCACCTGTAAGGGCAGGTGGTGCCATGGGTAGAGCGTTGGGCTGCTAACCTAAAGGTTGGTGGTTCAAAGTCCCAGCTGCGGAGACGGCCTGTTTCCATGACAGCTGCAGACACTGCTCCGTCCCATGGGGCTGCTCTGGTCGGAATCCACTCGCCAGCCTTGATTTGGGTTTGGGGTGGGGCCAATGATTCAAGTCCACTTGGAGACGCCTCGGAAGAAAGGACTGGTGATTCCCTTCCCAAGAGCCAGCCATGACACCCCCAGGAGCACAGCCCCTCTCCGGCACACACGGGGTCCTTGAGTCAGAGCTGTGTCACAAGAACAAGTTTCACTCCGTGTGTCGTGCGTGCGTGTAAGGGGATTTAAAATATGTGCACGTTCAAATGTCAAAGCTATGCATAAGGTTTTCGGTGCCTACTTCCTCCAGAGTGGGGAGCCGGTCTTTCTTTGCGGTCCGTTCTTCGTCTGGAAGCCCCGCTGATGCCTGTTCACTTTGGGTGACCCTGTTGCTATTTGAAATACCATTGACATCACTTCCAGTATCGTGCACAGCACCCCACAAGCCACCACAGGACCAACTGACAGACCAGCGGTAGCTTGTAGCCTCTCTCTGTCCTTAGTCAATCTGTATGCTGAGCAAATCCCCAGAGAAGCTGGATTAAAGAAGGGTCGGAGGAAGGCTTATTAAGAACCTGCGGTACGCAGGTGACACACCCTTGCTCTCTGAAAGTGAGGAGGACTTGAAGCACCTGCTGATGAAGATGGAGACTTGCAGCCTTCAGTGTGGATTGCAAGTCAATGTCGAGAAGACCAGAATCCTCACCCCTGGACCGACAGGTCACATCATGACCAACGGAGAAGAGATTGAAGTTGTCCGGATCTCGTCTTGCTTGGATCCACAGTCGAGGCTCATGGAAGAAGCCGTCCAGGGATCAAACGACGCACTGCACCGGGTCAACATGCCGCAAGACCTCTTCAGAGCGTGGAAAAGCAAGGATGGTACATTGAGGACAGAGGTGCGCCTGACCCCAGCCATGGTCTTTCCATCGCTGTGGACGTTGGACATTGACGAAGGAAGACCAAAGAGAATCGAGGCCGGGGAGCGGCGGGGCTGGGCCGCAGGTGAGGAGACTACTGAAAGGACCGTGGACAGACCCGTCTGTCTTGCAAGAAGAAGGGCCAGAGTGTTCCTGGGAGACAAGGCTGGGAGACTTGGTCTCACGTCCTTTGGACGGTCGGGAGAGACCCGTCCCTGGAGAAGGACGTCGTGCTCCGTGAAGCGGAGGGGCCGCGAGAGAGAGGACGGCCCTGGACGAGGTGGACGGGCACCGTGGCCGCAGCCGTGGGCTCGGGCACGGGAATGTCGTGAGGACGGTGCAGGACCCGGCAGTGTCTCCTCTCTTTCTACCGCAAGCCGGACGGACTGCACGACACCTAACACCAACAAGGCGTTCTCCGCGGCCAGCGTGATTGTCTTCCCTTGTTCAACGGTGTGGAGCCAACGCCTGGGGACCTGAATGCCACACAAGACGGCCCCTCGGGTCCCGTGATCACCGCTCACAAGATTCGTCGGGACAAAGCACAGACTGTTAGGCAGGATTGGGGGGGGCAGGGCACCTCGGGCGCCTCTCGTTACACCCTCGGGGGGCACTGCTGGGGTGAGTGGCGGGTGGATGGTGCCGTTGAGTGGTTGGTTTTCCTTCTGAATTGCTCCTGGTGGTCTGGGGGAAGATTACCGAGCAAATTGGCTTTCCACGCACTTTGCTTCGTGACTCTATCAAGGAATCGGTATCGCTGTGGCGGCTCCTCTGCAGAGCTTCTGACTTTGCTTTGAGAGTTTAACCGGGGGAGCGGTTGCCTGGTCACTGAGTAGGAAGCCAGGCCCCCAAGTGGAGGGGGTACAATACTAGCTGTGTGTTTTGTTTTTTTATGAAAAGATTATTTTATCGGGGGCTCTTACAACAATCCGTACATCAATTGCATCAAGCGTATTTGTGCATCTGTTGCCATCATCATTTTTTAAACATTTACTTTCTATTGAGCCCTTGGTATCAGCTCCTCTTGTTTCCCTCCCTCCCCCGCCCTCGTGACCCCTTCATGAATTATAAATGATTATTATTTTCATATCTTACACCGCCCATTGTCTCCCTTCCCCCACAGTTTCTGTTGTTCGTCCCCCTGAGGGGCGGTAGTGAGGTTATGTGTAGACCAGCGATTCTCAACCTGTGGGTCGTGACCCCTTTGGGGGCCAAATGACCCTTTCACAGGGGTTGCCCGGTTCATAGCAGTAGCAAAATGACATTCATGAAGTAGCAGCGAAAGTAAGTTTATGGTTGGGGGTCACCATAGCCTAGTGTGAAAGGGTCGCAGCGTGAGGAAGGTTGAGAACCACTGGTGTAGATCACCGTGATGGGCTCCCTTCCTCCTCTCCCCTCCCCACCTTCACCCTTTCCTCCTGGTATTGCCGCTACTCCCATTCCTGCTCCTGGATTCCATGGGTCATGAGCTCTTATCTCTTATCTGTACCCACGCACGTGCTCCGGTCTAGCCCACAGCGAGGCAGAACTGGGGTCATAATGGGGGGGTGAGGACTCTCAAGGAACCAGAGGAATGTTGTGTGTTTGATCGGTGCTATACTGCGCCCTGGTTGACTCATCCCTTCCTTGTGACCCTTCTGTGAGGGGATGTCCCGTTGTCCACAGATGGGTTTGGGGTCTCTGCTCCAACCCCCCTGGTTCTCAACTAGCTGGGTTTGAGTTTTGCTTCAGGACTTCCTGTCCGGTGCCTTTGGCCCAGGAGCCACACCGGTTTAATGCTTGGAACTTTAGGAGACGTTTTCCAGGCAGTAGCTGCCATCTGCTCCATGTCACCCAAACCCACTGTCCTGGAGCTGACGCGGGGACTCCTAGCACGACCCTTCACATCGTCACAGGAGCAGCGACCTCATCTTTCCACCACGGAGCAGCCACTGGGCTTGCACTGCTGGCTTTGCGGACCAGCAGCCCAGGGCGAGCCTGCAGCACCCCACAGGGCTCCTTCCTCTCTCAACGTAACCAGAGGGCCATGTTTTAAGGGCCATTAGCTTCTCTCTCTCTCTCTGCAACCTCGATTCTCAGGTTCTGTCTGCGTGCCCTTTGGTAAGACAGGCCTGGCCTTAGAAAGCATCCTCAGGTGCTAGGAAGATCAGCCTTCGGCCCGTGACAGGGGACAGCCCTCCCCCTCCAGGTCATCCCCTGTCCCTAGACTTGGCCTGTGGGCGGGGGAGGGAGGCGTGTCTGTTTGTTCAGCTCTGCAGGTCTGTGGGAGAACTTATGAATCTTTCATTTGCGGATTCTGGAGTCTGAATCCACTAGGAAGGCTGTTCCCATGCCAAGCTCATAAAGGCAACAGTCCTCCCGGGCTTCCTTCCATGGGAGAGCTTCTGCGGTTTCACTTTAAAGTTTAATCTGTCGTTTCGGTTGGTCACAACCCCACCCCCTTCACTAGGAAGTCAGCTTTATGCCAGGACCGTGGTCTGGGTGGGTGCAAAACTGTCTCTGCATGGTTGCCTGTATTTCGGGACTTGCTAGTGTGTGCCTTGGGTGCCGGTGACCACACTGTTTTAATGATCGAGGCTTTATAAGATGTCCTTTACGCTTTTATTTTATTTCCATCTTTTTAATTCTGGAACATTTCGAGCAGTACAGATAGGACTCGACGCGTTCCTGATGTCTCTTGTCAAAAACGGACATGCACGTCCGAGCTGGCACAAAAGCCAAGCCCACGCCACACCGACGGCGGTTGAACTGACAGGGATTCTGATCGGCCCCACAGGTTAGTCAGGCAGGGCAGGACAGTAAATCTTTCCGTCCTCCTGTAGCCGGGTGGCGTCAGATGCAGGGAGTAACCGGTGGCAATCTGCTGGCGTCCACAGGAGCACTGCCCGGTCCACGCCATCGCCACAAACCGTCGCTCTGTGAACCCTGCGCGGATCGCATATGCAAACCCACAGGCGGAGAGGGGTGACCAGGAGTCAGCAGGCCCTGCACCCTCACCCCCACCCCGGGCTGGGCTCGATGGCAGTGAGTTGACTGGGCATCAATCGGTTCTTTCTGGAACGGTGACTCTGCCTTCCTTCCATCTCCTGTGGAGGCTTCCTGTCACCAGTGCTACCCACCAAAAACCAGAACGCAAGAAGACCACACCGCCGGGTGGTCAATGCAAAGGGGCCCTAGAGGACAGGTTCGCCCGCCCCAGGGGTGTCCGAGCCCATGACTCTCGACGGGAGGAGAAAGCTCCATCTTTCTCCTGGGAGCTGCTGGCGGTTCCAGTCTGCTAACCTTGAGCTTTGCAGCTAAGTGCGTGACCCACCTTGCAGGGCTTCGTCGGTTCCCCTCGGTTCTCTGGGCGCGAGGAAGGCTGCCTGCACGTCCCTCCTGGCTTTTTGACGTGGGTCCCTGCGTCTCTCAGCCCAGTGCCTTCCTGTCTCCTGCAGCTGCCCCGGAGACCTCCTGTCCCGCTCTTGGGCGCCTCCGTCCCCTCACCTGCAAGGCTCTGCTCACATTCAGGTGGAGACTCTTCTGACACCCATCTTTGAGCGACCCTTTCTTCCTGTCTCTTTAAGGACGGTTTGCTTTCTGGGGGGGTGAGCCTCTGTTCTCCTCGGTCCTCTGTCATCGGGGTTCAATGAGTGTGATAGGTAGGTTTATTGAGCCAACCTGGCCAATAGGAACATGCAGAATGAATCAGGTCACAGTTTGGTTGGAGGGCAGAGAGACAAATGGCTCTGCAAGGCCCACCCCGTCTCTCTTGCTCTCTGGTGATTGGAGCATACTGGAGCGTGCTGCTGGGGTAGCCGGTTCTCTGCCTCTATCTGTGAGCCACACCACCTGTGGGCCAGACCAGCCTACGGATCCTGTTGCTAGAGCTTGTGGCCCTAATTAGCTGTTACGTTCCTTCTCGCTGTGTCAAACCATCCTCTCTATATAATCATCGGTGTCCTGGTCTCGTTTCTCTGGAGAACCCTGCCTGACACGAGTCAAGGCTGTCTCTGAGATGCTCTCTAAGCTTCAAGTGGGACACAACCCAGGTCGAACTTTGGCTCTGGGGTCCTGGCTTTAACCTTCTTCAGCTTCAACTTGAGCTGGGCTTAGAGTAATTGATCATCTCAGGTATTGGAAACCCCCGGAGGCCATTCTCCTCTGCCACACGGGGTCGCCGTGAGTTGACACCCAGGATCGCAGCCTTCAGTGTGGATTTCCACCTCAGTGTCAAGAAAACCAAAATCCTCACCCCTGGACCCACCGGTCCCATCTCCACAAACGGAGAAGAGACTGAAGTAGTCAAGGACCTCGTCTTGCTCGCATCCACAGTCAATGCTCACGGAAGCAGCCGTCAAGAGGTCAAAGGGCACATCGCACTGGGTCCGTCAGCCGCACAGACCTCCTTGGAGTGTGGAACAGCAAGGATGTGACTTTGAGGACTCGGGTGAGCCTGACCCAAGCCATGGTATTTTCCATCACCTCATCAGCTTGTGAACGTTGGACGCTGAATAAGGAAGACTGCAGAAGAACTAGGTGCATTTGAGTTAGGGTGTTGGCAAAGACTATTGAAAAGCCTGGGCCATCAAAAGCACACACAACCCTGTCTGGGAAGTACAGCCAGAATGCTCCTTAGAAGCAAGGATGGCGAGACTTTGTGTGACGTGCTTTGAGCATGTTATCAGAAGAGACCACTCACTGCCTCGGGGTCCACACCAACTCAGAGGGACCCTGGAGGAGAGGGTAGAGCTGCCCTCTTGTGAGCGTCCGAGACTGTCACTCTTGACCAGGGTAGAAAGCCTCCTTTCTCCTGAGGAGGGCTGGTGGTTTCAAACTGCTGATCTAGTGGTTGGCAGCCCAGTGCATAACCACTGCACCACCAGGGCTTCTCGGGAGAGACCAGTGCCTGGGAAGGCCATCCTGCTTGGTAGAGCAGAGGGGCAGCGGGAAAGAGGAAGGCCCCCCCACGAGATGGACTGGTCGGCTGACAGCCACAGTGGGCTCAGACATCACGATTGGATGGCGCGGGACTAGGCAGTGTCTCGTTTGTCTGGTCAGAACCGGCCCCACCGCCCCTAGCAACAGCCGCAACAATAGACCGAGTCTGGTTTAGCTCGGAGAACAGCACCCGACCGTCTCCGCCCGGGGGAACAGACGCGCATGTTCCATGGGTTGGCACAGCCGGGCTGTCGTGCACACCTCCAACAGAAGCATCCGCCCAGGCGTCCGCTGGTGACTTCTGAAAGCTGTGTGCTTCCCTGGGCAGGTAGCTGTGCCTGCCTCCTTCACCCAGAACCACCTTCTCTGTGTGTGTGTGTGTGTCCCCTTTTACAGGACACCCCTCAGGCGGCATCAGAGGACCACCCTTCTTCCGTGTGACCATCTCGTGTGAATGAATGGCATCTTCAAATCGTCCTTCACCCACCTGCAACTTAAAGACACGGGGACCACCGGGGTCTCCAGTGTAACCACAGTGCCACTCCCGGCCTCTCTGCAGCCCAGTTGTCTGGCGGTCCGCGAGGCTGGGCCCCTCCTTCAAACGCTCAAGGCTGCCTGCTGGCTTATGTCTCCGTGTCCAAATCTCCGTCAGCTGTCTAGTCCCAGGAGAAACCTTCCCAGCACGCCCAACACTCATACCTCAGCTGACGTCTCTGGGAGAGCGGTCCCTCCGACCCCGAGTCCTGGTGTGAATTTCCACCCGGCTGTTTCCGGGCCCCTGGCAACACCGACTGCCTGTCATTTTGCCCTTCCGTGGCCATTAGTGTGGTTGGCTGCCGTCAAGTCCTGCCCTGCACCCTCACCCCCACCCCGGGCTGGGCAGTGGATCAGGTGGTGCTGAGCTACAGGGCTTGGTGGAGGAGACCCCCAGCCTTGCCTACTGCTCTGTCTCAGCCGGGGACCCTGCTGAAGCCTGGTCAGCAGCCTCCACCAGCTCAGTGCTGTTGCATGGACGCCAGCAACCCTGGGCAGCCCCCGGGGGACCCGAACCCACTGGCACTCAGCGCGGTTGGGTTGTTCCTGGCTGGGTTTCGGAGCAGCCTGGCAGCGGTGCCGGCCGGGCACGTCTCCCGAGAACCTTTGCAGCCCCGGCTCTGCAATTCAGCACCCAGCAGCAGCCCTGCCTAGCTGCTTCTGCAAAGATAAAAGGCAAGCAGAGGCCACCAGCCCCGCCCCGGGCCAGAGGACCGTAACGGGCAGCTGCTTAAACATCCGACCGGGCCTCGCCTTACAGGGTCAGTGCCAGGACATCTAGGTCCTCAGCCGCCACCTTGCTCTCATGAGGGAAACAGCCAGGGACATCCGCGGTCTTGCCGGCCGGAGCCACCATGCCAGGAAGGGGCCCTCTGCTGCCCCCACGCTGCTCTGGGTCCCCGTCAGCCACAGCTTCCTGTGAGCCGACAACCTTTCAGAGAGGGCAGCTCTGTGCATCCGTCAGGCCCCCCCTCTGAGGCCCCCTCCCCACCGTCTCTTTGCCCAGGCCCCAGACACGGACGGACCTTCTCTCTCTCTACCGTGAAATCCTCGAGGGAGTCTCCAATCAAGGGCAGCTCCCAGTTCAAAGACCACTGGCTTGGATGGGAGATCATCCCCCGCACCTACCCCTGTGAGCGGGATCCCCCAACACAGCCAGAGACACGCTGGCAGCAGGGGGCCTCATGAGGTGGTGTCCCTGGATTGCATTGTGTCCCCCCAAACTATAAGTCCACACGGGTGGCCTGAGCAGCTCAGCGGTTTGGTGTGTCCTGATGCCATTTGGCAGTTCTGTGGTGATGGAACCACCTCCCACGGTGCGGTCTGAGGTTGTGAAGTGCTGTGAATCCAGGGTGTGATGCTGGGGGCAGGGGCAGGGGTTACTTTCAGGAGGATGAGGTTCTGTCTGTGACCTTAACGAAACACTTCAGATGGGGTGCCCCACCCCCTTTGGCCTCAGGTCACAGGCCTGATCTCAGGTAAAGGGGTGTCTCCCTGGGGTGTGGTCTGCACCACCTATCATCTCCTGAGAGAGATGCTGAGCAGGAAGTGAGGAACTGTGTTAGTGGGTGGACGAGAGAGACAAATTCAGAGACACTCCTGTGTGTGTAAGAAAGAGCTTTATATAAAGACCAATTGTATATTAAGAAAACATCCCACAGGGGCGGGCGGGAGGGGAGAGAGGAGCTGGTCCCGAGGGCTGAATAGAAAGTAGATTTCTACAAGAGAGTGAGGGCAATCTATGTACAAACAGGCCTGATTCAATTGATGTGTGTGTGATGAGTTGTACGAGTCCCCAATAAAATCATTTTGAAAAGAACACATCCCAGCCCAGTCCAGATCAAGTCCCTAAGTCCGGTATTAGCCCATAGGTCCCCTACCGGTCTGTAAAGTCCTCTTCAGACTCATGAAGCCCATGCAATGACACAGAATGCAGGGAGATCACAGGTTAGTAGGTGGGAAGTCTTAGGGTTCCAGTGGTGGTGGAAGCATCTCAGTGCTGGCATGGGTCTCCACATGGCCCCTCCAGCTCCAGGGCTCTGGCTCCATCAGTGTAGCTGTGTGTGTTTGTGTGTGTGTGTGTGTGTCTGGCCTCCGGGGCGCTATTGATCGCCGTGGCACCTCCAGATGAGGTCATCAAACTGTGGCCTGATTGACAGGCTAGTCTCCATCCCTTCACTCTTAACAGTCTCCAGTTGACACCAGATGATGTAACTACCACAGGACACAAAGGCCAGGGGGCAGGACCCCCGTGGTTCACCGCCTTCCTGAAGGTTGGAGAGAAGCCCGACATGTCATCCCAGGGTGAGTTTCTGGAGCCACACTGGCCTGAGTTCAATTCCCGGCTCTGTCCCTCTGCCTATAGGAGCCCAAGGCAGTCCCCTGGCCCCTCTGGGCTCAGTCTGTTCACTATTGACCCAAACCCAGACCACACTGCTGCCTCGGCACTGATGCCGCTGCACAGTCACCCTACAGGACGGTAGAACTGCCCTGCCCCTGCGGGGGATCCGGCTGTCTGTGGACTCTTCTGAAAAAGCCCATCTTTCTCCCTCGGAGCGGCTGGTGGTTCGCAGCATGGGTTACATCGCTGAGCTGTTAACTACAAGATCCTCCTGAAGTTATGGTCTTGATCATCTCAGCGAGTTAGGAACTAAACAAGGCGAATCCACCAAATGCATGGTGTTGTTCTCCAGCGCTGTGGCTTTCACAGACCGCGGTCCATTCTCACAGCTCAGGAGGGTCTGAATTCAGGGTATCAGCTCTGAGGGGAAGGCTGTCTCTGTTGGCTGGTGTGGTAGGGAAGGGAAGTCCTTATCTACTTTCAGTATCTGTGGGCCTGACAGTCCTCGGAGAGCTCCGTGTAGGTTGGCATCAGTCTGCCTCTGGGTCTTGGCGGTTCTCAGCACAGGGACTCCTGGTCCAAAGGACATGCTCTCCTCTGGCTCTTCGTACCTGGGGGTAGTAATTCGCTCTGATCTCTGTTTAGTTAATCTCATCTGTAGCACAGGGTCACTGAGTTGGCATCGACTCCAGGGCAGTGAGTTTGGCTTGGAGAATTTGGGGTCACTTAGTGGGCTGCTAACCACAGGTCAGCTGTTCAAACCCACCAGCCGCTCCCCAGGAGCAAGGTGAGGCTTTCTGCTTCGGTCAAGATCTACAAATTCAGAAACCCAAAAGGCTGGTTCTACTCTGTCCTGGGGGGTCTGAGTGGGAATCCCCTCTGGCGATCGGTTTGATTCCTCCTCCTCCTCCTTTTTAAATACCTCAGAAGAGATTGACTCAAGATAATGTGGCGGCGTGGAGTTTCTGCATGTGGCTCTTCCCACATCTCTGTAACTCCCATCAGAGGGTTGGGTGGGGCTATGCAAATAGGGCATGTGTGACACCCAGAGAGGCCACTGGTCAGTTTTCGTCACCACGCGCCTGGCTGTAAAATGAGCCCTCTTTGAAGCAATTCAAGATCTCTGACATGGCTCAGGCCACCGAGACCAGAGGCACCAGAGACGGTGGTCCAGAGACTCAGAGCAGCCGCTGAGACGACGGAACTGGGGCAGAGTGACAGGCGGGCTTCCCAGCCCACGAAGGCAAAGGCCAGGGAACCACACGCCTGCGACACTGAGGTCCAAAGAGCGACTTGTCTGCTGGCCGAGGAGAGGTGTTGCCGTGCACCCATGACTCTGTCCTTACTGTTTGCCCATCCTGACGGCTGCTAACCTGTCAACTTTCCTAATAGCCCCCCTTCGTTGTTGGTGCTGTCTGAGCTCTGGGGCCACTGCAGTGGATTCTCTAACCCAGCGGAAAAGTGGACCTCTGTCTGAGGAACGGTGGGTGTGTGGGTTGATGAAGAAGGATGGAGGGGTGGCCTGTCAGAGCCCTGCCTCGTGGCACTTGGGAAGCCAGGGGAGGTCAGCTACAGCCCTGGCACGGTCGACGGTGGCACACCCTCATCCTATAGCTTGTGCCCTGCCTCACCCACAAAACGGCCTCTGTTCCCGCCTCGGTAGAGGAGGAGCTTCGTGACCTGTGGGGTGATTACATCGGATCACTGAGTGGTCGGTGATTCCGTCGTAATCCTGAGAATTGTGGCCCAGCCGCAGCGACTCATTTTGGGGGGACACAATTCAGTCCCTCGCAGTGAATGCTTGGGACTCTGAGGACTGGTGGGAAGCTCAGTCTCATGGGGGGGGGGGGGGCTGGGGTGTCACCTGTGGGCATCTCAGAGCTGGACAGCCCCTCTGGCCGCTGTGTGGCAGTATGCCGGGCAACAGCTGGGGACACAGATGCAGAGAGGGGACCTGGGCAGGGATGGTGGGGTCTACAAGAGGGCTCTGCTTGCTTGTCCAGGGGCTGCAGACCAGCAGACCATCGGTGGATAAGCACCCAAGCCTTAGCCCAGTCTCATGCTGGGCGGCCTGCGGCTTACCCCTCAACGGCTGAGGGAAAGAGGGTGCCACACTTGGCCGGGGTTTGGGGAGCCCCTTCAGAGCAGGCCCAGCCTTCCAAGGCCCGTGGAGCAGGTCCATTCTGCACGAGGCCCACCCATCAGAAGAGTCACCGAGCCCTTACCAATTGAGTGTCTTCCTCCTCTTCCACCCGCCCAGGAGAAATGTGACAGGGGCAATAGCCAGGGACGTGGGTGGGGCTGAGTCCAGGCCCACCTCCCAAATGGAGCCAAGCAGGGGGCTTTCAGATCTCAGTGACAGCATTCGTCTCTGGGTCCCTCCACCTCCACCCTGAAGATGTGAGTTGGGGACATCAGGGTGCGCTCCCCGCCCCTCCCCTCCTCGGGGTTGATGCCCACGCGTGGATGCCTGTCACCATCTGAGAGCGTTTGGGCAGCACGTGGCCCTGCAGCCCCAGCTGAGGACGCCGGTGGGTGACAGAGGGCATTGTTCCCGGGACGTCCCCACCCCGCCGCCAGTCCCTATTCACCCTCATGTCCAGTTTGGCTGAGAAGACCCCGGGCAGGGAAGCTGGGTTCGGGCATGTGTAAAGGGGTTTTTTCCACGGGTGGCCTCTCTTTCCAGAAGCAAATGGAGAAGACCGTGTTCTGAGGACCAGCGTTCTGCCGCGAGGTTTTTGATCCCTCCAGCTGGGAGTGGGGGGGAAGGCGGTGGGGAGGGGGGTGGCTGAGCATCCCAGGCTGCATCTCGGCCTTGGACTCAAAACAAATCTCAGATGAAAGACCCTGTAATGGGCTGCCAGGGCCTGATGGCGGCAGGGGGGTGGGGTGGGGGGCTCCCAGAGGAGCCAAATGGTTCTGTTTCAAAGCCACGCATGGAGGCGGGTGGCTCGCGGGCAGGCAGGTGGGCGGATGGAGTGGGCCTGCCCTGGAGACTTCTAAGACCTGCTGGGCCCTTTCATCTTCCTCAAAGCTCAACTGCTGGGCATTGGTGGTTTGTGGGGATGTGGGTGCTGGGCAGCGATCCTCCTGGCCCCATGAGAGCCGAGTGCTCCTACTTGCTCCCTCTATCTGTTGTCCTTCTGTGGCAGCGACATCATCTGGTGTCAACTTGCGAAGGGGTGGAGTCTAGCCTGTCAATCGGGTCGCAGCTTGATGACCTCCTATGGAGGCGCCATGGAGATACATCGCTCACTGGAGGCCAGGTGTGAGACAATCCTGTTGACAAGCCATTTGAAGCTATACACTGAGGGAACCAGAGCCCTGGAGCTGGAGGAGCCACGTGAAGACCCACAAGACTTTCCACCCACTGGCCTGTGCTCTTCCTGCATCATTGCGTGTGTTGTGAGTCTGAAGAGGACTTTATAGACTGGTACAGGACATATGGGCTAATATGGGACTTATGGACTTGATCTGGACTGGGGTTTTCTTAATGTACAATGACTCTGATACAAACTTCTCCCTTACACACACGAGTGTCTCTGAATTTGTTTCTCGAGTCAACCCAGACTCACACATGTCCTCATAACCCCGTCCCGAAGACTCCCTGCCCCTTACACTGCGGGGCGCAGGCCCCCTCTGCCCCAGCGAGGAGCTGCAGTGGAGCCGGCAGGGTCCCTGGGGACGTGGGGCTTGCTGGGGATGAGCTACCTCAGCACTGGCCTTCCCAGAACCTGAGCAGACGATTCCCGGCTGCTGCTTCCACTCCCAGGGGAGCTCCATCGGCTCCCATTTCCAGACTCCTCCCAGCTGACTGGGCCCCAGAGGCTGCTCCTATGGGGAGCTGCAGATAGGGAGACTGAGGCCCACCTCATGCTGACCAAGGGTCTAGGCTAGAGTGAGTCAGGCCTGCGTCAGCTCGGGCTAATCCCTGCTATCACTCCCTCCACCTCCAACCTCCAGGACCCCTCCCACCAGGAATTTTCTTTCAGAAGGGTCCACGCAGACAGCCTGGAGTCCGGCAGGCACACAGGTTTAGACAAGTGTGTGATACACAACACGGATGCACTCAACATCACGTCCATGTACAACCCGCTCGCATTATCTACATTTTCCACGTTGTATCGCGGCTTGATGGTTTCACCCGCTTGAGCGCAGACTCTGTGCCTTCTAGTTCCCGTCTGTGTGGAGTCCCAGCCATGGCTCCTTGTACCCGGCTTGGCGGGGGTGGGGGGGTGTTCCTCCCAGAGGGTGCAGCAGGCAAGGCAAACGTGCCTCGTGGATTGAGCTAAACTGTCCTTTCCTTTAACGATGGCTCCAGGGGATGACCTCGGCTCGATGCCAAAGCTGCTTCTAGCCACTCATTCCACTCTGTCCCTCCGGCCCCAATGTGTCCAGTAAGCTGGTCTCCAAAGAGATTGTGCAGTTGTTTCACAATCTCCCCTCTTTTGGTCAGGACCCAGCTACTGTGCCCCTGATCTAAACCTTCACTGATGGTAGCCAGGCACCATCTAGCTTTCCTGGTCTCCTGGCAAGGGAGGTGCTGGCGCGTGGAGGCAACGAGGCCCCGACATGTTTTGCCCAGACGTGCAGCTGCATGACCGAGCCACGGGGCGAAGGCACTGCCAGAGTCCAGCTCCCGGGGCTGGAGGGAAGGCCCAGCCACGTGGCAGCCAGCCAACGGCCGGAGCCTGTGTCCGGCTTCCAACTCAGGCCCAGCCGAGAAGCTGTCTTCCCACCACAACCCCTACGTTGCCCACTTGTGGCCAGCTGGTCTCTGGCCCCCAACACCAGCACCTCTCATCAGATGCCCAATGCCTTCCCGGGGTTACGACAATGCACCCCACTGCTGCCCAGATGGGCTTGCTGGTGCCCACAGGCCCATGGGGACAGGGTGGGTCCAGTCTGGCCATGCGTGGACAAATAGAAGAGGCTGGGCACCGTGTGGCCGAGACAAAGAGGCAGGTGGACTTCCGACAGCCACCTTGCCAGCTTCTGCGCCCGGTGGGGCCTCCAGGGCAAAGTGCCAGGTCCTCTCTCTGTGGGGGTGGTCAGGTAGTTTCAGAATCATCTCTGTGCTGACCTGGGATTCTGGGTTCTGAGGTTCTTCGTGTGTGTGTGTGTGTGTGTGTGTGTGTAAACATGGGTGTGTGAGAGTGCATGTGGAGTGAGTGTAAGGGAGTGAGACAGTATATATGGAGTGTGTGTCAGTTCATGTAGAGTGGGTGTATGTGAGCATGTGTGTGACAGTGCATGTGGAGTGGGTATGAGTGTGTGGAGGGGTATGTTTGTGCGTGCCCCGCTTGCTCCTTCCCCCTCCCTCTGTTCCTCCTTCCTATCCCAGGCCCAGCTGCCACCTCAGGGCAGAGTCTCAGGGGCCCCCACGGGGGTCTCTGGACTTCGAGCCTGGGGACTGCTGAGCAGGGACTGGCTTGAGTGGGGGGACAAGGCTGGGGGCAGCACCACGCTCCCTGTGATGCAGTGACTCGGGGTCTGAGTCGGCTGCCCACCCTGCACTACCCGTCCCAGACCCCGCTCTCACCCTGCCCCATCGGAGCCACGTCAGCGGCCCAATTATGCTTGAAAATAGACAGACGCCGGTTTGCCAAATCGAATTGGACTGATTGAGTTACTCCTGCCCTTTTAAAGAAGTGCAGCCTTGCCTGGCGGCCTCCTAATCGAATCACAGCAGCCGGGGGACTGGCCTCCAAGCACCCAGGCCCGGAGCCCTCCTGAGGGGTAGGGATGCTCCTGGATTCTTCTCTGGCAGGCCCCCAGCCTTGACTCTCCCCACTGGCTCTGGCTGTTGGAGCCTGAAGCACCCGTGGGGATGCCCGCTCAGGGGCCCTGCTGACTTCTCTTAGGGGGCTTGGCCGCTGGTGGGGAGAGCCTCCTGGGACCCCCAGCTCCCCGCCCAGCTGATAGGGCAGGGACGCTGCGCACAAGGACCTGTTACCCCAGGACTGACTCACCTGCACATCAGCAGGCCAACCCCAGCGGCGGCCTCAGGAGAAAGGTCTGATCACCTGCCATTCTACCTGCACCCAGGGTGTCGCGAGGGTCAGAGGGCAGAGGTCGTTCTCCCCTTCTGCTCGGGAAACATCCGCGGACCACGCAGTTTCCCTTGGCATGGGTCTCTGTCCTGGTACTCTCCTCCAAAGACTCGACTTCCTTCCAGCAGCTGCTCGTGATCCCACGTCTGAGCATTCGGGTCCCGGTGCCGGGGTGGTCTCTGGTCAGCGTGGCCACCCCGGCCCCACCCCATGCCTCGATTCACTCGATGACCCCTCTGTAGTGCCCTTCCAGGACCCCAGCTCTGCGGCCCCCAGCAGCCCCTGGACTGGAGCACCCCTGCATCCCCCCACGTCCCAAAGGGCAGCACTCTGTCACGGCTCAGTGCAGGGCTGGGCTGGGCGCCTCGCAGGGACCGTCTCAAGACACGGCAGGAGCGTGGACGCAGGGGCACATGACGGGGCGTCACAGCCAGCAGAGCAGGAAGCCCCTCCTCTCTGAGCAGGGGAGAGGTCTGGGACCACCCCCTCCCAGGGAGCCTGAGGCGACAGGAGGACAATAAGACCCGGGGGTCGCTTTTCATCAGTGAAGACAAGAGCCCTGTAATGGCTCAATTTACCCTGAAATTATTGGTAATTTGTGACACTGGCACCCACGGCTAATGACTGCCTTTCCTGAACGCAGGGAGGAAACCGTCTCTTCAGAGGCGCCGGTTCTGGGCTCAAGCTTTGTTTCCCCCTTTTGTGTCTCTGTGGCCGGCAGGTGTGCCCCTGCCTTAGCTGGGACCCGCCGCACGTGGCCAGATGAACCCCGGAGAGCAAACAGTGCCAGTGGCGGGAGGGCAGACGGGCCTCGGCTGTCCACGGCTTTGACCATGAGCCTCCTCGTCTCATTTGCATTTTTACCTCTTTACAGGCTGCCCGGCGGGTGATGTGCCGCATATTTCGGGAAGCTGTGAATTTCAAAGGCGCTTGTAGTGTAGACGGGTTAGAGCCAAATGGAGATGGATGTGGGTGCGCACTTGACTCGGCATTGGCCATCACCTAACGAGGTTTGCGCTTCCGCTGGGGCGATTAAAAACACATTGGAGAATATTGGCCAGAAGGGAGCCCTGGTGTGGAGGACCTTCGGATACTTGACCCTTCCCGGTGAGGGTCAGCGCATGGTGGACACCAAGAGATGGCTGGGAAGAAGCAAGCCCCCCAAACCCCCCCACCCCCACCCCCGAGTCAGGCCCCTGCTTGCCTGTGGCCCCTGGGGGACCCAGAGGGCATCTCACCGGAAACTTGTGAGCAGATTCTGACCCAGGGAAGAGGCAGAAGATGCGGCTGGGCAGAGATGAGGGCAGTAGTGCCACGGGCTCGGGGAGCCCCTGGTTAAGCACTTGGGACGCCAATGGGAGGGCTGAAGCTTGGAACTCACCCCGAGGCAAGGCCTGGCAGTTTCCCCCTCTTGGCCAGACCTGGCCAGCGGTCAGAAGCCAGAGGCGACAACCTGCATGACCTCCACAGGGCAGTCTGGGTACTTGAACAACTGGGGGTGCAGGTGTGGAATGGGGCGGTAGGGACTGACTGGGCACCCCAGCCTGGAGCTGCCTCCTGGAGGTCGGTCCCCACAAGGAGATGGGAGCAGGGTGCTGCGTAGTAAGTGATTCCTCTCTCCCCCACATCCCAGCCTGGCCACCCAGCGGTCACAGAAAGGCGGCTTGCTGCAAGAGGCTGAGTTCCTGTCCGCCAAGGACTGCGTGAGGGGTCTGAGCAGCCTGCAGGAGTTCCCCCACCACCCCCAAACACAGCCCCTGAACAGTGCAGTTTCCCACCAGAGAGGCTCTCTCACGCTGGGCTCGGAAGCTGGGCACCCAGGCCGAGGTGTGGGCAGAGCCAGCTCCCTCCTCCTGCACTAGGGGACATCCTTCCTTGCCGCCTGCCCGGCTTCTGAGGGCCCCATCGCCCCCAGCTCTGCCTCCTGCTGGGGTCACATTGGTTTCCAGAGCCAGGGCCCCCAAAGCTGTTCCAGGAGAGATGGGGGAAGGACCAGCGGGTCTTGGTGACATTATGACCTCACGCTCCTGTGCCAGTCTCAACTGGCAAAACCCTCGTCTCAGATAAGGTCTCACGTACAGGGACAAAGACTGGGGGGTCGGGGACACACAAGTCACCCCCAACAGGGTCTCATGCGCTGCCTGCCTGCCGTCTGTGGCGGGGTTGGTCACCTTTGGAGGGGCCGGGCTTGGGCTCGCTCGCTGGAGGGGTGAGAACGGCGGGGACTCTCCATGGGTGCGGGCTGGGTGTCAGGTGCAGTGCACCCTCTAGTCTTGAGACCCTGGGCTGCAGCCCAGCTCGGGGTCTGAAAGGAGTGGTGCTGGCAGGGGTAGGTGTGGCTCAGATGTCTGCTGCAGGGAAGCAGGGACCCGAGGGATCCAGAAACACCCAGTGGGAGCCAAGAGGGGCTGTGAGGGGCCATGGTGAGGCCCCAGCAGGAAAGACCTTGTGGCAGACTTGGGCGTGTGGCCCGGGGAGCAGGCCACGTGGGCAGGTCCTGGAGTGGCTCTGACAAGACCCCGGGGAGTCCGAGCTCGTCCGGTGAGTGGCAGCCAGTGTCCTCAGGGGGAGAGTGGGGTAAGGAGGAGGGCTGGGTCCTGGGTTTGGGTCCCATCTCCCTGCCCCAGGCCCCCACCTCCTGTGCCCTGCTCCTCCTATCTCAGGCCCCAGCCCCAGTCCCTTTCCCAGAAAGAAGACCTGGCTCCCATCTCCTGCCAGGGCCCAGTGGGTCCGACAGGTCCCCAGTTCCTGTCCCAGCCCCTCCATGGCCTCTGACCCCTGCCACCGGAAGCCTTGGATCCCGGCATCAGGCTTGGCCCTGTACCCTGTCCCAACGCCTCGCTGGCTCCCTCACTCCACACCCAGGCCTCCAGCACTGCAGGCATCCCATGGGTGGGACAGTGACTGTGTCTCTTGCTCAGAGCTGAGGGGGCCAAGGAGAGGCCCTGGCTTTCTCCTCAGGGCAGAGCGGCAGCTCCCAGGCCCCGGAGCAACAGGAGGGGGCCGGCAAAGACCCCGGGGTCCTGGTCTGCAAGCCAGGAGCCCTGCTCGTCCAGCAGCCAGGCACCAGGGAGACTGGTCAGGACACTGTTTCGAGCCTCTGTCTCACCTCCCTTAATGGGCTTAATGTCTTGGCTGAACGTTAATGTGGGTAATTTCGCCTCCCACTCGCAGATTTCAGGGAAAATAAGGGAAAGGGAAAAAGCAGCTGCCGCCACGGGACCAGAACAATGGCCCCAGCCCCGCCAGCAGCCGGGATAAAACAGAAGCCGCACAAGAACAATGACTGTCCCTCTCGTCACCTTCATTTAAAAAAAATTTTATTTTTTAAATCTGCTGGCGGACGGGCTCTTTGGTCCTATCTGCCTGAAATTTCTGACAATGAGCCAGGTCGTGGTTAATTTCCAGGCAGCGTAACCTTTTTGGAAATGTCCCCCTCAATGCCGGGGCACAAGCTGCTTGTGATAATTAAAGTAATGCCATCCGGGGCCCAAATTGCTCCTGCTAATAGGCTAATTGACAACAGCCAGCATTAGCCGTGATTAGTCATTCGGGCCTAATAGCATCGCCCGGCCTGTAATTTTCTAACGTAGATGGAATTTTACATCTGTCTTCCATCGCTGTGTGCTTTCAGGATTTGGACCCTCGAGGTGGCATTTTCAGCAGGGCCCACCTTCTGCCCAGCTCCCTCGTGTCCCCCGGGGCTTGTCGGATGGGCCTGCTTTCTCAAACCCACAGCTGTGTGGGCTCCGGTGTCGGCAGACCATTCTGGCATCTGTCAACCAAGACAGACAGAAACCACACGAGCTCACACGCGGCGAGGGAACTGGATGCTGGGACTCAGCGGCAGGGTCCACCCAAGCGGTGTCCTGCTAGGGAAGGAGACACGAGAACCTGGGACCAGTCCCCCCCAAATCACCAAACCCACTTGCCATCGAGTTATGCCAACTCTTAAACAGCCTCCTAGGACGGGGTGGACCTGCCCCCTCCTTCTCCCGGAGCCACCAAAGGCGTCCCGTTTTGGACATAGGCGATTTGGAGAATGGCCATCAGGAGCCCAGCGGACTCTGGCTTGGGCCACCCAGCGCTCCGGGTCCGGGTGTCCCAGCGCCCTCTGCAGGCCGGCCAAGGTGAAACCACAGATTGGGTCCCTCAGAAAGGATGGTGATGAAGGTTCCGGAACAGATGCCAGCGGCCTCTCCGCAGTGGTCCCTGGAGCGCAGACTCACGGGCCAGGGTCTTCAGAGGGGAACCTTAGGGAGGAGGAAGCAGGAGGGACATGGGAGCGGACAGCTCAAATCCCTGGGTGGTAGCGGTGGGGGATGCGAGTTGAAGGGCATCCCGTCTCCCTGATTCATTCCACATGCCCATGCTACCAACGGCCACAGCTGCCCAGCAGCACAGGGTGGAACGGCCCACGCGTGCCTGAGATGACCACTCCTCACAGGAATAGACAGCCCTGTCTCTCTCCCGAGGAGCGGTTGGGGGCTTTGAACTCTCACCTTTCCGTGAGCAGCCCACCGGGGCTTCTCGAGGGTAACGAACAGACCATAGCCTGGCTCGGGCCCAGTGCGACGTCGTCGCATCAGCTCAGCATCTTCGCTCGGTGCGGTTGTAGAGGTCTTGGGAGGCCGGATTGCCTTTGGGTTCTGGACTGCTGCTCTCTGGAGTGCTGACTGTGGGGCCCCGGAAGATGAGCTCTCTGGCCATGTCCAGGGTCTGCTCTGTTCACCACGGTGTCCCACAGACAGATCCAGTTCCCAGGACAACTGGCCCCAGCCAACGTCCAAGCCAGACTCGGGGTGGGCCTTCCTTGCCCCGTGGTGGGAACTCCATCCCCAGCCTGTTCTTAGCCCCCAGCTGCCATGAACATTGTCTGCCAACCTCTCCCCACTCTCTTTTGACTCAAGAAGTGTTCTCAGCTGATGGGACCACGTGCTCCCACTGTCCAGTCAATGCCTGGCTGATACGGGTGTTAAGTGCCAGGCCCCCCCCTCCCCCTGCTTCAGTCACCCTTCCAACCCTGAAAGTGGTGGCAGAAAACAGAGTTTAAAAGTAGGGGGTCACACGGGTTGTAATCCAGTGGCACTCATGTGCATGTAAGAGCTTTCTACCAGGAAGTACTCCTACACCAAGAAAGCACTCCAGCTCCGTCCAGCTCAAGTCCAAACACCCGATGCTAGTTCCCGGGTCCCTCTTCCGACTCCCGTAGCTGTAAGCCGGTGACCCAGAAAAGTGAGCCGGGAAGCAGGGAGATCTTACTGGCTGGTGGGTGCTGCCTCACGTGGACCCAACACGGCAGGGTGCTGAGAGCTCTGAGGCAGGAAGGCACAAGGGGAGGGGGAGAGAGCCTCTCTGCTTGTCTAACGCCTACAAGAAGGCTTATGACATCAGGGAGGGGTCATCAGGCTGACTTGATTGACAGGTCTGACTCCACCCAGAGCCAGGTGCGTCCAGTTGACATGCTCCCTAACTACCACAGGTGGGCAAATCATCAAGCACCTTAGGAGACAATGCCTAGAAGGAGGAGAACTGCAGAAGGGGGAGACCCCAAAATCTGAGTGTAAACTCTGTCCAAATCCTAGCATAACTCCACCCCACCCCGAACCTCACTCGAGTTTGAAAAATGTTTCCAAGAACAGAATCGCAGATTTGGCAAACGCGTGAAGCGTCACTGAGGCTTTGAAGGGGATATGGGGGTTTTGTTTAAAAAAAAAAAAAATACATACATAGCTTTGAAAAATCTCTTCCATTTCTTTGGGGGTTCCCCCTCATATCCTCTCCATCTCTGCGTGCTTCTTTCTCCCCAATCAAGCTGCTTTTTACCTTTTATGTTTCATGGATTTAAGGCACGTTGTTATTGTCAGCTGCCAAGCACTTGGTTCCGACCCAAAGCAGCCCGCTGCTGCACAGAACAAGACTCTGCGGTCCTGCCGGGCCCTCTCCATGGTCTCCGTGTGCGAGCCCACTGCCGCAGCAGCTGTGTCTCCATCTCACTCAGGGGCTCCCCCTTTCACACACAGAGCTTACAAGGATCTACACGTGACCCCCTCCCTGGGGGACGGACGACAGAAAAGTGGGTGAAGGGAGACGTCGGACAGGGCAAGATATGACAAAATAATAGTTTATAAATTATCAAGGGCTCATAAGGGAGGGGGGAGCATGGAGGGAGAGGAAAAAATGAGGACCTGATGCCATGGGCTTACGTGGAGAGAAAATGTTTTGAGAATGATGAGGGCAATGAATGTACAAATGCACTTTTCACAATTGATGTATGTATGGATTGTGATGAGTAGTATGAGCCCCTAATAAAGCAGTTAAAAAAAATTTTTTAAAATTCTTTTGCTTTTTGGACACCCCTCATATTTGCTAATTGGCTAGTGGTTCTCCACCTTCCTCATGCAGCGGCCCTTTCATACAGGTCCTCATGTGGTGGTGACCCCCAACCATAAAATTATTTTGCTGCTACTTCAT
>NW_022111317.1:2734290-2789992 GCF_000313985.2 Echinops telfairi
AGGGAGGGGGGAGCATGGAGGGAGAGGAAAAAATGAGGGCTGGAAGGCCTGGTTAGGAAGATCAGGGCTCACAGTCTTGGGGGTGCATGACACAGCAATGTGGAGGAGGTTGCTCCCAGCAGATCCAATAAGCAACCTCATCCCTCGGCTCCACCATCCGTCCCTGCCCGGGAAGCAGCAGTCCAGAAATCAAATAACGTATTGCTGCGAGGACCGTGCGGCGCTTCCTGTTGTACATCGCTGCGTCACTGTGGGTCAGAACCCACCACCACCACCGTGGAAGTCCACCTTCCTGCACCGCACTGCAGTCTTCCATGTGATCCACCAACTTTTCTTTTTAAAAGATTTCTATTTTAATAAATCATTGGGGGCTCTTACAGCTCTTATGACAATCCACCTATCCATTGTGCCCAGCACATTTGCACATATGTTGCCATCATCCTTCTCAGAACATTTTCTCTCCTTGAGCCCTTGGTATCAGTTCATTTTTCCCTCCCTCCCTCATCAACTCTTGATAATTTATAAATTATCTTCATATCTTGCAGTCAGTCTGTGGTGTCCCTTCACTCATGTCTCTGTTGTCCGTCGCCCTGCAGAGGTGTGTGTGTGTGTGATACGTTGATCACTGCGATCGGGTGCCCCTGGTCCATAAAGGTTTCATTGGCTGATGTGCAGAGCTCACCAGGCCGTTCTTCCCAGTCGCTCTTACTCCAGAATGTGCTGAAACCTGCCTGCGGTGATCAGCCTGCTGGTTATTTGAAACGCTGGGAGCGTAGCGTCCACATCGTAGTAGTAACAAGCTACACCATCACAGCAGCCTATGCACCACGAGAGGGCACGCTGCCCGGTCCTGTGCCATCCTCGCCATTGCTCCCGTGCCGGCGCCCATCGAAGCCGCCGTTGTCTGGATGGGTATCTTGCCGAAGGCCTTCCTCTTTTCTGTGTGGTGTGCGGAGACCTGTCTCTGGAGAAGGGCACGCCGCTTGGTGGAGGGGCAGTGGGAAAGCGAGACCCTCAAAGAGCTGGACTGGCACAGCAGCTCCGACCTAGCCACTGTGGTGGTGGCGCAGGCTGCGATGGCGTGGTGTTCTGCTGCTGGGTCGCAACCAACTCGACAGCACCGAGCAACCGGCACCGGCGGCCCCCACCAGGCTCATTTCCCCACACTGCCCGGATGGACTCCGACTGAGCACTGCGAGGGGTCGTGGCCATTCCTCTCCCTCCTCTGACCTCGGACCTGGCTTGTCGATTCAGCTCTTTGATTGGTCGTTTCTTTCTTTCCACCACCGTGTTGTTTACCTCTGAGATTTTCGAACCGGTTGCCTTCCAGCCTGTTGTTTCCCGCCTGCCTGTTGTGTCCGTAGTTCCAGGTTTCTCGGGGCGGGAAGGGTGCCGTGTCTCCGTGTCTAGGAGCAAGCCTACCCTCCCAGTGAAAGTTGAACGGTGGACAGGGGAGGCTGGAGCAGAGCGGTGCTGGAGACGCAGCCTGGATGGCCGGGGCGCCCCGAAGCACAAGCACATCTGTCCTGGCAGCGGCACAGCCAACACGCTGCGAGGAGGTTGAGGATGGTGAGAGAGACATGTGTCCCATGCTTCCGACTCATGAGCAGGAGAGTCCCGTCCTGAAAGAGGGCATCGTGCTTGGTAAAGCGGAGGGGCGGCGAGGGAGAGGCAGGTCCAGAAGGGCCATCGGCTGCCCTGTGGGCTCACACGTGACAGTGACAGTGGTGCAGATGGCTTGGGACCAGGAGGGGTTGTGCACTGAAGTCTGGCAAGAGTAACAAGCCGGTTTATCTCGGTCTTGGTCAGAGGACTCTAGATGACAAACCGACTGCAGTACAGTCTGGATTCTGGATGAACTGGGGACGCCTGGGCTTGTTCGGCATCTGGTCAAGGGCATGGTTCTCTCGCTCTAGGTCCCCACCCTCAGGCGTTTCCCCTGTGCGCTTCCACGTGGAACTGTGTCCCATCCAATGAGGACACGAAGAATGTTCTGGGAAAGAGTCAACAGGCCTGGAGGCAGACTGGCCCAGCTTCTGTGCGCGTGGGGGTGTGTCTTCCTACCTTCCAGCCCCAGCCAGCGGCCTTGTCCCCTCCCGCCCGCAGGGGGCTGTCCCAGGTGCCACCGCCTGTTTGGGTCCTGGTGCTCCAGTCCTCTGTTCCTGTCTCCAGGAGCCCAGCTCACTCCTCTGCTTCTCGCTCCAGGGCGTTACCGAATGGGCTGCGTTTATCTTGTCCGCTGGCATGACAGGTGACACTTAGCCAACTGCACGTCCTGGACCCGCTGCTCTCCTGACGCGTTTAAAAGCCCCACGAGAGCCCACGGTTCCAGACACTTCCGGCGGCTGGCTGCTTTGTTCGGAACGTCTGCCCCAGACAGCAAGGCTGCAGATCACGCCTGGGACACAGCCCCTCACCCACGTGTACTTCCATGAGGGCTTCACGTTTTCATCCAGTAGGTTGGTTTGAACCTTCAGTTGTGGTTGGGCAAGGGCCCACTAGGTCCCCATGACAGAGGACTCCACCATGTCCCAACGCTCTGCTCCCCTCTTCAGGGGGCTCCCCTCTTTCCCTTCCAGGCGTCATCCCTGGGCAATGGCAGCCCTTTGAGTCTTGCAGGGCTGGTTGTTCAAAGGGCTGGGACCCTCTTTCCCTGGCGTGACTGACTGTTCACCTTCCTGACAAGCCATGGAAGTTAACTGCAAGACTGACTGAGGGCCGCAGTCCCGGGGTCTCACCTCACTGCCACAGGGGCGATTCTGACTTCTCGTGAGCTATATTATAGGACGGTGTGGAACTGCCCGTGGGTCTCTGTGGGGGGAGGTGGAAGGGAGATGATGTGAAGGAGTCCAGAAAGAAAGGAGGTTTGGAAACAGATTTGTTTGGAAACAATTCTGCTTGACCAGACTGAACTATGCAACGACACATTAGCTCCCAATTATAAAAAATAAGAATAAAGTCATCTCTCTCCCAGATAGCAGGTGGTCTCACACCACTGACCAACACGTGCAAACTCAGACCCACCGGGGCCCCTTAACAAATCCTAAGGGCAGACATTTCCCCTCAAGCCCACTATGGCCCTGGGTGCTATGGGTCAAGGGTCGGGGCTCTAGTGGAGGGAGGGGGTGTGTGTCGGTGATTGAACCCCCAGAAGAGGATGTGGCCACCGGCTTCGGGAAGCGGTCTACACCCTTGGAACCCCTGCCTAGGGCTTCTTTTCTCTATCCTGCAGGGTCCAAGTCAGAACTGACCTGGGAGCAGAGGGGCTGGGAGGCAATTGCTGCTCGTTCAGTGCCCTCTCGTCAGTCCTGGCACGTGCAGGCTCTATGCACACACAGCCTACGGAGACGCCGCCTGGTCCCGGGCCCTCCTCCCGGCTGTTACGTCTGAGCCCATTGCTGTGCCCAGAGTCCATCCTACTCACGGAGGGCCTTCCTCTTACCGGCAGGGTGTCCCTCTCCAGGGACTGGTCTCTGCTGGTGACACGGCTAAAGCACGGGAGAGGAAGTCTCGCCAAGCTACCAAGCAGCATGCTGGCCGTCCACGGCACGTTCAGTGCACTTCCCCAGTGCCATCCTCCAAGCACATCGGCTAGTTCTTATGCCACGTGGTTCCACGCAGGCAAGGGGGGGGGGGTGTTGAAGTGCCGTGATTGGGGGGCTGGGGGCACCCGTTGCTCCTCTCTGGGTCCTGCCCTGCGTGCCAAGCCTGCCTCCCGGGGGTCTGGAAGGATACCCACCCTTCTCTTGGTCTGTGTCCCCTCCATCTTCTGCACGTCAGGTTGGGCCCTCAGCACATTCGAGGCAGCCTCTTGTTGGGTTTTACTTTCAACCGCGGCCTGACCACACCCTAGAGAAACAGGAGCTAGACAGACTGCACCAACACTGTGCTTTTGTTCTGGTCTCTCCCCGGGGCGGGCGGGCGCAGAAACAATTGGTCCACTTGTCCGACTTTCTTCGTTGCCCTGGCGAGCTTAGGGACGACCCAGGGAGACCCGATGTCTTTGAATATGGCTGTCCTTGAAGCACGCGGAGTAAACGACGGCACGTACCAGCAGACAACTGGCTCCGGGGACAACAATAAGCCTGTGGCCGATGAGCCACAGCCAGACCGCTCCTCAGAAGCAAGACTGGTGATACTTTGTTTCACGTTGGACGGATGTCAGTGGGCATGGCCGGTCCCCGGAGGGCATGCTTGGTAGGGGGCTCTCCTTCAACGGCAACTGGCACCATGGCTGCAACAGTGGCGGTGAGACACCAGGCAGCTGTCTGTTCCGTGTGGGTACTGCTCAAGGGAACCGTGACAACAGAGGCGAGGGGTGTCATCTATCTGCAATCACACGGACACGACGGGGACCCATGGGAGCAGAGGGTTTTCGTTCATGAGGGAGGGTGGGCGAGGCTCCATCACTTGACAAAGAGCTCGTCCACGTCCCGACTGGTGCTCTTGGACCGGTGTTCTTGGGGCCCCTGCGTTGGTGTGTGGCTTGCTGGGCATGTTTCCAGATCGTTTTTTAAATCATCTCCAAAAGGTATCAGCCAAACCACCTGTGGTATGTGGTAGTCACATGATCTGTTGTCAATTTGAGAAGATTCAGAGTGAAGGGGTGGAGGTTAGCCTGTCAATCAGGTGGCAGCTTGCTGACCTCATTTGGAGGCCCTAAGGAGATAAATAGCTCAATGAACGTGAGACACACGGGGGAGACATAGCAGCTGACAAGACACATGGAACTATGCTAGTGCCCTGAGCTGGAGAAGCCACGTGGAGACCCCTACCAGCGCTTAGAAGCTTACAACGCCACGGGATCCACAAGACTTCCCACCCACTGGCCCGTGACCTTCCTGCATTCGGTTGGCGTCACTGCACGTGTCTCGTGAGTCTGAAAAGGACTTTATAGATTGGTGTTAGACATATAGGCTAATATCAGACTTAAGGACTTGATCTGGACTGGGCTATTTTTTCAACATTCAATTGTTCTTGTGTATTCAGCTCTTTCTTATACACATGAGTGTGTCTATGAATTTGGACTCTCATACCACCCATCTTTCGGGAGTGACTGGGAAGAGAACCTCCAGGAAGCAGGGCAACGCACAGGGGAGGGCAGTTATCCTGAGCAGCACTCAGCCAACAGTCGCTGGATGGGAGCTGGCTGGCCAAGGGGTCAGCTGCCTGAGCCCTGGGTACGGAGCCCGGCTGGGGCTGCTGGGTAAGCACAGGACTTACCTGCTCAACTCAAGGTTGGGGGTCCAAACCCACCAAGCACTCTCAAGGACAAGGGCGACAGCCTCAGAAACCCTAGGAGCGTGGCAGTGAGCGGCCGAGGGATGGGTTTGGTGGTTTGTCCTCAATGGAGAGAGACAGCGACAGGTGGGTGTAGACAGCTGCTTTTACTAATGAAGCTGCAGGGCCTGACTTCATTTCCCAACAGCTGACTCCTGGATACACCCCCAACCCCAGCAGCCCCGGGCGAGCTGCCCCTCTCTGCCCACAAAGGACGAGGGCATTCCACACTTGATGCTCCTGCCTGGGGCTCGTGTTCCAGGTCTGAGGGCCTGAAACCACACATGCTCCATGCCTGTGCTGCTGCACGGTGAACAAGGAGCTCGCACCCTCCACGGGGACCTCGTTTTGTCCTGCCTCGTGTCTTTTTCACACAAGTGTTGTGTGCCGTGTTGTGACAGACAATGACTGTCTGGGTCTGACTGCCCTGAGCCCCTCCCTTCTGGAGGAACGCACACACCGCTCCAACACCACAGGGCCCTTGGAAGCTCCAGCGTGTCCCCCCAACAGCGTGTGGTGAGTCACCTGGGCCATTTCTGACTCCTGATGTTCTTATTGGTCACTCACATCCTGGCCCGTGGCTGAGCGGACATCACTGCAGCCCACCGCCTTTGTGGGATGTGCCCCGTAGAAATGGCAGCAAGCCTGGGTGGACGTGGGCTCTGAGGTCTTCCCAAATACACGCTCAGGAATGCACCTGCTTAAGGCACAGGGATGGGAAACGTCTCCTTAAAATCAACCTGGATTTGTCATGTTTAAGAAGCACCTTTCTGTCCCCCACCCAGTGACTTAGGGCTTCCTGCTAAGGGTGGCCGACACACTGACGGAGAGCCCCTTGCTTCTGGCTTGTGGGAAGCCACCGTCCAGCTTGAAGGACCCCACCCCTAGCAAAGGGTTTTTTCTGCCATCCAAGAAAGCAAAACACCAGCAAACAAAAAAACACCATGTGGTGTGTTGCCCATTCGCCAGCAGCAGACTGGGAGGCCTGGGGATGCAGGCACGGTGCCCCTGGGAGTGCAGGCCTGCCTGTGCTCACTCGCGGCCAGTCCAAGGGGCCCCAACTGGGTGCTGGGTGCACAGTCCCTTCCAAAGGGAGCAGCCGCAGCAGAAGGGTTCCCCCACTCCCACACCAGGGCTGCCCCCCCACCCCCACCCCCGGCTCCTGGGCCACAGGCTGGCCACTGAGCATAGAGAAAGGCAGGCAGGCGGGTGGGCGGCGTCGACATGTGACTTTTTATTTCCGCACGCAATGTAATGCTTAGGCACACTGCTCGGAATGCTGCTCTAAAAAAATCGTTGGCCATGTTTCAGAATACCCTTTTGGTTTTAAATACTGGTCAGGACAGACCGAGGGCTGTAAAAAGGTGCAGGTCGTTTTTGATCACAGAAATGAGAACTGATTTGCATCTAAAGGTGCAAGAGGTGAAGTCAGTTAACCCTTTCAGCAGACGTGTGGCAACACACGGTATATTGCTTCAGCCGTTTGAGAAGGCGGTGATGTCTTTTTACACTGACATAGAAAATTATAAATTACATTGAATTAGTATCCATAATCATTACATATATGTACACAAACCAGTTATTTAAAAAACAAAAACACACTGGTTTATAATTGACGAGTGGGAACCTAGCGTGGGACACAGGCTGCCCAGGTTGCCAGTGCGCACGAGCGGGGCGGGGCCCTGCGCAGGCCTGTTCTGCGCATGTGGGCGGCGTCTGCACTCCGGGGACAGGAGCTGGCCGACCGCCGTCTGTGTGCCGCCTGTACAGATGGCTCCGGGACTTCCGAACTCAAGGGTGCCGGCCAGCAAGGATCAACTTGGTGAATGGGTTAAAGAGGCAGATGAACGACCCCAAACAGAACAGAACAGAAAGCCAAAAAGAACCCAAACCACGAGCCATCTCCACTGCAAAGACTAGTGTTTCACCTGCGGGAGAGTCATTTCGAGCAAACAAGACTGTAACAGAGCACACGGCCTCACAAAAATGTCAATTATCAACTAGGCTGCAGCAATAAATACTTAATCTCTACCGACAGACTTAACATTGTTGATCCGTTTGAAACAATAGAGAAAACAGTTACCAAAACTGCTTATAAAAAGAACACCAGAGATCCCGTAATCACCTTTGTGGCATCAGAACAGCCAAATCAACACGCAGGCCTCTCACGCCCTCAGCTCCTTTTGTCTGCCTGGAGGGGGAAGGGATCCAGGACTTTGTACAAGGTGGAAAATGTATGAAAACTGCCTAGCACTTTGGTCACACTAATAATTGTCAAATAGTTATGTTTCAAATACAATAGATCTGTGTATTCACTTTATAAAACTATTCTTCCAGCCATTTTAACTATAGAATTACGACTATTATCGCATGGCTGGCAGGCCGTATTTCACAGGCCCCATTATTTAGAACATACAATATAAACATACAGGGAAATCCTTGGCATTGGCCAGTGTGCAGTCTTTGTACACGTCGGGTGCTCTGTACAACGTCTCAGCGTCGAGTGGAGAGGGTGCTGGTCCTGAGCCTGTACACCAAGTGCAGCGGTGACTGGCTGGGAGGCTCCGCTGGCTGGAACCCTCCGGAGGCCCCGGCGATGGTGGTCTGTGGTCCTCAGCAGCAGCAGCAGCAGCAGCTCACTCATCATACTGGGCCATTGACCATCGTGTCGCTGGGTGCACTTGGCTGGTCAGTCCTGAGGGGCGAGACAGACAGGTGAGACGCATGCCACTGGCAAGCGGGGAGAGGCAGTGGCCCCTGGCTCCTTGGTGGCGGGGAGCACAAGTTTTATTGTCATTTAGCTAAGCCCAGCCCAAGGCTGGCACCAAATTTAACACCTCATCCACAAATTTAATTCCAGAAGACCCAGTGAGTCACACCTGAACTTTCCCTAGCAGCTGGTGGTACCTGGCCCAGGCTGAGCTGAGAAGGGTATGCCCCACGGGACCCCTACCCACTGCCGGGGGGGATGAGAGCAGCAGCTGGTCTTGGAACGCCCCTTAGAGCTCTGTGCTTACCTTGAGTCCCCAATGTGGCCTGTCACTGGGAAGGGGGGGAGGCACACCCACATGGTGAGTGCCCGGTAGCAGAGTGGTGCCAGGACAGGGCCCACCCCATCTCTGGAGAGGCCAGGCACCAGCCGGGCTCTGGTGAGGGCCTGGAGAGGGGTGCCTGCCAGCACCTTCTGAGCCAGACTTCAAGACCAGCACAAGAGCATAGACACCTCGCACACCATGCCCTCTGTTCCCCAGAGGACCCGAGCCTGCCTGCACCACACCTATGGGCTGGTCCTTAGAAAACACCTCAATCTCGCTCGGGAGTTCTCGGCACCCCAAGGACAAGAACGCCCTGCTTGTCCAGCACAGCAGCTGGCATGTAGTCCTCACTGACAGACATCAGGAGGGAGCACTGAAGGCTAGTCCAAGGGCCAGACCCTGCCTGTGATGGGGGCCAGGGGGCTGACCTTCCACACTGCCAGTGCCTGAGCCTGAGGTGACACAACACGAGGGCCTTGCTGAGGCCCTGAGGCCGCTCACCACACCCTGTGTACCTCCTGGGTGCTCCTGGACTCGCTCACCAACCTTGTGCACCCTTCTTCCAGGGGCCCAGTTCCCTGCCTGCTACGCAGCTGCTCCCCCTCTTCCCGGGGCTTCTCCCACCAGCACACTCCCCGCACCCCACCCTGCTCAGTCTGGGTCTGCGAGCATGAGCCAGGAGGGAGCAAGTGGGCCCCCCTGCACCCAGACCCAGGACCACCTCAGACCCCAGACCTCTCAGGCACGTTCTGGAGTTTGTGTGTGTGGAGGGTTTTCCAATCCAAGTAAACTATCCTGCAACCGGCCTGAGAGACAGACCAATGGCAGGCAGGTGGGTGTGACTGGTGGAGAGAGGGTGCCCTCTGCTGGTCTCCCCTGCGCATTACCCACAAAATACCTGGACAGAAAGGAGCCCTGGTAGCTGGGGGGCGAACACCGGACAGCGCCCCACCAAGCCAGTGATCCAAGCCCACCGCTGCTTCCCCGAACAAGGCAGGCTGCTCCTGTGAAGACACACTTTCCCCTGTGAGCGAGCCACTCCGGCAGTGGTCTGTATTGGGGGGGGGGGCTCTAACATGGCTTACAAGCCACCTGCTCCTGTGGGACAGAGCCACCAAGGCCCAGCGGGGGAGATGGGGCAGGATGCTTCCAGAGGCTGGAGGCCAAGGACAGCCCACAGGGCAGCAGCTCCACAGTGGCCTGCAACCCTGCCAGGGAACATACAACTCCCAAGAAAGGCTGACCAGGGCCCCTTGGGCCAAGGACCTGACTCAGCCCCGGGGCCACCTGAAGATGCCCCAGATGAGGGGCTCACCTCTCCCCTCGAGGCCCAGTGCCTGGCTGGCCTCCCTGAGCACTCAAGAGGGCCATATCCAATCCTGAGGGGTCACAGGACCCCCCCTCCCCACCCAGGGCCATCGTTGAAGTCTCTCCTCCAGCCTATGGGGAGGAGCTACATGCGAGAGCTGGGGGCCTTGACAGGGTTTCCAGGCACAATGAGGACTGGCTGCCAATCCTGGACAAAGCCCGGTATTGTCTCAACTCAAGAACTGACCCTGCCTTCTCAGAACAAGGGCTGCTGATGGCCCATCCCGGACCCCAAGGCCTGAGAATGGCCTCTGGGCACTGCTACATTCCCAGGGTAGCTGCCTTGGTGTCCCTGGGATGGAGGACCACCACTGTGCTGAGGAACCTGGTGTTGATGGGGGTGTTACCTCTGCTCTGGGCTGCTGGGGACCTGGGGGGCCGTGGCCTTGGCCTCCGTCACCTCGGAGCTCTCCTCCAACACGTATTTACAAGCAGCATCCTGAGAGGTAGGCAGTTTCCCGTCCTCACTGCAGGAGAGAGAGTGACACTGAGTCACATGGGGGGTGGGGCTGGGCAGGACACGGACGCATGCAGACGGTGTGGTGGCCATGGAGCATGCTTGGGGACAAGCACGGGGACACAAGAGGTGGGATGCAGAGTGTCAGGAGAGGGACGCGCACCGCACATACCGGTAGGACTTCAACACTCTGAAGCCAAGTGTGCAAAACAGAAAGAGAAATGTACAAGAGTTTCAGAACACTCCCACACTGCCGGTGGGACCCTAGCCCACGCCTGCACACCAGCAAAGCTGCGGGCTCGGCAGGCTCAAGCCAACCTGTTTGAAGGAACAAGTCTTCCGTTAAAGGGGCCAAGCCCACAGGGAGGGCTCCTTGAGCCAGCCAAGGGGTGACCCCTAGCCCATGCAAGTATAAGCCGCCCCAACGGGGAGACTGCCTTGGAGCAGGAAAGGCAGCATGCTCCCAGTGGATGGGTGAACGCAAGGCGCTTAGCTTTCCCCCACCCCGCCCAATACTGCACCCCATGGCTAAGTACTGCGTGGTGACCTGACCTCTCTGCCCCCTGGGTTTGCTCACAAAAACCCTTGTTTGTGGACAGCTAGTAGCACGGCCTCCCAGAGATTCAGTGAGGTCTGTGTGATGCTCTGTTGAGTCCTGAGCAAGAGTCTCCTCCGCTTGGCTCTTCTTCCCGGTTCACGGTCCCTGCCCCACCCTCCAGCCAAAGCAGCAACAGGGTCTGGGAAGCGCACCTGGCTTCTGCAGCTCAGACCGGTGTGCTCCTGGTCTCGGCGGCAGCCCTGGGCTGGCTGGGAGGATGGCCAAGGTGCACTGACCATTCCCACGTAGTGTTTCCAACTCTGCGCCTCCAGCCCACAGCCCCTGGCAGGCTCCTAGCCAGCCTTGAGAGCGTGACCCCTCCAAATGCCCCAGTGTCCACTGGCCGCCTTCTGCAGTCTCCGGAGATGGAGAGTGGCAGCCACCGGCACTGCGCCTCGCTGCTCACTCGCCCAGCCCAGGGGGCCACTCTGCAGCCTGTTCTCTGACTTGGGCGACCTCCCTTCTCGTGGTGGTGTGCAGAATTCCTTGAACAAAGGAGTGACCGTGTTCTATTGTTCTATCTTCTCCACCTGCCCTTGCAGGGCCGGACACCCGCCCCCTCCAGGAAGTGCACTCCTGGAGGCAGCCCAGCCTGTTCTCAGCTTTGCACTTACACTTCTGCACACTGGGCGAAAAGCTCCTTTCTGCCCTCAAGCAGTGGAGACCATGCCAGATGGGCCAGCAGTTCCTCTTCTCTAGGAGCGAGGTGCCTTGCTGGAGAGCAGCAGGGAGGATGTGTGCTGGGTGAGGTGCCCTGGAGCAGCACTGCGGTGTGAGGAGCAGGCAAGCTTGGGGCCTCTTGCCTCCAGCCCAGCACTCTGACCCACACAGCATCCATCCCGAGACCCAAAGAGGTCCGGACAATGGGCAAGCAAGTCTCCCTCTGGGCTCCCTAAGGAGTCCACAACATCTGTTACTGCCCATGATTCCAGAGCAGGTTTCCAAGAGCTGGCTATGCATTTTTCGGGGACAGTCTTAAGTTTTAAGGACGACTTTGTGCACCTGTGCTTGCATGCATCGGTTGGGTCTTCTCTCGGCAGTCTTGACTCACTGCCACGTTGACCACGTCTCTCATGTCACCTCTCCAGCAGAGAGCCAGGCTGAGGCGGCCCCCCCGAAGGGCCCAGCTGAGCTTCATTCTTTACTGGTCAGCTGTCCATGCTTGGCTCTCACTGTGACCCACCTTCTGATCCACGACTTTAGCAGTGAGCTTCTGTGGTGGCCTCCAGTCTGCCATTGCCCCAGAGAGGCACGAGAGTGACAGTGGGGCCCACAGGTCCACTTCTCACCGAGGCACGCACAGTCCATCAGGCCGGAACTGGCATGCACTTCAAGCCCCCCGGCTCTTTGATTCCATGCACAAGGGCTCCCCCATACATAGCTCACGGGAAACAGAATGATAGATCCCAGATTGCCCTGCAAAGGGTGTGAAGCTCCCTACATGAGCAAACAAGAGGACGAGGCAGAGGCGAGGCAGCACCCAGCCTCCCTTGCCCCATGAAGGCTCATTTTTGGTCGAGCGGCCGCCAGCCCTAACCCCCGACTGTGCAGCGTGGCGAGGCATGGCAGGCCGCCCACGTTACCTTTTGAAGACGGCTGTCTCAGTCTTGGCGTCCACCGTGAGGCTGAGCGTCTCCTTCATGCCGCCATTCATCACTGTCTCGGTGACCTTGTCCGTCCTCTCGGCATCCTCCTCCCCGTCAGAGCTGGCCTCCATGACCACACTGCCCGGCACTGGGAAGAGCCCGAGGCACAGGTCACATACACCACCACCACCACCCCACCCCGCAGGTGGAAACACACCCCCCTCCACCCCCATCCCAAGGCAGGCTCCAGTCTGTATATCTGAGCCCATAGCTGGGGCGCAGCAGGTGTGTCCCTTCACTCTGACCCCCAGGCTCCCTGCTCCAGTGTACCCCCCACCAAACTTTCCTGCCTAGGGCCCCCATTTGGGACCCTTTTTCTTCGGCCCCCAAATTCCTTGACAGGAGACGATGGGACCCTGGATTACGGGTCCGTGCTCTCAAGTCACCGGCTGGACGCCAGCCGCAGACCCCCCTCCAAAATTGCTACAGGACACAACACCGACAAGAACAACCAGCCAAGCACGAGGGACTGGTCTGCCTCCTCCCAGGGCTTCGTGTCCACCTTCCCAGTCCTTGTCCCTCCTGGGTTCGTGCACTGTCGACCAGGGACAGCCGCCTGCTCTGAGGACTGCCTGCATGACCAGAAAGCATCCAGAACCCAACGGGCTCCCGTGGAGACCACTGGTCAGTTACTGCTGGGAACCACGTGAAGCAGGCTAATGGTGGGGGGGCGGCGGGTGTACGGGACTTGCCACGACGACACCCGGGAGCTGGGTGATGACTGGGTGAAAAGACCAGGGCAAATTCTGCACCAGCCACAAAGGAGCTAGGAGTCAGGGCTGGTCTGCCTTGCGGACATAGCAGACAGCGTGGCCAACAAAGCCTGAGCAGCACCACAAGCTGCTCCGAGCCCCCCACTCCTACCTTCTGGCTGCACCGTCAGGGCTGCCGCATTGGTGGTGAGGGGGTCCAGGGACTCGGCGCTGGTCTCCATCTCCACGGGCGAGTTACTTCTCACAGAGTCTTTTGTACTGCAGGGAGATCAGAGACTGGATCCCACCCTGGTCGTCACAAACCTCAGAGATGACTCCCAGCTCCCAAGAGAGACAGACAGCTGGGTCAGTGTCTCAGCAACAAGCCCAGCCAGAGCAGATGACTGCCTGGAGCAGACCAGGTGGGCCGGGAGTATCCTCAACAGAGCAGCAGGGACTTCCCAGAGGCCCCCACGGCTCCCACGTCCAAGCAGCACAGCGCTCCAATGGAACGGGGCCTGCGACCACTTTCACAGCGAGTGTGGCTTCCTGGCTTTCCCTCCAGAGAGCCATCCCTACGGGGACAGGGAGGAACAATCGTTCTCTTTCCAGGAGCAGAAAGCTTCAGGTTCCACTTGGAGCAGCAGCTGGGTTAGCAGTGCAACTCTAACCACTGCAACACCAGGTCTCCTGACACTGCCCACAAGGACACTCAATACCAGCTAACTGGATGACAGTGTGTGTGTAATTCCCCCGCCCCCCTCGTCCCCATCCTGCGTTTCTTACAGTCCCCCACGAAGTCCTCCCACATCCTCCCTGGCCTCGGGCTGGTCCATCTCCACGTTCCCTGCCTGGTCCTGCGAGTCCTCCCCGCTGCCCCTGCCCACTCGAGCTCCCTCTAGGGAACAGGGAACACTCACCTCAGCGAAGACGTGAACTCTGAAAAAGAAGCCCAGCCTGTCTCCTTCGCCGGCATGGGCTCCTCCGTGCTCCACACGTCAGACCCCACCGAGTCTAAGGGGGCACCGTGGGTGGTCTCCATGGGGACATCAAAGTTGGCTGACCAGCTGGGAGCTAGAGGAGGAGAACAGGCAGGGTTGCATGGATGCCGAGCGTTTTTCAAGAGCAGAGCAGCCACCACATGGGCAGCGACGGCCCGTGCTCTTCCAGCTGCGGGGGGTGGTGGGGTGGGGTGGGGTGGGGTGGGGTGTGGCAGAGTGCGATCCAAACTGGAAGGGCAGCTGAGACCCAGGGGAGGCCCCCAACTTGGAACCACGCAGAAGTCTCCTGCAGCAGCCTGCCCCACGCAACTCCTCCGTGGGTTTCCTGGCTGCAGATTCCACGGCCACTGACAGAGGACCCGAGAGTCATGTGACGCTGTGAGCACCTGTCTGAGGCCGCGGTGTGATCCACACCGAAGGCCAGTCTCTGGTCTGCATCAGCCAGCGCCTCAAGTGCTCGCAGGCTTCAGCAAGCCAGATGGCGTCATCTGCAGATGACAACCTGTTGAGTCTTGTCCACCCTGTCCAGCTCCTGGGGTCGTCTGCGGATATGACCCCAACACACACCTGCCCCTATTTGGAACCATGCAGTATGCCCTTCCTCTACTGAGCGCTTCCATCCTGTATGGTGCTATCCATAATTTGTTATGATCCACACAAGTAGATGCACTTTCCAGTCAATAAAACACAGGTGACCATCTTGCTGATGATCCTCTGCTTTTAGCTGAGATCCACGTGACGTCAGAAACAGTCTCATCCTCCTCAGAATCCAGCCTTTCAGGCAGCTGCCCATTGATTGTCTAACAAACACGATTCTCCTTGCGGCCAAACTGACAACGTTGGTATCAACAGCAAAACAAACCCACTTGCGAGCGGTCTCTCAGAAGCCCACAGGACAGAGGGCTGCGCCCGTCTAAGAAGCAGACTGCCTCTTCCTTCCCCCTCGGAGCGCTGGGTGGTCACACTGCCAACTTGCCAGCTCACAGCCCAGCACTCCGGCCACTGTGTCACCGGGGTTTCATTTGGGGAGACGGCCATGGCACAGCACTTTGCTGGGGTGGGGAGTGGGGCGAGGGCTCTGAAGAGCTCTCTTGTCCTGTCTTTACAACTTCTCTGTGAAACCATTCCCAAACAAAAGGTGCACTTTATGGTTAAGGACAGGCTGGGGGAAAAAAAAAAAAAGGACAGGCTGGGCCTCCCTGGAGCCTGGCACTCAGCACAAGCCACAGGAAACTTGCTGGTCCGGCTACTGGGCGCTGAGGGGACAAGCCTGGGACTTCCTGGAGGACGTGAAGCACAGCAGTCACTGGGGAAACCCCAGTGCCAATCCTTGGGGCTCTTTCCTGTTTGTAGACGTACACAGCTCAAAGGTCTGGCTGTGGGAACCCCAGCAAACCCCAACAGCATCTGCACAGTGCATGCTCGACAGGACTGGTCTTCCACTCACGAGTCTTCGCTTTGTCTTGCCACAGCAGCAGTCTCTCCGAGGACTATGGCCAGTGCACTGTGTCCCCAGCACGCTCACCCAGCATCCGTTCCTGTAGCGTGCCAGCAAAGGTGTCAGTCCAACAGGAGGAGCCCCGCTTGGGCGGCCTCACCCTGGTTGGTGGAGGAGCCCTCTTGCAGCCAGGGTGCGTCGGCCCATCCTGATGGGGGTCGTTGCTCTGTTCCGTTGCCCTCTAGTTTATTCAAGCAAAACGCCCTTCTCCCGGGACGGACCCCCCAGGTGAACACACTCCAGGGCAAGCCTCGCCCCCTCCTCCTAAGGCCTATTCTCGCTGGACGTCTTGCAGTTGTCACGCGTCGGCCCTCCTTTAGTCTTTCTTGGTCACGGTCCAGCTTTCCCAGGCCAGGCCCAAACCACAGCGTGGTTCAGCCCCTCTCCCTCCATGTCTCCCAGCGCCCGAGCCCAGCCCACAGCGGCCAGGAGTGCCCTTACGTTCATTCAAGTCCACCTCCATCTTGTCCTCCGTGCTGGCGCTACTGGGCTCAAACAGGTCTTGCTTGGCTCCGTCCTCCTCTTCCGAGTCGGTGCTCTCCTCGCTGTCCGTGCTCCCCGAGCTACAAGAAGAGGGGCAGGGGTGACACGCTGCACGCTGCTTCCCGGCGGCACACCAACCTGGGGACCCCAAAGGGCAGACACCAGAACACGGCCCCTCCCCTGGTTCCCGGCTCTGCCCCACTCCTCTGCCAGCACGTCTGACTCACTCACTGCACCCGACCCTTCACCTTGTACATTCCACCCTCCAGCAGGCCACCTGCAGACAGTCGGTCAAGAGCCCCTCTTCCCTTCTAACCCGCCACGACACTGACAAGTCGTGAGAGCAGGCCCTTCAGCCACTGGTGTGACTTCTCCGCTGTCATACAGCCGATTCTGATGCTCAGCGGCCCCACGAGGCAGCGCAGGGCTGCACCCGGGCTTTCCAAGGCGATGCCAGCAGACATGCATTTCTTCCCAGGTGGCGGGGCTGTTAGCAAGCCCCACTCAGCTCGCCAACCCCTTACTTCTGTGCTAACTCAGGAACCATCCCACTTATAGACACCTCTTAGTCGTTGGAAAAAATCCCCGTCTCTCTCCAGCGATGTGTTTTTTGCCAGGGATAAATGGGGGACTTGTTGGGGGCGACTGAACGTCCAGGCCACACTGTATCCCTAAGGAGAAGCCTGGTCATGGTGTCCTACTGATGCATTGGGTTGCTAGCCTCTTGAAAGGGACTTCCTATCTGTGGTCCCGAGAGCGGCTGGCTGCTCCCACAGTCTGTGTGCTGGGTTTGATGACGACTCTCCCTCCTCTTCGGAGGAGAGACAAAATGTACAATCAGTGGAATTTTTCCCCTGAGATGTTTGGCAGATTCGTCCATGAATCTGTGTGTGTGTGTGTGTGTGTGTGTGTGTGTGTGTGTGTGTCTTAACTTCTAGCACAGACACATGTCTCTGTGGGCCATCGATGAAGAAGTCTTGTTTCTATCACCAAGGCCATATTTTCTAGCTATTATTCTTTCCAGTTTTGTTTCCAACTTTTGCCCTCCAATCAGCAATAATTATCAATGCATCTTGACTTGCCTACTTGATCAATTCAGACTGAAAAGCTTGTTAAATCCCGGCTCTTCATTACTGGCTTTCTGGGTTGACGTGCAAATGTACACAGCTGCATTAACTCTACCTTCCCTGTACGCATACAGATGTTATCCCATCACAGACAGTGCTGTCTTTCAAGGACCATCTATGTTGTCAAATTCACAAGACGCCTTCACAAAGTTCGTGGGGGGAGAAAAAAAAGGAATGAAAAGAGAATGGAATTCTTCCACAGTTTGTTGAGTTCCCCCGGCAGACACCCTGGCGCGTCTGTCCCACTCCTGGGTGCCACACCACATAAACCACCACTACCACCCCCCCTCACCTGGACCGTCTCTGGGACTCCGGAGCGAACGCAATGTGTTTTTCCTCCCAGATGTCCTCCTCGTCGGAGCCCCCGTCATCAAACTGCTGTATCCGCTCCTTACAGCAGGCTTCAAACAAGGCAATATTGCCCTGTGCGGTCAGGAGAGAGAGACAGAGCCACGCTTCACATCTCCTGCCTCTTCTCCCCAAAGGGACCTGGGTAAACTCGACTTGGATTCCATCGGGAGATGGTTGGATTTGAACAGTTACCAGTGTTTGTTCTGTACTATCTATCGTCAGTGCCCACTGCTCTATTTCCTTTACATCACAGGGCAGGCCACCGACACCGGTGCACAGCCTTAGCTTCCTGTTCTCCGGGGAACGGAGCAGCATGGCCCATGTCCTCCTTGCCATCTCCCTCTGCCCAGTAAGAGCACTGTGTTCCTGTGGACGCCCCGCGCCTGCCCAAGGTGTCCTGCTGCCGCACGAGCAACCCCACATCCACGCAGGCCCCACACGGCTGAGGGAGGTCTCCTCTACATACAGGGCAGTCACCGTGATCCTGGTGGCCCTGGACCCCAGGCACGTTTTACACTGGCTGCCGCTCACATGGTCACGGGCCTGGCCGGCAGGTGAGCAGTGGACAGAGCAGAGAGACCTCCCTGGAGAGGCCCCGCTCGCCCTTCTCCAGGGGCTGTCCTCATACTTACACTTTCGTTTGTGTTCAGAGTGAAGTTGATGTCTGACACCCGATCAAAAGACACACTGTGAAGAGAGGGCAAGGCAGGGTGTTGTTAGCACCCCACACGGGGCGGCTCCCCACACCGTGCTTCACCGTCCCATGCAGGCACAACCGTCAAGGGCAGGAGGCGTGCTCCTGGGTCAGACTGGGAAGGGACCTGGCCACCTTCGAACAAGAAACCCAAGATAGAGAGTCTACCATCTACAGGGGACACAGGGGAACTGTGTCTAACTTTGTCCTGGCAGGAAGCTGTGGGGCAATTAACACAACGTTTTCAAGTCGACGCTGGCCAGTCATGACCCCATCATTACCCCACTACCAGATTGAGATGGAGTCACTCTGAGAGTCTAAGCAAGCCGAGGAGGGACAGCCCAGCCCTGCCCATGCAGGGCACCCCCGGGAGGGGGAGGGGCGCTGTGGCGATGAGCCTATTGCAGAGCCTGGCTGGAGTAGGCACCACTTGCTGTGCCTCAGACGCAGTCCTCTTAGCACCTGCACCCAATGTCACACAGCTGCCACCAAAGGCTAGGGCTCAGCCTGCCACGGAGCATCTACTGCCAGCAAGAACTCCTGGGCAGAAGCAGGAAGGCTGCTGGGAGAGCGCCCAGCCAAGGGCCAGTCCAGCTGTGTGTACACTGCTGAGATTTTCTCGTGGAGTTTCAGAAAGGAGGCTGCTTCCAGGGGCCCTGTTCCCTGTGGTCAGGAGCTGGAACCTGCCTTCCGCTCGCCAATGTGGCGGCTCGCTGGCTGCCAGGGTTGGTGGTGCATGAAAGCCAAGTCTGTCTTGGAGAGAAGCTGCTCCTGGCGTGGGACAAAGCAGTGCTGATGGCCTAGTAATTACCAAGGAGTACCCACGCCCGCCACCAAACAAATGTTTTCCAAAGCTATGTATTTAAATTTACTACTAGGTCCAAATGTAACACGAGGGATGTTCTGTCTGTTCGGGAAGTTGACGAATATCCAGAACGACATTTGTCAACAAATGAATTTCACCTTTTTTGAAACAAGAAAACTACTCGTACTTGAGTTTTTCCCATAGCACTGTCCTTAGAAGCTGTGTTCAACATCACAAGTTTCTGCAGCATTTTTCCAGAGCAAGAAACAAAATTTCACAGCTGCACACTGCTCTCTTAAATTGGACATCACAAAAAATGAGGTTCAAGCCAAACTTCTTAAAAAAAAAAAAAAAAAATCACTGTGATCAAAGGGAACCTTCCCAGGAGATGCCACTGGGTGCAGTAACTCAGAGCGAGCTGCTGGATGTTCACCTAGCGGAGAAAACGCATTCTACGAGAGCTCCGTCCAACAGAGCTTTTGTCCACTTTTGGGGGGAGGGTGTGTGTGTGTGTAGGAGTACCCCCCCCCTCCATACTTGGTTGCTGATAGGCTGCTCCCAGAGAGCCCAGTGATCTCAGAAACCCCATGGGGTTTGGTCCTACAGGGGTGCCAAGAAGCTGGCTTGACCCAGGGCAGTGGGCCTGGTTTGGGTTGGAGTGCTACAGAGATCCAGTTGAAACTCAGACCTCGCTCATCACCATGGTGACCTGGGGCCCAGGGCCCAAAGATGCATTGCCTAACAAAGTCAGACATTGAAGGAACGAAGTCCAGCCCCCAAGTGGGGCTGCCTTCCCTGCAGAGGGTCCTCGGTGCTCCTGAGCTGGGCCCCACAAGGACAGAGGGGAACCCCAGGGTGCCAGACCCTCCCTCCTACCCACCCAGGAATGCCCAACCAGCAGGCTCAAGATCTCCCTGGAAACGGACACAGAAACAGGTACTCACTTGCCAATGTCATCCTGATCTGCGAACTTCTCATCGTTGAAGCCGAACTGGTCAATAAAATTGGACGTCATTTGTTGCATCTGATAATCAGAAAAGGCCTGGCAACCCCAGGACCAGTGACAGTGACATAATGATTCTAATAACAGTCTACACGCTACTTGCCCATTTCTGTTCTAGAAATCATTCTATTTAGGTAGCCATAGGGTTTAAAGAGTTGGGGTGTTTTTCTAAAAAGAAAATTAAGTAATTTGAGATACCATTTTGTCCCCCCCCCACCAAAAAACAAAACAAAACGGGAGCTTTTAAAACGTGACCCCTCAGGTGTGCTGTGTATGACACCGTAAATGTAGGTGACAAACCACGAGAGTCACTTCAAAGAGGTGACTGAGTGAGACGTGACCACCTGAAATTACCAATCACCTCCACACACCACCAACCTTATCCTTATAGCTAACCCGGGGGCCCGCCCCACCCCACTCCCCATGCCCCACAGTCAGCCCCAGGACAGTGACCGTTGCAGTCCCAGTCCTGCAGACAGGACACCAGGTAAAGAACAGACGTGGTCTCAGAGGCAGGTGGGCACAGACTGTAGCCCAGGGCCACTTTCTGAGCCTTCTTGAGCTCTTGTCTGGGAGGCCGAAAGGGAGGCAAGAGGCTGCTGTGCGCTCACCAGAAGCACCACCACCAGGCCCAGGGCCAGCAAGCAAGCTCCCCCATCACCCGGGACGAAGGGAGTGCAGACCAGCCATAGTTGTGCACCAACTCTGCCCCGAGAATGAGAGCGGAGACCTCCCAGCAAGGCACGGGGGTCCAGCATGTTCCTAAGGCCACTGGTACACTGAGCTAGGTGGACCGTCTGGACCTGACCCTGCACCCAGCCCAGGCTTCACTGTGGGCACAGCCTAGACACAGGGCTGCTCACTGCAGTGGAAGGGAATTATGGCATGGATAATCTACATTACAGATAATTACCAAATACGTCTTATATTTGGCTTTGGAAGGCATCTTTTCCCTACGTTGCAAAAAATAAAAATGTTCTTTGGAGACTAAATCCTGGCTTTTCTCCAATCCAAGATGGTGGAAACCACCCCCCATCCACACTGCCCTGTGCCCCCAGAGGGGGTGAATATGTCTGGGTTCACGGGACAATGTTCGGGGAGGCATGGACATGTCACAGAAAAAGACTGGGGGTGTAGTAGCTTTAACTTCACAAGAAAAGGTCAGCTGCTGTGGCCAGGTCATGATTTCAGTAGCAGGAAGAGGCCATGGGGCTGGGGCCTGTGGTCGGGAGGGCCTCTGAAGCCAGAAGGGCACCAGCTAGAAGCCTACTGGTGGCCCTGGCTAGAGAGCAGTGGTAGGGCTGCTTGTGACCGGATGCTTGGGGCAGTCAGCCGTCTTCTCAAAGCCACTTGGTGGCAGACATAAGCCTGGGGCAGGAGAGTAGACTCATCATCACTGAGAAGCGGCCTGCTCAGGGTGCCTCCTGGGACAATGCCCTAGAGCTTGGGCCACAGGGACTTACAACAAGCTGGAAGGCGGTCCCGAGGTGCTGGGCGTCACTGCAGGTGGCTGCTCTCTGACCCTGCTGCAGGGACATGGCTTCCAAAGGGCAGCTGCCTCAAAAAAACATCACCAGAGAAAGAAACCAGCAAGGTGCCAGCGTGACTCAGAGCCATCTGTAAACATGACCGTCTCAGCGCCCACACCAAGCACCTGCTCAGGCCAACCTCCACCAGACAGCGACAGTGCAGTCACCGGGCTCTGTCCTGGCCCTGGGGTGAGATGAGGCTTGGAGGCGGGGGAAAAAAACCAAACAGCAGTTGGGGCCCAACAGGGAGGGGAGGTGTCTGTTCGCCCTGGCCACACCAGTGGACCCGGGCCTACATGCCCAGAGTGGACAGGCCTGGCAGACATAGATGCAAACTGTCAACAGGGGCTCCTGAACGTGACTGCCAGGAGAGAGCGCCGCGTCCCGTGATCCAGTCTCAACTTTCCCCAGCCAAGAGAGGGAGGTGAATTTGGGGGCAAGAGGCTAAGCAGAAGGGGTGGTGTGGGGGTCCGTGAACACCAAAGAGCAGGACTCCAACATCATGTTAACAGGGCCGGGGAGGGGCACTTTAAGCTGTGCTGTGTGTGTGTGGGGGGTGCAAGGGAGGGGGCGTTGTTACCTTTTACCATTGCTTGCACTTTTACCATTACTTGCACTTAGAGCAGTGGTTCTCAACCTTCCTAATGCCTCGACCCCTTCATACAGTTCATGTTGTGGTGACCCCCCACCCACCCAACCATAAAATTACTTACGTTGCTACTTCATCACTGTCATTTTGCTACTGTTAGAAATCGGGCGACCTCCAAAGGGGTTGTGACCCACAGGGTGAGAACCGCTGACTTAGCCCCTCTAGTACACCAGTCAGTAGGTCACGGCTCAGTGGTTTAAAGGCTCCCCTCCACACTAGGTTCATTCACACCTCCTGCGAAGTGAGCCACCTTATGGCCTCATAGGCCCGGCTCCCGACAGCACTCCCGTGTGCGGCAGGTGCACATCGGTAATTAGACCAAGCATTTGAAATACAGACAAAAAGCAAAGCTTTAGGCGTGACTCACTTGCTGCAAAGAAGAATCCTGTGAGAAACCCGTTTCTTTAAAGTCAATTTCATCATCACTGGATGAATGAATGTGGCAGGTTGTGACCTATATGCATAAAGACGTAAAGACTGTGACCGAGAGGTTGTGGACATGGGAATCCGCATTTTATGGAAAACAACAACAACAACGCACAGTTTTCTTCTCACTGTATGCAACAGAAAACAAAACACAATCAGTCATATGAAGGTGCACAACCCAACCCAACACTCCCGGCTGGTGCCTCGGCACCCAGCCACGGTTGGCTCAGCTGTCCCACAGGGCCCACTGGGGTGGGGGGATTCCCGTGTGAGTTCAGACTCTTCTCTCAAGTGTTGAGGTGGGGGTGGGGCATAGGTACTCAGAGGAAATGCTCCCCCACTGCACCTCTGCCAGGTCTGGGCTTTCTGATCGTGACACAAAGGTTTGGCACCTGGAGGCAACCCCCCAGCTTACCAGCAAGGTCCTGCTTACATCTAGCCATCTTCACTTAAACCTGCACCTCTCCTGCCCACACAAAGGGGGCCTTGTCCGGGAGAGCTCACAGGCTGCAGCCCTGGGCCCTCCAGGCACTGACACGAGCATGGAAGCACTAGCCTGGGCGTCCCTGCTGGCGGATCATGATAGAGACACACATTGCCTGGCAGGGGCGGGGCGTTCCATAAGAAATGGGAATTTCCGGGCAAATTAACACAGAACCAATCATAGTAATTGCTACACAGAAACTCCATGGAATTCCTGGAACCAGCTCAGAGCTTCTGATGGTTACTTACTGTGATTTCCCAGCACGATGCTGGCTAAAAGCAGCTGTTACCTGTCAACTCCCAATGCTAGCACCTGGCCCTGCCTGCCTAGTGAAGGGATTCCAGCTCTGGTGCACAGTCAAATTCAAATACAGTGGCGCCTGGCCCAGAGTCACCCTGGTCTTCTCTCTCTCCTCTCCCCTGCCCTTAAAGGGCTCTGAGCATCTTGAACACAGAGCTCAAATACCGCTGACTTCCTGTAAATCCCTGCTCCCCGCTGTCCGCCCCCCAGGCCCTTGCCCCCACCCCCTTTCCTAATCAAGCATGTGTGTTCAACTGCTAAACTCCGGATCACAGATGGACAAACACCAGCTGGCATCAGGAGTGGTTTGAGGGGAGTCCTGGGGAATACTCCTTGGTCACGGCAGCCTGCAGGTGAGCAGACCTGGTGGTGTTTTAGGGAGCTACTGGCCGGCAGGCAGGAAGACACTACACACCCATCACAGTGAGTAGTCCCAGAAGAGAACTCAAAGAACATACCAGGAGGTTGGCTGAGTTAAATGGGAGCACGCTCGCTCGCTCGCTCGCTCGCGGATCCTGACCCCATCCTGAGAGCCAAGCTCAAATCAGCAAGGGAGCGACCCTTTGTTGAGCAGCTACTCTGTGCCAGACACCTCAGTCCCTGCACAGCCTGTTTAAACTCCACAATCAGAGCACGTCTCGGAGGCATGTACGGAGAAAGCATTTCCCAAGGAAAGACTCCTGTGTCCACTCTACTTAGGTAACCATCCCCAGCCCCTACCCACCATACTCCCTCACTCGGATTAATGCCACCTAGGTTTCTAGCTGTGTCTTAACCCAGCACCCCTGGCGCCGTCGTAACACTGAACATACAACTGCCCCTTTTTAGTTAAAAGCGGGCGGTCTTCTGTGATGGTGTGGTTGTGTGCCAACTTCACTGGGCCAGAATTCTCAGTGGTTTGGGAGCTGTGGTCACAATGCAAACAGCTCCATGGTGGGACCCGCTGTGATAGGAGCATTAGGGAGGTATGCAGCCCCTCACTCATGTATCACAGGGATGCTGCAATTGAAGCAAAATGTCCTTGGGCTGTGGTCTCCTCTTAATCAAACAGACTCCATGGGAAGGCGCCTGGACCCTGCGTCTGCTCTGACTCATCGACCTCTGTTCTCTGGACGTGAGTCAGGGCCTGCCGTACTGCTTGCTGACCCTGGGAGCTATCAGCAGCCTGCCCATTGCCAGCCAACCTTGCATCCATTCACCTCTGCCTCCAACAGTCTGGTTTTCCTGCTTCTAAGTTCATCTTCCCTGGTAGCTACATGGGTTGGGAAAAGCCTCCCGCTTAACATCTGCTCCTCGGACTTGGACAGAACTGGATCTACTCACTTCTACTACTGTGTGAGCCCCTTTCCTGACCTGGGCTTCCTTCTTTACACACCCACATGAAGATCGTGCTGACTTTGCCTCCTCAGAGTCCAGCCGCACACAATTCACAATGAGCGAAGGCCACAGTGTCACCGGGGCTAACTAACGAGTGCTGAACAAGCCTTCCTTCTTCACTGCCTCACATGCTTGACCACAGGTGCCCTGGCCAGCACTGGGAATGACCCCATATTTCAGGATCTCTGCATGAATGAGTCTCTCACTGAGACCTTTCTAGACTCTCCACCCCCAAATAACACTGGCTCCTTCCTTTCCTGCTGTCATGTAGTGAGTGCACCAAAGGGGGCAGGGCTGTGCATGGGAAAACACGATGGCAGAGCAATAGCATTTACTCACAAATCTCTGGAAGCCCCTTGATGTGGAGTGCATATGGACACACACACACACAGCCTTCCTCTCCCGTCGGTGGAAGCCCCACGGAGGCAGATGTTTGTCAATCTAGTTTAGTTCTACATCCAAAGTGTTGGGCACATAGCAGGCTTGCAGTTATTTTCTAAAGCAACACCGCTCTCATTTTTCAGTTGGTAAAAAATGGAATGGAGTTTGAAGCTCCCCTGGTATTTTAAGAACACTCTTGCTTTAGTGATAAAACAGCTACAGGTATGACCTTCCTTCCTACAAAACTGTGATTTTATGAACTATTTCATAGTTCATGAGTCAGGTAAGTTCCTAAGCGCCTTATCCTCTAGCAGGTGAAGCCTGTTAGTGAGCTGTGGAGACAGACCCTTCCTCCTAGGCCTGGGAGTGACCTGCATGACCCCCTGGGGGAGCAGCAGCTGTACTGGACACTGAGAGAGCAGGCAGCAGACTCCATCCTCTAAGCATGCCTCCCATTAGCCACCGCCGTCCTCCCTCAGATGCAGTCAGCACAAAGCACGTTTTCTTCAGGATAAACTCCCCAGCACAGGCAACCCATGAGCCACTGTGCACACCCTTGGGTCTAGTGGGATCGGAGCTACTGGACGCACACAGCTCAACCCACAACTGGGTAGGTTCCCCTCAGACAGCCACCTGTAGGCAAGAGCACACAGACGGACTCAGCTGGTGCTGCGAGCCACAGGCCGATCCCAGCACTACAGGCATCTGAGCTGGTTTCCACTGATGCACGTCTGCCTCTCGAAGAGGGACAGGGTCTCCCAGAAGGAGGGGTGCGCTTCTCTACCTGGTCTACAGGCAGGATTGAACCTGGGACTCTCCGTTGCCTGCATTCCAAGGACTCCTTAAGGAGGACTCTTGCCGGAAAGGGCTTGCCTTCACAAGGAGAGGTCCTGAGCACTCAGAATGCTCAGGCTGGGAGGCCCCGGGACACGAAACTCGGCCTCCATACGTTCAAGGGTTTCTACTATAAAGACCAGCTTCTCCGTGAGGCCATCCATTAGACATACTTTAGCAGACTTGTCCCCCTTTAAAATTACCACTTAATTCCTGATCCTTCCAGTTCAACCCCAAGTCAACAATTACACCTCTTCCTGAGAGCCCACTGTCCCATCAATCTGTCAGGGCTGTCAGGTGGCTAGAGAAGCCGGTGGGTGGGATTGGCAGTCTAAGGAGGTGGAGGCAGGCCTTCAGGGAGTGACAGCAAGGCCCAGTGGACCTTTCCACTTCCCTGTGGACAGGTGAGGATGCAGGCACTAAGGGGATGCCCTGACAAGAGCACCTCAATGTGGAGCAGAGCAGGGCACTGGGTCTGGGTCCCAGCAACGCCCAGTGAGCAGGGGCCTATGCTGAGGAAAGAAGGCACCTGCCTCCATCTCTAAAGACGAGATCCACACAATACTTACCTTAAAATGGACTGTGAAAACAAACAAAAACTACATTCCAAAGTCCAATATAATGTAAAAAGCAATTATCAATGCCATTATTCCCTGTCTGAAAGCACCAATAAGATCATTAAATGGGGTTTGGGCCCCAGCTATAGACTTTGCCCCACTAGGCATCCTCTATGCTGAGGGCAGGCTGTGCTTGGTGATGGCTGGTACAGCAGAGGGCACCGAGGCTGGTGTCTAGGTGGCGAGGTGGTGGAGGAGTGGGGTACTGTGGGAAATGGCCCTTACTCAGCCCGCTGTGGAGAAGAACTGCAGGCTCCGTGGACCTATCGCCACCCCAGTCGCATAATAAGGAGCTGACCAGACACACCCCACTGGGCACTGTGTGTACCGACCTCTCCTGGCAGAGGCCCTTGGCCCACAGTGTCGGGAAGAATGTTCACGTCTAACTGAGCAAGTGGGCAAAGACTGAGAACACACTCGCACCCTGGCGAAACCTACTAGATCGACCGTGTTCCTCTTGTTGGTTTCTCCTAAGGAGCTGGTGCAGAACGTCTCCCAGCGCTCCCTGACGTCATCGGGAAGGTCTGAGAAAAAGAGGAAGCAGCATCACTTTGGTGACTCAGACTAGCAGAGCTAACAAGGACTGGGGCGGGCCTCCCTCCCTGCTCCGGAAACATGTCCGGACAGGCCAGCTGCAGCCAGCCCCCCGCCCCCGCCCCCACCGGCTGTCAGGGCCACGCTGGGCACCTGACTGGCTTCCCCCTTGGATGCAAGAGCCTGTCTCCTCCAGCCTGCACCACAGGTGGACACGGGGGCCCAGAGCTGCAGTGGGGCTGTCTTCCGGGGAAATGGTCAACAATGGCCACATAAGCATGTGCCTGCCTGTGGTTTGGAGGCTGTCCGGAAACAAGCTCGTCATCTGGCAGTTCTGGTTTATACATGCCCACACACGACCAAGCCACTCCCACTCCAGAATGGCTGCTTTTAAACCGGCAGTCACAGCACACAGTCCTCTCTCCCGTAAAGACACGGAAGCCCCCCAGTGAGCCACCGCTGCTCCTGGGAGGAGGCTTCCAGCTAGCCAGCTGGTAGTGACTGTGCACCGAGGGAGGGGACTGGCTCTCAAAGGGCCCCCAAGGACAGGTCCTCTGAGAGGGAACCAGGTCATCTAAGCAGCCTTTGGCCAGTCCCACCCCAGTCATCCTGGAGCCCAGCCACTGGAGGAGCACAGTCCATCTCCAGCGGGAAAAGCTAGACCCATCACAGCGCTAGTGGCCCAATGAACAGTAGAGCCAACTCTTCCAGCTCAAACTGCTCAACGGAGGGAGAGGCCCTGAGAATGGAGGGGGCTCTGGCCACTGAGTGTGGCTGGCCCGCCCCTAATACCTGAGGTCAGACGGAGAACAGAGCTACAGGAGCCGGACAAACCCTCACAACTCCCATGGAAGCTTTAAGTCATTCGCATAATGAAAGAAACCCCAGAGGTGGCTAGTGAGCTGACCGGGCCAGCCACGCACACGCACCTTTGAGGAGCTGCTGCACAGTGGCGCTGCTGGGGCCCTTGTCCGTGCTGTGCACAATGCAGTTGGCTATCCTGGTCAGGTGGCCCATATACCCGTGCCGCCGTCCTCCCTCTGCCCTGAGGGGACAAAGGACAAATGGTCAGGCTCCTTCCCAGACGGTGTGTCGATTCCATGTGGTCAGTGATGGCAGGGACACGATCATTCTCAATTGGGAAACTGGACAGGTAGGGATGGAGGTGACCAGGATATTCCCAGGCAGCACCAGGGGAGAAATGCTGCCAAAAAGCCCAATTATCCTGTATCGCCGAGCAGTGTCAGAGATTCGCTGGCATCCCGGAGTGGTCACGCTGCACTGCTGCAGGACAAAGACTGCTGGTACTGGACCTACAGGCCGCATCTGGTGCGCTCTCCACTGTTGACACCTCTCTGCAGCCCAGGCAGCGCACCAGAGGCTCAGGGAAGCAGAGGCATGGGGATGCTCCTTGGCATCTTTTTGTAAGATAGATTTTCAGACTTAATCGACTGCACGCCAGCCTAAAGAACTGAGTAATTATGTTTATTTCCCTAAAAGATGTCAAATTCTAATCAGGGCCATGAACTAACAAGGATAATTAAATACTAAACATATTTCTCACGTTAAAGTATTTGTGGATTTGGCCAAGAATATGGTAAGAGGACAACTTTTATTTCTCACAAACCTATCGCTTGCCCCTCCCTCTACAAGGTCTGTCTTTACTGCTCTGCCCCCTCCACACTGAGACCCCTCCCACCGTGAGCTCTCCTTCTACAAACACCACAGGGGCGTGTGTGAGGCAGAGCCTTGGAGGAACACTCCAGAGACCCAAGCTGATGGCCGGCCGACTCCGCTCACCTGCAGGGCCTGGGGAGATGAACAGCACGAGGCTTCCATGGGTCTGGGCTCAATGCAAGAGCCTTGGCTCCTTCCAGAAGGCCAGGGGGTCTAATGGGATCCTCCTCGGTGTGGCCCTTCCTGCTCCCTCGAGCCCAAGGAAGAGCAAAAGCCTGGATACGGTTTCTGGGCGCCGGCTCGGAAGCACTTTGAGGGTTCAGGTTTAAAAGACCAGAAAAGCTAGGGGCCTTCAGAGGGACTGGAGGGAGCACACTCTGACAGACCTGCCCTCGGACATGCTGAAAACGCTGCACACGTGTATGCACAGGGCAGCTCGCCACACAGTTCAACCACAACTCTGCTGCTTACTCGGCAATCATTCAACAAAGACTCTCACAAAATGCAGTGACTCCTGTCATGAGTGACCCAGCTCTCGGGGGGGAGAGGGGGGTGCCTGCCCCGCCCCCCACCCCCCCCACCCCCCGGGGTGGGGTGGTGGGAGCGCACACACTAACAGGCTCTGTGGACTCTCACATACCAGGATGTGTGGATCAGGATTCAGAGACCTGCACACCTACTGAGGTTGAGAATGATGCATCAATGAATCCGACATGCACGTGTGGGTGCTCCCCGGGTGCAGGAAAAGCTTTTCAGATGTATCCTGCCACGCCTGTCCCCTGAAGAGTGGCTGGGGCCAACTGCCCGCCCACTGTGCCACCAGGGCCCCCCTTGTGGACTCGGGGTTGGAGAGTTCAAAAAGTTTACCGGAAAACAGAACGAAATGCTGCTGAGCTTTCTGAAGCCACCCAAACCCAGTAAGGCCCTTGCCACCAAGGCTATGCCGACCCCCGTCTCCAGAGTGCCTCCTCTCTCTAGGGCCAAGGAGCGGGTGGGTTGACAGTGGTTTACAGTAGCAGCCCCAAGGCTAACTCAGACGCAACTCAATGAAAAACACACACTTACTGTTTCTTCTCGTTCATCTCCCATGCGTCAAGTATCCGTTCTATTAACTGACATTTCTGGAAAAGCTAAACAACAACAACAAAAGCATCCTCATTAGCATGGGTCTACACGTCCAAGTGTCGAGACTTTCAGTGAACGAGAACTCTGACGGAACAGGGTGTGGTCTGCACAACCTGGCCAGGCCCGAACAGCCAGGTGGTGGGCGGCTCACTCAAGGCCCAGGACACTGCTGAGGCCTGTGTGCTCTACATGCCAACCCCGAGTTCCCCGTATCCGTGGCCAGTCGCCAGCCCACAGCAGAGCCTGGCTTGATCCTCCATCAAAATGAGGCTCCCGAGGACGGTGTCTGGCCAGAATGACAAGAGAACCAAGAGACATGACCAGCAGGACCCTGACTCGAGAGCACCACCCCCCACACACACACACGTCTTCTACGGGAGCAGCCACCCTTCCAGACACACGTCCCTGTCCCAGCCTCCCCACCTAATCTGCTCTTCAGCCTCAGCTCCCACCCACTAACACTAACCCAGAGAGGGCGGGCAGTGGGTGCACGTACGTGTCTCAGTAACACGTTGTCGCTGGCGACATCCTGCTCGGAGATGGTGCCGTTCTCGGTGTTTTCAAAAGGGCTTGCGAGAATCAGTGCCACGCAGATCTCGACCTGTGTGTGCAGGAAGTTGTTCCACGTGTACTTGAAGAACATGTCCTGCAGGGAGAACAAGGCTTTACTAGCATCCGCTCCACACACACAGCAGCGATTCGGGACTGTAAGAAGTACGGAGGCCCTGGGGAACAGCGGGACACACAGGGGAGCAGCATTTAAAAGCTCACAAAGGCCATTTCGTAATTTGACAACAGGAAGCTTGCTCGTTCACCACTCGCGCAGGCAGGAAGTCAGGCACGCAGGCAGGCAGGATCTGGGTGACCCAAGCAATGGCCGGAAAAAGGAGTCCCTCACAGAGGGACCATCTTTGCATGTTCGTGAAGCAGCAAGCAGACAGTGAGAGCAGCAATCTTCTGAGAAATCTACAGCTCCACTGGTCCAACCAATACTTTCTGAAGGCATCTGGGCTAGGCACCACGTGGATGCAGAGAGGCATGGCCACTCAAGTCTTCAAAACGGACAGGAGTGAGCTGGCAGGGCTGGGGGAGCAGGGGAGGAATTGGACTGAGTGTCGTGTCCCAGTGACGATTGAGGCCAAAGATAGGTGTGAACTGCTGAATGGGAAACTGACCTATCTGCTCGGTAAACCTTCACCCAACTTCATATAAGAGAAGCGAAAAACCAAGCAAACCCAAAACTCACAGACCTGTTTGCTTCACGGTGGAGACTTGGAGCCCCAGCCCCCTTGTGAGAAATGAGTCACCCAGCTAGTCCACTTTCAGCAACCAGGGAGTTAAGTCACGATTAAGTAGCCAGATACCAGTTGCCAGCTGGTATGACAATCACTGGAGCCCAGGCACCTGGGGTATGGACTGCAGGAGAGGGAGGGGAGGGGATCTGCTCCAGAGAAAGGAACTTTAAAGAATAAAGAAGTAGACATTCTGGAAAAATGGTTCGTCCCACAGCACTCAGCCAAGAAGGAACCGGGGGAGGGGGCTGCTAACTGCAGGCTATCGTGCTTAGGATAGACTGTGCGGCACACTCACCTCTGCCCAATTTGTCTCTGGGCTTGGGCACTGATTTTGCAAAATCGATCCATAAAAGCCTCACTGTTGCTACAGTGAGCACAGACTGGAAGTCTTGAGGGCTCGGTGGTCCCACGCCCGTGAGAGCCCCCATGCAGGAGAAGGGGGTCCGCCCCAGTTCTCTCTCTAGAGACCCATGGGGTGTGGTTCTGAGTCAGGGATTCATGCCAACCTGCCAGTCACCAAGAGGAACCACGATCATTGTGTCTAGGATCTCCACAGCGTGTCTCACACAAGAACCGAAAGCCCACTGCCGCCGAGTCAATTCTGACCCAGGGGCAGACAGCCTCATCTTTCTGCCGTGCAACAGCTGATGGGTTTGAGCCTCCTCATGCTTATCCCAGAGTGCCACCAGGGTTCACAAGGCCCATGGTCCTCTCGACCAGGAAGCAGCCTCACAGGAGGGCAGCTCCCGAAGGCACAGTATGTACTTGGGGTCACCAGGTCAGGCCGGCAGACTCAACAGGAATCGAGTGACTCGGGCCCTGCCAGGCATCTTCTCAAATTCACGGTCATTTAAACGCAGCTCTACAGGTTAGGTCAGAATCAATGAGCCACGGTGTGTACACCTGCTGCCAGAAGACTGCAGACTAGCAAGTGGGCAGCCAGTCAGGGGCAAGGGACGAGTACGTTGCCAGTCCTGGAGTTCCATACACCAGTTGGCAGCCAGGCTAGCCGTGGTGTCCCCAGAGGGCCATGAGGACGTTAGCTAGGAGCTGGGAATCCTCACACGTTTCTCTCTCTCAAGGTCCCGCTCTCTCTGTAACCTCCAGTGATGTCAGGGAGCCCCACCCCCACCCCCCAACCCAAGGGTGAGGAGACTTAAGGACTAAAAAGTCCCATGACCCAAGAAAACCTGCCCAAATGTGAACCTAGGTGGGAGAGATCCCTAACTAGCCATGGAGCTCACCCCTCCTCTGCTGCACCTCGGGTTTCCACACCAGGGCCCAGGGCTTCCACACCAGGGTCACAGGAGAACTGCACAGAAGGTACTCCTTAAGCGGCCTACTAGGTAGTAAGCAACACTAAACCCCCCTGGCCCTCCAAAACACCCCTATCCAGAGGTCAGGACGTCTGAGTAAAAATTCATAAGCATGCAAACTGGGTGCTACACCCAAGGGGAAATTCCCAACCTAAATCAGATTTGAGTTGTAAGGAAGCACACTCAGGAGCAGAGACTGCCAGGAGGAAGAGGCGCTGGCTATCCCCATACCCATGTCTGTAAATCCTGCAGTCCACAGCCCTTACTACGGACAGGGAAGGCTGCAGCAGGGTCCCACTGGCTGGTGTCATAGCTCAGGTGCAGGGTTTTCCAGCCCCCAAAGACAAACGCAGAGCCTGAAAAGCTTAAAGTGAAAAAACGAAGAGGAGATATTTGACTTCCGGCAGCACCGACTTGGGACTGAGTCCAGTGAGGGGTCACTGGCACATGCTGCCAGTGTGTGGGGGTGAGGGTCTTACCAGGATGACCCCGATGCTACCCAGCTCCATCAGGTCCCCGTGGACGCCGCTGGAGCTGGTCTGCAGGAGGCTGGAGATCAGCCTGATCACGCTCAGCCGAGTGTTCCCCACAGGAGGGTCCAGCACGCCCCACGTGGTCTTCATCACACTCTTCTGCGGGAGAACAAGCTTTCCCATTAGACTCGACAAACAGGCAAGGCCGCCCCTGTGTCCACCTGCAGGGACCCTGAGGCCGTTCATGCCGAAGAAAGCAAGCAAGGTCAAAGCCCTGGCCTCCAGGTTCTACAGAAGTAGCACCTGCCCTCACCCCACCACCAGGGACTGCACAGAACGCAGGCAGAGCCCACACCCGGGGCAGGACTGTGCACAAGCCCTATGCTGACCAGGTGCTCAAACAGTCCTCATCCTTGTCGAAGCTTCCGTGAAAAACCCACTGGTGTTGTCTCAGGACCACAACCTTCAATGTGCTCAACCTCAACCTCGCCCTGGCCCAGGTGAGGGATGACAGTGAGTTCCCCCCAAAACCGAACACAAGGTGTCAGCGTGGGGGGTGCTGACGGGAACAGCGACAACAAAGCTGCCCTTGATGCCCGCCCGACCCCACTGGTGCCCTCCTCCTTCCCGTCTCCTGAGACCCCTCCCTCCACCCTCCTTGAGGCTCCGTTTCACTCCAGGGAGACAGCTCCCATGAACAGGCCTTCCAAACAGCTGCGTGGAGCTGCTCTGGCAGAAAGATGATCAGGAGCAGCCGGAGCTCCCTCCCTCCACCTTAGTCCTCCAAGTCCACATAGACCTGCCGCATCGCCAAGGCACAGGAGGAGGGGTGGAGGTGAAAGTCCACGTGAGCGAGGCAGGCAGCTTTCCCTGTCTCAGAGGTTTCTTGGCCACCCCCCCCACCCCACCCCGCCTACTTCCCTCAGGTCTTCCTCACTCTCTAGTCCCCTTGTAACTTAGCTCCCTGTCCCAGGGGCACTTCCCCAGGACAGCAGCACACAGTGCCCAGAGTGGAGGCACGGCAGGCAAACTGGTGTTTGCAAGAACAGATGGTACACTGAAATCAAGAGAAACATTTTTTAAACGGATTGGAGTATAATTGTGTGTGTGTGTGTGAGGGGGGGGGGGTATACGTTCCACTTGGACTCCTTGGTAGGATTGGGATTCCTGCGGTTATGCAGGCCCCCCCACCAGGTGGCAGCATGGACAACAACCGGGGCCAGAAGCTGCCCGTGAAAGTGGAAAGGCAGAGATGTGAGTGGGGCTCCCTGGGTTCCTCTGTGCTCCCTCTCCCCAGGAGGGCTCAAGGAGCAGAACGTACCTGTTCCAGAGGCTGGCGGGGAATGGTCTCGCACAGCAGCCAGTCGGGGAGACCCACACCACACCCCTAGAGGACCCAGAGCCAGACGGAGGCAGGGCAGAGAGGCAAGCATGGAGAGTGCAGCTTTGGACAGAAGCCTCCTCCATCCGGGCCGTCCACCAAAGAAGCGCCACCCAAAGGCCTGCGCCACCCCAGACTGTGAGAGGCTACAGAGCCACGTCTCCCAAAGTGTGTTTGTGCTGAGCGCCCTGGCAGCGCCACCCTTCTGCCCCCCAACAAGCCATCTGTTCACGGGCTGCTGGTTGTCTCTGCTCTGCAGCTCCCGAGTGCAATGCCCTCACAGGCAGGGAGGAACAGGCTAGAACAAAAGGGTCTCTTGCTGCCAAAGAAGTACCCAAGAACTCATAAACAGAAAGGGCAAAAACTGGAGCTTTGCACACAGGTATAAATATTTTGCTGAATTTTATTCTATCTCATCCATGAATTCGGGTGACCGAGAAAATCAACCAGTTACAACCGGCCCTGCTGGGCAGAATCTACAGCCATGCACACAGCTGGCAGCGTGTCCTCAGGGGCCACTGCTCAGTGGGGTTGCATGCTCCCCACACCTGTACAAGTCAACTGACAAAGCTGGCCGGATGTGCTTAGGATAGCAGACTTACCTTGGGGGGCTCAAGCAGAAGCTCATGGAAAGATCCCAGTCTTCCCCTGATGGCTTCTAGAACACTCTTGTTGACCAAACACGCTGAGTGGCTCATGCCTGGTGGGCAGATCTCTATGTGGCCTTCGAATCTTGAAACAAAACAAGTGGCATTTACTTACTGGAAGTTTACCACACAGTCACTCAGTGTGTGTGTCTACCCCTTGTCGGCCACACAGGCACCCAAACAAAAACCAAGCCCAGTGCGCCATCAATTGATTGCAACTCCTCTTGACCCTCCAGGGCAGAGCAGAGCTGCACTCTAGTGCTTCCTTGAGTATGAACCTTTTGCAGGAGCAGCTAGTAGTCCAACACCGAACCTAGTGCACTGCCCTAAGTTCGTAGCAACTCTCCATGCACTGCCATGGAGCGGGTGCTGACTCACGGCAGCCCTCCCCAGAGGACAGGCGGAACTGCCCATGAGTCCCCCAGACGGGAGCAGGAAGCCCCATAATTCTCCCATGGAGCTCAATAGTGGTTTGAACTGCTGACCAACTTTAACCACTATGCCACCAGGGCTCCCTAAGATGAGCATCTCTGCCTCTGAGGAGGAGACGCAGGAAGAGGGTGAGCTAATAAAGTGTCCATCAGCCTCTGTGACTTCAACTACGGAAGGCCACACCATCGGATGAGAAATTCTGTGCGCTTCCCTCGCCTTTGCCTACGTCTCCCAACTCCGTCTGAGAGCACACTCATAGCAAGCAAGGCTCCACATGACCAGGAAACAAGCGAAGTCACAGGAGATTCAGAACTGTAAGGCACATCTTACTGGCTGCCAACTGGGAGGTTAAGAACAAGGCCTGCCCTTGCTCCACACTTGGTTTTACTCCATCACCCAGTTTCCCATTCAAAGCCTTCAATTCTTCTATGGAGAGCTCAGCCTGTACGCTCCACAGTCACCCTTTACAAGACAACAAGTGCATGTCCACCGAGCCGCACGGTGGCGGCAGGTGGGAGGAACAGCTAGGGTGCAGTGGTTCTCCAGCCACCTCTCTGCCTGGATGCCTGGTCTTTCTTCTGCCTTCCAGGACGAGGGCACACAGGAGCAGGAATATAGAAGAGCCTTACCATGCTCTCGAATTTGAAGAGGAAAGCACTTCAGTCTTTCATCGTGAGGAAGGATTAGCCAGAAGTGGCTGCCTCGAAGGCCCATTTTCAATTTGCTGAGTTCTAACAGAAAGGAATGCACTGGCCTCTGGAAACCCAGCTGTAATCTGACTGTTGAGCTCTGCTCTCTCTTTCTCCAGTCGCACTCATCCACGAGGACCTCACAGGACCACTTCTGCGGCTTTAACGCCACTTCACAAGGTGGTGCCATCGCCTGCCAGCGGGAGCCAGACAGTCACCTCTGATCACAGCACCAGAGAAACAGGCCCAGATCCAATGACAGGTACAAGCCACTTAGGGCAGACTCAGAAACCGAGGTCAGAGAGGGATGCTGCCAGCAGAGCTGCTCAGGCTACCTGCTGTGCTCAAGATCAAAGGTACGGGGCCGAGCGTGGAACAGAAATCCTGACCAGCAAGGCTCTATATGTGTTGAGAGCAGCACCCATCTCCTGACTCCTCTTCAGGCCCTGGTCTCCCTGATTGAATGAAGAGGGTCCAGACATACATGTGTCTTTAACTCCAGTCCTAGAAATGCCTTGTAGGCTCTCCTCCCTCCCTGGCCCCTCGTGCATCAGGTGCAGGGTGAAGCCTCGATGGGCACTTACTCGGCACCCAGCACGCCATGAAGAGGGCCTGACAGACATCACTACATGCTTCTGTGAGACCCCAGGCAGCTACCCAGCCAGCGACGGCCCCAACTGAAGCACCTTTCCAGGTCGAACCAGGAAAAGACCACCGGAAGGCCTCTGTCGGCATCCCTGAGATCCACAGATGGGGAGTCTGGACCCTGAACCAGCACTTGGAGAGCAGTCCACCGACCAGAACACCAGAGCCAGCTTCCCTTGGCCATGAGCTTGGTCACGCTTCCCTCGAGTGCACATTCAGCTGGATACCCCCGCCCCTACCTGTCTCATGCACCAGAGCTCAGCGCTAAAGCAGCAGAAACACTCTCAGCTCCTGACGTGCAGGGGCACTGGTGGAAAACCACGAAGCCAAACACAGCAGGAGGAACGGCGAGCTTACGTGGGCCGCCGCGTCTCGAGCAGCGTCAGCAGGATCTGGATGGCGCTGACGATGGCCGGCTCGCTCTTCTCCTTGTGGAAGATGTTGGAGAGCAGCTGCTCTATGATTTCTTGCCTAGGAAACAAAGCCACAGTCAAGGCCCAAGTGCAACAGTGAGTGACACTGAGGACCCCGAGAAAACGGGCCTGGCACATGGAGCACACACGCTGGCTGCACAGGCATCCACCTCGCTGGCACCACAAGAGCGTATTCTGAACGCGATCACTAAAGTAGGCAGGTAAATGGTCCTGCTTACGTAACTACTCACATACACAGGCACATACAGTTAGAAACAAGGACCAAGGCTCAAATCAAACTCACTGCCATCAAGTTGACACTGACTCAGGACAGCGCAAAACCACTTCACCCATTCCAAGGTTGTGAATCTTTAAGAGAGCAGTCTGGCTTGTTTTACTGAGGCGTGGCTGGTAGGTCTGAACCTCTGCCCTACCTGTTAGTAGTCCAATGCTTAATGCACCATGCCAGGTAGAGATGCACACAGCTAGCCAGCTCCTTAGAGATGTTCCTGCCCACTTCCCTCAACAAAATGACCTGGGTTCTGCTTGCCTTTGCCAACCTTGCTCAGAGCCAAGAATTATTTTCAGATTCAAAGGCACCTCTCACCCAGGTTGCATGAGACAAAGATTGAAAACCTTCGAAAGCTCAGTAACAGCCCTCCAAGGTTTCCCTCATAGCATCATGACAGACAGGTAAAAGGAGAACATCTACTGCTGCCACAGTTAAAACTGCAGCAAACCCAGCAGAGTGCCAGGAGAGAACCAGGCATCCTCTGCTGGCTCCTCCGCCAGCCCCAGCCTCTCAGTGACGCTCAGAAGTCATGTGCCTTACTTAGGACAGGACCTCCCTGAGGATGCCCAGACACCCTCCAACGACTCTGACCACGTCTTGGCACTGGGCTGACTGATGAGAACACTAGGAAAACCAGTCCAGTCGGAGGGACAAACATGGCTGAACGGTAGCTGTGCTGTGTCCCGAGTCCCACCAAGTACCCAAGAAACCGAGAGCTCGAGTGCTGAGCCAAGGACCAGGGCCGCCCATGGTCCGCCAGGTCCCTTGAGAGGCCAGAGCAGAGCTTCCCCCCACAAAGAGCATTCGAGTCAGGAACGGCAAGGCGCACAGCCCTCTCCGGCCCAAATGTTGCTGGTCAAGCACTGGGCATCTACACACTCCTCAGAGCCACTCGGCCACACAGAGGTGAGGCCCTGGCTCCTTCCCGAGCTAACGCCACACTTTGCATCCTCTTCGACACGTCAGTCCCGTGGACCTGGTGCCACTGTGTCGTTTGTAGTCTCATCAAGTGCAACCAGGCTTTCTGCTCGCATCCGTCCAAGGTTAGTCTGAGAAACCCACAGGGCTGGTTTCTCCCCTCTCCTACAGTGTCACTATGAGTTGGCATCCACTGCTAACAGTGGGTTTGGTTTGAGTGTTTTTCGCTTTTGGTGAAATATGAGGTCTACCTGTCCGCTAGGGGGTGCCATTTGGAAGGGCGCCAGGGAAACGGTGCTGCAGACCAAGTCTCCGCCCTCCCTGCTGAGCACCTTCGAGGTGCTGCATGGTAACATCACAGGGCCCAACTCTGACCCAGTCTAACAGCCTAAGTGCTGGGCCTTCACTCCAACTGGAACATGAGAGAGGCAGAGGGCAGACAGCAGGCAGGCAGGCTGCGGTGGGGAGGCTGCAGAGGCTCTTAGAACTCGTACTGCCTACTAACCCAAACAATCTCGCTGCACACCCACTAGAAGGCACCCCACACGTGGCTGGTCTAAAGCAGTGTGCCCTGGGTTCTCCGTTGCACTGCTAACTACGAGGTCTAGCTGTTTGAATACACTGACTGCTCCTGGGAGAAATAGATCTACAGCCTTGAAGATCCACAGGGGCAGCTGTACTCTGCCCAATGTGGGCCACCCTGAGTCAAGATCAATTCAATGGCAGTGGGTTTGGTTCTGAGCGGAAAATTCACTGTTTTTCCAAGATTTTGTATGCCATGGGTGTGGGTGGAGGACAGCCCAGGAATCATTGTCTAGTGATCATATAACCATAAAATAAAACGGCAAGACCCATCCACGGGCTCTTCTGCCACCTGAGAGACAGCACTGGAGGGGACCATGTGATGTCACCAGCAGCAATGTCTTCTGGCTGGACTCACTCACAATGCACTGATTAGTGCCCCAGTGGGGCAGCTCCTCTGTGACCCCGCAGCCGGACACCCAGCAGGATGAATGCCCACAGCACTCAAGCGGCCAAGGGAAATGGCGCTCAACTCCAAAGCTGGCCATCACTCTGAACTGCGCCGCTGCCGCAGTTGAACAAGGCTCACGCCTGCCAGTCTACAAGCTGGGAAAAGGTTTCTCTTCTGCTTACAGCAGGTTGGTGCACGCCCCCATTGCTGCCCGGTCACCTCCTACCTGCCAAGGGAATCCCTCTTGCCCATATTTCTGAATGAACAGGCTTTCCCGGGAGCTGAGCCAGAGTGAGGAACTTCGACATATAGGTTGACCGGGTCCCTGCTACCATTTCACAGTGGGGGCCCAGCTGAAGCCAGCCAGCCACTCCAGCTGAGCAAGGTGATCTGTATCATCCTGGTAATGACTGCGAGGAAGGCGTGCTGGGACGACACAAGCGGACTGGTTTTCTCCACCACAGTAACGCTCAGCTGTCTGCGTTCTCTGCCTCTGCTGAGGTCACAGCCCTACCACCACAGCCGCTCTGGAGGAAAGGCCCGCTCTCAGGCCATCTCCTTGCAGCTTGACTTCTCGGGCTGCTGGCACCTCCAAAGAGATGAGATAACTCAAGACCCACTCCACAAGCACCCCGACTCCGTCACATCCCTCAGAGCAAAGGCAGGCTGGTCCCAAATGGGCAAGGCTTAGCGTTATTATAACACACAGCCTGCTTTTACATATTGCTCCCTCTGCTTAGGGTGGTACATCATTATGTAGAAAACACTGGCTGGAGGAGGGCGGGGTGGCACAGAGATCAACAATTCCTCACATAGGTCAGCTTGGTATTTTCATTTCACAATGAAGCACAAGCAAGCTCAGGCTTCGAGCACGGTTGCTTTCCGAAACCACAGGGTCTCGCTCACAAACCGCCAGGCAGCACCATCTCTCAGTGGTCTCCCCGCCCCAAGAAAAGGGCAGAAGTCCTACAACAGGACAGAATGCTTCACTTCCATCAGACTGCCCCCATGGTTTCTGCCAGGAGAGGGCCGGGCCAGGGCAGAGCTGGGCCCACCTCCCATCAGTCCTGCCGGCCGGCAACGTTTACCTTCTGGCCCGGAAACCTCCAGGTGGCAGCACCCAAGCCTGTTTCAGACAAGCAGGTTTCCACACAACCTCAGCCATTCCAGGTGACTCTCCAGAGACGTGATCCCAGCACTCTTGCCAACCACTCACAGGGGAGGCCCCCCAGGAGCAACAAGACAAGGACTGAGACCTCGGCCGAGCACATACTTCTCCAGAGTGGCGAGCAGGGGGTCGGGCTCCGTGCTGCTCTGAACCTGCAGCATCTGGTCTCTGCTCAGGCGAATAATCTCACAGAGGGACTGGGATGCGTTCGAATGCCTCTGCAGGGAAAAGGTCAGCGTTAACAATAAAACATGTTACAGGTTAAACTTATCACAGAAAGTGGAGTGTTCTACCTCCTATGAAAGAACCCAGTAAGAGTCAGGTGAAACCCTGAGGGCCCTGAGAAACTCCCGCTCACGGGGCTCTCCTGTGGTCCCGGTAGAGGCAGGATGCTGATATCCCAGCAGAGGTGACCCAACACCCCAGGGCTGCTGAGGCTACTGCTTCGGACCGAGAGCCTCCCATTTCCATAAACCAGCCTGTATCACCCTAACCTGCCACTGACCACAACCCTAACTGCAGCAGGGCCAAAACCCAGCCTCCTCTTTGGCGCTCAAAGTCACCACTGTGCCACCGGGGCTCCTTCTATAACCTACAGGCTGTCCAGGGGGCATCTATCTCCCTGGTGGCAGAGCCATCCTGGAGGCTCTGCCTTCTCACAGGCCTTGCTGAGAAGCTTCCTCTTCACTGCGCACTGGGCTGGCCCACAGCTACACCACCCTGTGAGGCCATCCAGTGCCTCCTCGAGCACGTGACCCCAGTGCTGATGAACCTCATTCCCAATCCTCCCAGCACAGGCCTCGTCCCTGCTTCTCAGAGGGCTCCACACGTGGACAAGTGGAAAGGCCTTAGCAGCTCCACTGGACAACTGGCCGGTCCAGGGGCTCTCTTGCCATGCCCCCACCCCCCACCCCAAGCCGGGCAATAATGGGTCCTGAGGAAGGGTGACGCACATACCAGGAACCCCCTCACCAGGCAGCATAGAAATCAGCTCAGCCTCCAGGGCCATCAGCGGCCACGTGGTGCATGTGTACCCCTGTGGTATGGACGTACTCCTAGACTCTGTATTAGCTTTGACAAGGTTAGCAAATTGCCAATTTCCAGGACTCAGACCCCGGCTGTCCTCCTGCCCTGCCTCCGGAAGGAGGCTACACGGCTCCCGATCAGGCTGGGCCAAGGACACCAGCCCCCTGGAACGCTCCAGTGTTCCATGAGCAGAACTTACGTCTTCTTCTTGGGATGGGTGGACGGTCTCCACTAGCCGCTGGATGATCTTCTCCTCGTTTAACCACTGCAAAACACACGTGGGTAACCATAACAACAGGACTACTGCCCACACCACGCCCCACAGACACTGCCGTCGTCTTTTAAGTAGAGTCCAAGTCCCCCAAGGAAAATGCCCCCCCCACCCCCAGTGGTGCTGCAGCAAGTTTAACAGTGACCAACATCCCCCCAAGTATCACGCCACACTAGAAGTCTACACACTGGCCTCTCAGTGTGGGGCGCACTCCAACTCAGCACGAAAGGGCTACGGTGTGGGAAGGAGGGAACTGAGAAGAGCAGAAAGAACTGATACAGCTCACAAGTCTGTATTCTGAATTAGGAAAGCATGAGAAACGTGACCTTGACGATGGAGAAAACAAGCACGTGTCACTTTCTGACTCCAGCACAGAGCTCTGGGGCCTCAGGGCTGTGCTGTCTCCTTGGAGTCAGCGTGGAGCACTGTGCAAGGTGAGCACTGCTGACTTCGATGAATAAAATGATAGCATTTTCAGAGCTAGTGGTCTTGGGGAATTTACAGAGCTTCAGACTAAACAGAAAAACTGGGGAATCTGTTTTTCCATATCAAAATTTTTTGGAGCATAAGCAAAGGGCCCCCCCATGCTGAAACTGAGGCAGCAGTGGGACCCTCACGACGGCTTGGTCCCTGGTTTGGAACAAGGAACAAGAGACCACAGAAGGTCTGCTGGCTTACTGCAGACCCCCCAGCTGACGCACCTCAGGAAACAAGGGGCTTCACACATGGAAAGGTGCCCCCTAGCCCTAAAGGTTAAAGGAACTAGGACGGAGTCAGGGCAGAGGCTCCAAGAAAGCCCAACTGTAGAGTCTCAGCCCTGGGACATCTCCCAGCCTAGGCCAGCCTGAGTCAGGAGGGCTCACAGGAGAAGAGGGCCAGCCCATCGTCGCAGCCCTGCCTCAGCTGCACACAGGGACACAAGCCTGGGTCTCCTGTTCTCTACCAGGTGCTGCCCAGGACTCTCAGGGATCACACTCTGAGCAGCCACGCCCGAAAACTGAGGGCAGTAAACACCTTGGTGGGCAGCAAGCAAGTCAGTCCAACAAGCCCCTCTGCTCCAAGGCCACTCCTGGACTCGTCCAATGTGGCTGCCCTCAAATCCGAGTGAGCCAGTCACCCTCCTCCAACACCACCTGTCCCCAGGGCCCTCCCTTTAGGGATGCATCTATTCCCTTGGCAACGGGAATTCCCAAAATTCAACCTGTAAGTTACCGAAAGGAATTTCCACCCCAGCACACACTCCAGCAGAAGCCTAGTCAAAAATGGCTACTTCCCCCAACAACCCAAAATCCCAGATGAGCCAGCCCTGGTTCTTAGGGATCAAGTGTCTCCCTCTCTCCTGGTTAATGATCCACAGTTCTGAGGAGAGCCTTTAGGCCTGGGTCACCTGACGCATCCCCACCTTATGGTGCCAGCATCACCACACACTCCAAGGAGAGCCTCTCCTCTCTTGCGGGCCCTCCTCTCCCCTTCAGGCCCTTCAGGCCTTCACTTAAAATTACGACTTACTAAGAAATGACAATGCTCGAAGGTTCCTGGCTGGATAGTAAAGATGGGATGTACCGGATGTTAAAGACAAAATGGACTGAACATTAAAGATGGGATGGACTGAGGACTAGCTCTGGAAGGCGGGGCTGAGGGACAGAAGAGAGAGGGAGGGATCCCACCCACCTGCTCTTGCCTGCACAGCCCCAAGAACCACTGCCCAGAGTCAGCGTGCCTTCCTGCCCCACAGCTCGTGAGAACTGCCACCCTCCCTGGGGCCCAGGGCCAGGCTAACTCACATGAAGCACGTCTTGCCGGGGTTGGGGCGGCTCAATGCACGTCAGGAGCCGGAGCAGCAAGTCCATGATGGCTGACGTCCCTATGTGCTTGATGATGAGGTCGACAAAGTCGCGCTTCTTCTTCAAGAAATCCACAATCTAGAGAACAACCAGAAGCTGAGAGCTGGACCACGGGGACTGCCACGTCTTCAGTGCCCTGCCCACTCCCAGATCCCAGTAGCAGCAAACGCCCTACCAAGAGGTAGAATTGGAAATCTTGGCTGAAGAGCTCCGTGTTCAAAAGCTCCCTTAGAATACAAGACCTCCTTAAAGGCTTGAAGGCAATCAAGCGGCCATCAAGCTCAGAAGCAACAAAGCCCACATGGAAGAAGCACACCAGCCTGTGTGATCACGAGGTGTCGAAGGGATCAGGTGTAAGGCATCATCAGAACAAAAAATCTTACCATAGTGAATGATGGGGGGGTGGGGGGTGGGGTGCGGAGTGGAGACACAAAGCCCATGAGCAGACCACTGGAGATCCCCTTGCAGAGGGGTCTCAGGGAGGAGACGAGCCAGTCAGGGTGCGATGTAACAACGATGAGAAATACAACTTTCCTCTAGTTCCTAAAGGTTTCCTCCCCGCTCCCACTACCATGACTCGAATTCGACCTTGCAAATCTGGCTAGACCAGAGGATGTACACTGGTACAGAAGGGAACTGAAAATACAGGGAATCCAGGGCGGATGAGCCCTACAGGACCAGTGGTGTGAGTGGCGAAACAGGGAGAGTAGAGGGAGAGTGGGTAGGAAAGAGGGAACCGATTACAAGGAACTATATGTGACCTCCTCCCTGGGGGACAGACAACAGAAAAGTGGGTGAAGGGAGACGTCGGACAGGGCAAGAGATGACAAAATAACAATTTATAAACTATCAAGGGCTCATGAGGGAGGCGGGAGCGGGGAGGGAAGGGAAAAATGAGGACCGAATGCCGGGGGGTTTAAGTGGAGAGGAAATGTTTTGAGAATGATGAGGGCAATGAATGTACAGATGCGCTTTACACAATTGATGTGTGTATGGATTGTGATAAGAGTTGTATGAGCCCCTAATAAAATGATTATAAATAAATAAATAAAGTTGGGGGGGGGGGGGGCGCGCCACGCAGCGGCGAAAAACCAAAAAAGGGTCTAGTCAAAACAGTGGCTTCTGAAGGGATCTGCCGGGTCAGGGAAATTCCAGGCAAAGAAGTCAGCTCATAGTACTGAGGCAACTGTTTTAATCTTGATGGCTTGTTTGTTTGTTTGTTTGTTTGAAATCATCTTATTGGGGGCTCTTAGAGATCATATAACAATCCATAAACCAATTCTATCAAGCACACTTGTACACATGTTGCCATCATCATTTTTAAAAACATTATCTTTCTACTTAAAAAAAAAGAATACAAGACCTCCCGACTGTCACCACCCCCACCCTCCCCATTACAGACACCACATAATGTTGCCTCTCTACTCACTTCTTAAAGATAGGGGTCAAAATGGCAATGCTCCCAGAAAGAGCAAGACGCCCATTAAAAACAGCTCATGGACGTGAGAGAAGTCCACGAGATGGCCCACGGGCACACAGGAGACAGCTCCAATTTCTATATTACATTCTAGCAGTAGGGAACACAGGCTCAGAAAGTTAAGACTGCTCTGGTCAGCGAGGCTACCTCCCAATCATACCAGGATTTCACCCGGGGGGTGGGGACACTGAAGTGTGGTGCTGAGCTGACTACGTCCTCAGTCAGGGCCTCTTCTCTCTGCTGTTCTCCGTCCTGGCCCCCTGCTTTTTGTGGGCCCTCTGTTCTGTCTACTTAGCAGCAGCCCCAGTCCCAGGAACAGCAGCACGGGGAAAGACAGAGGGCTCCCACGCAGGCAAGACACTGGAGCTAAACAGGGGCCACCCTGGGAATGACTGCAATGTGTATAAACCCCAAGTACCCTGACCTTCCCGTCCCGCAAAGAGACCTAAGCACAGGGGTGACACTGGGCTCACCATCACAGACGGCCTCTCCAGACAACAGGGTTTATGTGGTCCTACGTTGTCTTGGACCTGTGTTTTGTCATGATACAATCACAAGTGGTCTCACGGGGACCAAGAGGAGGAGGAAAAGGTTCATGTGACCATATCGGCCATGGGCCCAGTAGCAGATGGCATGGGACATGGAGCCAAAGGCACACATGCCAGCTGACACTGTGGTGGGTCAGTAGGGGCAGAAGCACCTGGATGGTGGATGACCATGTCTGAGGAGCTGCTCACCTGGCCCTGCAGCTGAACACTGCTATACTCAGGCAGGTCCTTAGTTAAGCCAGAAGGCACCAGTCATGGTGACAGCAATAGCCATCTCTGAGGGAGGGGCTGGCCAGGCCTGGCTCTGAGGTGAGCAGAGGGGAAAGCACGGTGTCCTCTCTCAAGGTCGGTCGTTGTGACTGGGTACTATCATAGCATACTTTCAGGAAGGCGATCCTGGCCCAGCTGAGCGGGCAAGAATCCTCCTAGACAAAGGCTGGATCCACTTGGCCTTGGCACAGGACCGAGCATGCCCAGGGGCCTGCAGGACAGAGGTGAACCAGCCCGTAGGGTTTCCAGGCTCCCACCTTTCTGCTGGGGCATGACGCACGGGGACCTGGCCCATGACAAGCACGACACAGTCAGGCACACTCAACTCTGCCACGGGGCTCCTCAGACAGGACCCCGGGAGAGGATTCTGACTTGTGCATAGCAGAATGAAACACTGCCCTGTGCTGGGCCACCCTCGTCATCGGTGCTGTGGGTGAGAACCCGTGGTTGCGGCCACTGTGTCGGTCTATCTCAGTGGTTCTCAACCTTCCTCGTGCCGCAACCCTTTCATACAGTTCCTCGTGTGGTGACCCCCCCCCCCCCAAAATTATTTTCGTTGCTACTTCATCACTGTCATTTTGCTGCTGTTATGAATTGGGTGGCCCCTGTGAAGAGGTTGTTCAACCCACAAAGGGGCCGCGACCCACAGGTTGAGAACCGCTGTTCTATCTAGTCAAGTGCTCCCTCTTTTCTGTGTCCCTCTAGAACCTGAACTCAAAAACATGCGAGCCGAGTCGATTCTGACTCAGGGACACTAGAGGCTGCCCAGAGGGCCCCCAGGGAGCAGCAGGCCTCATTTGTTGTCCAAGGGGTAGCTGGTGCCTTGTGGGGAGCAGCCAGCCCCGTGGGTAGAAAGATCCCTGCTCCCAGGGGCTGCTGAGCGCTCATCCCCATGCTGCTGCAGATGTCGCGGCTGGCCACCGTGCACTTGAGCGTCTGAAGCTGGGGTGTCCCTTGGGTACCTGTTCCCCTAAATGGATTATGTTCTCCTGCCAAGCAGACCCCTCGTCACACCAACAGCCTCTAGAGTGGTGGCTCTCCTGCACTGACACACACTGAATAATCCAGACGGCTTCCTCAACACCCAGAGTGCAGGCTCTACCTGAACCCTGCTAGTTTTCGATCCAGTGGGTCTGTCTGTAGGGGGATCCAAGAGCCTGCACGTCTAACAAGTGCCCAGGTGCTGCTGCTGCTGGGGCAGGGACCACATTCTGGGAGCCGATGAACAAACAAGGGATACTTGGTCAATCCGAGTCCCAAGCACATGAGCTAGGACCAACACGGAGGCTCAAGGACAGGTGTGGCTGCAAGAGTGAGCTACCAGGAAGTGATGAACCCTTCAGCTAAGCATCTCAGTTTGGGGGCAGGACCAGAAGGGAAACCATCACCATGTGTAGAAGTTACACTCAGGGAAAGCTTCACACATGGTCCACCTTAGCACAAAAGATGAGCGAGAACAAGAAACAGTCCCTACACCAAAGACCTACCGCTGAGGGCGGGTGGGCCAGGAGCTAATGTCTCCACAGGGCTCCCCATACCCTAACCACACCTTCTGACGGATCTGAGGAGGAGCCTCCAGGGTGTGCTGACAGGGGTGTGAGGTGTGAGGGCTCAGTGCATCCCCACTCATGAACACACACAGGAGTCTGCTGACCAATGTCCGGGCCGGCAACGCACCTTCTCTTAGAGCCTGAACTTTTAACTCAGAACCAAGCTATGGGGCATCCGTCACCTCAGAGGATGTTGGGCCATAACGCTTACCCGGAAAACAGTGTTTACCTGCTCGGGCTTTCTGCTGATGAGAATGCTTAGCACCTTGCTGAAGAAACTGGCAAGTAGTGGGTTCAGGGGGGAATCATTGAGGAGGAAGCTGTACAATTTCACAAGCAAGGCTTCGTCTTCCCCGAGCCGGTCATTCATCTGGGAAACATCGGAAGTGAGCAGCTCACAGGATATGTTCGGATACCTGGAAGGACAGGACACAGATACATGCATCATCGGGCAGAATGACTCCCGGTACAAGGTGAACCCCTGGCAGGAAGATGCGGAGACCTTGTATAAACAGTACAATTCTCCCCATGAAGTCACCACAGGGCCTCTTTCTGGCCAGACAGAGGTGGGCTCTCTGCCGTGCCAGACATCGTGGCAGGAGGAGCCTGAAGCCAAGCTGCCATGACAGAACTAGAGTGTGCCTAGAGCCTCTGGTGGGCAGTCAGCCAGGGGCAGGGGGCAGAGCCCAGACAGGGACCTCTAGGAGCAGCAGGCAGCAGCACTCCAGGGCAATGCAGGGTGCTGCTCTCAGGACACCGAACTGCACACTGCACCTTATTGGCACCTCACGGTCAACTGGCAGGCCCAACAACCGCCTGTACTGTTAGTCGGGCTGCAAATGGTGTAGTGTATGGGCATGAGGATGATGCTGGCATGCTGAGGTCTTCTGGGGGCTCATGCTTGATGGCGGAAAAGGGCCCCTCACTGATGGGGCACAGACATTCAAAGACGCAGTCACCCCAGGAGCAAGGTGATGCTGCTGGCAGAGATACTGCTTCAGGAGTCACCTCTCCTGGTTCAAATTCCACCCCCACCCCTCTATCTCTCCTCACATAGGGTGTGCCAACGAGGCACTTCGCACACACGGAGATGGGTGGAAACCAACTACAAGAGGCCACAGGCCTGGCAGAGCCCTTAGAATGTGTGCTATCATACAGACTGCACGCTGCAGGACCTCGGGTCCCTCATGGGCAGCACTCAGTCTGCCTCTGGGAAGAGGGCCTGGCCTGTAGTCCTCGCCGTGTCTACTATTAAATGCCGTCAATGCTGCTTCTGCAGGCAAGGCTCTCAATGGGCCTCGCCAGGAAGCTACAGGCAAATAAAAGTGGAGTAAAGGTCACACAGGTCCTGGCAGCCAGTCTGATTCTGATGGGGGAGGTCTACGAGGGTCCTGGGGACTGGGAGGCAAGCTCGTGGGGCCTGAGCAGGAAGTAACACCAGGCTCCGAGTTCTGGGCTGGCTGGGCTCCTCCGTCCCAAACAGGAAATAAGCTTCCCGAACCAACCTCACCCCATCCCCCATTCTCAGATGCATGGCCCTGGAGCATCGCCGCCGCCCCCCCACCCCCTGTGGCCACCCCTGGAACCTAATAAGGCAGCTGTCCTTGCTCCTAAAGCTATCGCTCGCTGTCCTCTGGATGCCAATTGTCCACCTGCCCCAGCCCACCCCACCCCCCACCAGCATGTCAGTGTTCTCTAGCATGTCTCTGGCAGGGAGACATTCTCTCACCCCTCAGTGCCCTCACGGGGACGAACCCTTTGACAGAGCCATTTCTGCTACGCCAAGCCAGACTTCCCCTCCCTGCTCCAAAGGCAGGACCCGACAGGGCCCTAAGTTGCTAGTCTTCACACCAGCACGGACCCCACCCCTTCTGGGCCTCCTGAAATCGGCTTCCCTGGGCTCTCAGGACTCTAACCCTGCCCCCCAGGTTCTCCTCACCCTCCCAGACACGCCTTCTGGGGCCCTCTGTGAGGGCCATGACCCCCCTGAAGGTCTCAGAGCTCAGTCTGCGAGGCTCACCTCCCCCTGCAGCGGTTCCACAGCTAGGCTCACCACCCAGTCTGAGCGCCAGCCATGCCCTCTACCCTGCCTTCCAGATTCCCACGGCCACTGAACGGCTCACCACCTCCCCATCTCTGGCCGAAGGCCATCTCACTGACCACTGCAGCTCCAGCTCCCAGGTGCCCCTCCAGGACCTTGTCCGCTCTAATCTTCCCAGGGCCACCAAAAACCCCCACCCTTCAAAGTCCAGGTCAAACCCTTGACCTCCGTCTCCAGTCTCACTCCAGTCCTCTTCCACCAAGAACCCCCTTTTAGTTCCAACGGCATTAAAAAAGCCCTTCCCTACCACCCACCCACAGTCTTAAAAGGAAAATGAAAACTCGCTGCCAGGGAGCTGATGGGGACCCTACAGGGCAGGGCAGAACTGCCCCTGGGGGGGTTTCTGAGATCCTAACTCTTTTTCATTTGTACATGTTGCCATCATTACTTTCTGAACTTTACTTTCTATCTGAGCCCTTGATATGAGCTCCTCTTTTTTCCTTCCCTCCCTCCCCGCTCCCACATTCCTGACCCCTCGATAAATTATAAATTATTATTTCCCTATCTTACACCGACCACTATCTCCCTTCCCTACGGTTTCTGTTGTCCATTCCCCTGGGGATGGGGGGTGGTTATGTGTCGATCATTGCTTTCAGTTCAGACAGTAACTCTTTACAGAAGCAGAAAGTCTGTCGTTTAACTCTTCCAAATAAGGTCCAGGCCAGGCCATTTCTCACTAACCAGTACCACTACCACCTTCTCCTTCTATGCTTGTTACTGCTACGTCCTAAATGACACCCAGAGGGGAAGTCGGTCCTCCGGGGGCCACTGTCAGCACTCATGTCACCCACTGCTTAAAAACCCCCAATGGCTCCCACTCTCTCCTGAGAACAGCCCCAGTCCTGGCCAGAGCCTGTGGGCACTGCACCACCCACCCCACACTTCTGTCCTCGCCCAGGCTGCTCTGCTGGCCAAGCTCCACTCCCAAACCCACATGGAATCCTGCCCCCCGCCCTCCCGACACCTCGGAACAGATAGCGCCATCCAGTGACCCTGTCCTCACTGCCCTTCCTCCTCTACACTGCTGTGAGCTGCAGCAAGGCTCCTGTCAGGACAGTGAGCTCACTCCCCGGTCCAGCTCACCCCACTGGACTGAAACGCCAAGACCCAGACTGTGCCTGGGACACCAGACACTCAACAAGCATGTGTTCCATCAATAGGTCTCACTTATCAAGTACGTGCTGGATCACCGACCCTGAACCCATCAGACTATGGCACCTGCAAGTCTAAGCCCCAGGATGTCGACGGCTAATTAATGACCTCCTGGGTTAAAGTCCGTGTCAATTGTTTAAAGTGGTAAAATATGCTGCTTGTCACTAAGTTTAAAAAAACAATTCCCTAAAGTGGTCATGGAGAATTAAGTAAAGCTACAATGGGCTCCCCATCCATCAACTGGACATTTAACTGTGGGGTTTGCACCACTCACCAGCCCTCCAGAAATGGCCATGTCCACACTCCCTGACCTGACTACAGCCCAGCCTCACCCTGGAAAGCCTCAGGGTCCATGGGAACAGAGCCTGCTGTGCTGGCTGACCTCGACCCCGAGGGACGGGAGTACACCATCCGTGGCACTGCCCAGGCCAGAGGCCGTGCGGCCAGTGAAGCACTTCATGCTTTGTCAAGGGTGGCACGAGGCGATGCTGCTCCAACAGTTGGTGCCAGCGAGTGCGGGGGCTGGGGTACTTCTCTCTAGTGCAGTGAGCCCATGGGCTAGGGTGAGTCTGCCCTCTACTTCACCCGCATGGGAGGAAGCAGGATCCAGAGACTCTGGCCCTTCCTGCCGGGGCCTTCACCATGTGCTGAGGGAATCCCAGCACAGAGACTCTCTTTCTGTGCACGCTGGCCTTCTGCTGACAACCCTTTCTCCTCCTCCTGAGTTGAAGCTGCCACTGATGCTAGCTGTCAATCTTAAAGGCTGGCAGAAAAGATGACGTCCTGAAGAAAAAGGCACCAGTGACTTGGAATCATTGATAAGCCCGATTTCCCCAGAAATGAAGAGATGTCTGAAAAGTGGGGGGTGGGAGAAAGCACAAAGGTGACTCTCCTAGAAGCCACAGCTCTTCCTGTTGGTCAAACTTCACATCACTCTAAGTGCACTGAGCAAATGTCACCAGGGGCTTCCTGTTTCAGGCTTGGGTGGGGTATGCAGGGCAGACATGCTGTGCTGGGAGGGGGCCACACTGGGGGCGGTCCTGAGCCCACTGACCACCAGAGGCTGGTTCTCAGTCACCAGAAGGCAGGGGCTTTTTTCTACGGCCACGATGCTCCTCGGCACACATCACTGACGGAGACTGGGGCGGGGCCTGGTGAGCATCACTGCCCTCAAGCCAGACGTCACTGGGCATAAAAGCCCTCTGTCCTTGGGGACACTCATTTGTTACACCGGTGCTCTCACTGGGCTGAAGTCTAGTAACTAGGTGCACGTCCCCACCAAGGCTGTCACGTGGCCAGTGCCAATTCCCAGGAAGAGGTCCAACGCAGGCCTGGTGCACAGGGAAGAGCGCTGATGACCTAAATTGCCACCCCACAGAGACGGCGGAATGTTCTTACTTGTATCGGATCTTTTCGTCCATGTCTTGAGGTGGTTCTTCTATAATGAAGGAGACTAAATCTTCAAGACATTCTGCTTTTAACAGAAACTCTATAAGCTTGCGGTTCTGGGCTTTACATTCTTGTAAAACATCTTCCTCATCCATTAACTCCTTCAGCGTTACATCCTCTCGTTCTAGCAGGGTGTCTATGTGGGAGGATGAGTGAAGATCAAACTTCCAAAACATGCTGGTCTAGACAAGAGAGAGCAGTTCATGAAATGTCAGTTTCCCACGGTACTTTTACCACCCAAATTTCAGTTCAGGGTTACGGTTTAAAATGACAACTCAGCCCATATGAGGAAAACAGGTTTAGCACTGGCTCTAGAAAATACTTCTTTAATAAGCAAAATTTATAGGAATTCTCTTACCTTCTCAGGAAGGGACCAAATATTTTCATTGTTAACAACCAATGTTTTTGGCATGAAACTACGCAGAGCTAAACCATCGGAGGAGTTTGCCCCGAGAAAGGAGCCTGACCGCCATGCTTTGCTGGGACGACAATGTTGGGGAGGGAGGTGGTACAGGACCGCGGTCTCCCTGAAATGCGACCTGAGCAACAAAGCAGAGGCCCTCCAGGCTCCCCTGACACCGAGGCGTGAGCACCTCACTCTCGTTCAGCGAGAGCTGAAGGCCAGGAAGTGGAAAAGGCACTGCCAACCCTGGAACCCAATTCTCGGTCACCAGGCCGAGCACCGGACAGGCAAATGTGAAGCCACCGCTCACTCCACGGGGCTGCATCCAACTCTCTAGCACGTCTCCTTGAACACACAGTGTGCTTTCTTCAGTACCTGTTCCAGCCAAGAGGAAGAACTCAGGCTCGATCCCATCTGAAGGCTGAGCCGATGAAACCAGTTCAAACGCCACTTATGACCAAGGACGGGATGAGGGCAAATTACAACCAGTCTCGTCAACACTCCTCACTGCCGACTCTGGGGATCACACTCACTGGCTCCACATCACCCCAGAATGAAAACCTACAATGGGACCTGTGTGTCTCACTGAGAAGCCTGGGCCAGGAACTCCGCGTGAGCTGGAGTCCAGGAAGAGTTTGTGGGGAAATTCCAGGGTCTTTTCATTCAAGTTCTCCTTCAACTTTTTGAGGATCCCTCATGTATCACAGACATAGCTAAGTGGGGTTCCCTCATGAACGTATTTCAAGAGCACTGTTAGAAACCAAGATTGGAGCACGGGAGGTTTGGATCCTGGAAATCAGACCCCGTGCTGCACAAAATATAAACAGAGCTTGAAGGAAGCTAGCAGAGGTCTTAGGAACAAGTTTGGATTAGAATATCATCAAATGCGAAGGGGGCAGAAGCTGCCCTTGTTTAAAAAACCCTTACTGCTCCAAGGAAGCACATGGCAGTACAGTCGTGTCAGCTGAGAGCAACAAGAGGACTGAGACGTATTGAGGCATGAAAAGCCACTGGGACAGTTCACCCGTCAGACATTCACTGTACCTTGTGGAAGGGAAGCCAGGGGCGAGATTCACTGTGACAATGTCCCTCAGACTCACGGCATCTTGTGGACCAAGACCTGTGTGTGGCACTGACTTCCAGCACAAGCTTAGTGTGAGGACCACAAGCAAAACCTGTGGTGTTAAGAGATCTCAGGGAGCAGCTGCTGCCTACAGCAGGACCCCAAAACCAAACCAACCTCACTGCCGACTCAATGCCAACTCATGGTGAAGACCCTCTAGGGCAGGGCAGCATTGTCCCTGTGGGTTTCTGAGGCTCTAACTCTTGAAGGGAGTAGAAGGGAGTAGAGAGTCCCGTGTGTCTTCTGTCGGCATGACTAGGCTTCTAATATCGTGTGGAAGACATGGCAGAACATGCTAGAGACGCCGCTCCCACCACATTCAGAACCACTCCTTCCTTCCCTGAGGCTCGCTTCCAAGGTGGGGACTGGGAGAGGCACCAGAAGAGGTCATTCAATGGGTCACAGGTGCTGGGGAATGAAAGACGACGTAGGCTTCCAATGCTGAGCAACCTGCTCCTGCTTCTCGTGTACCCAAAGGGCAGAGATGATTTTGGCCGTGGGTTCCTAACTCACTGGGCCTAGCACTCAGCTGGCAATTAAACCCTTTTGTACTATAGCCTATCACCCAAGGTACAGTGTATGAAGGCAGCTGTCTTTGCCACTCATAATCTACTTTAGGACACAAAAACTAGAACAAAGGGAAAAACTACTTTGGGGAAAACAATCAGTGGGGATAATGAACCTTAGACAGAACTCTCTTCTTGGGTTTCAGATTTGTGTGCAATGCAAGAGAAAAATAACTCGTATTTTATCATTTTCTTTTTTTTTTTTAAGGATAAAATGATATTATTAAAAGGTAGGAAATGGATACCTGTCAACCCACAGATCACCAGGGTCGATTTGGCTGACCTGGCAGGCTAGGCGGGTGTCCCCTTCCTCCCTCACCGCTCCACGTGTCTCTCCTGAAGCTGGGCGCTCAGTTGAAGAGGACGAGCTTTCCTGCTAGGAGGACCGTCCTTTGGTTAAGAGTACACGAGAAGCCGGGCTCCCCTCCTAGAACCTCCAAACAGAAGGTAGGAATGGAGGGTGGAGAAGTGGGCTCCTTCCCAATGTGAGGAGGACGGCTGGGCACATGCCGGTCCTGGCTCAGCAGCACTCGAGGGCAGGCGCGTATTCAGCCCTTCTCAAAGGACGGCCTGAAGAAGTAACAGCCACACAGCCATCTCAGAGCCTGATCTCAGGAGGGGGACAAAAGGCCTCCACACACCTTCTTTGAACAAAGGGACCGACTAAACACTTCTCGTAGCACACCTTGCCCTGTGCCTCGCCGGCATGCTCAGGGTAGTGCTGAGGCCAGCCGACATTTCCTAGTAGTTTCTCCAGCAGAGTAGAAAACTGGACTTGCAACAAATCTAGCGTGGGCCCATTTAAAATAGCCTCGTTTGAAGTAACAAGCTATTTTTTTGTTTTTGTGACCTCCTCTAATGGAAAAGTACAGCGGGAAGTCCTTTCTCTTCCAAGAAAGAAATCACAGAAGAGTCTGCAATCGAGCAAAAAGCACTTCCTGTCAGCAGACTAGGAACAGGATGCAGTCATCCCAATCAGTAGTCAGGTGGCTGCAGACTGCAAGTGTTCCCAAACTTCGTCATGTGCCTTACATCTGAACCCAGTAGAAACAACCTCCCAAGCTCCAGCCTCAGAGCGTACTCTCCAGCTCCAAAGCCTCAGTCACACCAGAAGCCTCCATCCAGGACCACCTTCCAGAACTGGGGTCCACAGGCAGTCCAGCCACAGCCAGGCAGCCCCCAAGAGCAGCTGCCTATATTTAAGGAGGGCTTTTTTTCTAACATTCTCATAATTGAGAACAGAAACTGCACGTGGCCAAAACAGCCAATCAAGAGGACTAGGTATCCTGTCATCTAAAATGCTTGTGTG
>NW_022111317.1:2790092-2806021 GCF_000313985.2 Echinops telfairi
CCAAGGGCTCAAAGGAAAATAAATGTCTAGAAAAGAACGATGAATATATGTACGAATGTCAGATACAATTGATGTATGGATTGTAACAAGAGTTATAAGAGCCCCCAATAAAATGACTAAATTTTTTCAAAAACCAATGCTTGCTGTCCCCACTGCTGGGTCCCTTTCCACCCTCCTCCCTGCCAGACAGGCAGCCAACACTGGCTGGGGACAGTCTGGGCGGCTCTGGGTGGTGCTAAGCAGCACACAGCTAGCTGTCCTTCCAACCCACACCCACCCCACCTCTTTGGCCACTCAGCTAGACCACGGTTCTAAACTCTGGCTGGGAGGGAGGAGGGTCATGTGACGATGTTTCCCCCGATGGAACATGGACCCTAAAGGCCTTCATGCTTATCCCCGGCACTGCACAGATGCTGTAGGAAAAGGCTCTGGGTGCTGGAAAGCCCCAATCACCACAGGAAGAAAGTAATCCACAGCTCCAGCCCTAGGCATGTGGCAGCGAGCATGATATCATTCTTCAGTGCCACCGCATGGAGCCATCATGCACATGCCCCATGTCCTCTACTACCCCAGAAACACACAAAAAGGACTTCTTTAGCAACAAATAGTTATAAAAAAACCAAAGCCTTTCACTTTCTACTACCCTGAATGAAGAATCCCATTTTGAAAATCCGTAACATCTGAAACAGAGACTCCCACAGTGAATCTTCTTTCTAGGAGGTAGGCGCAAATATAAACCGAACTACAGCCGACCTCAACAGTGCGCAGTTCAACAGCCACTGCACCAGCCATGTCGAAGGACGGCACATGACCAAGGACTAAATGGGACTGAAGGAACACCAATGGAAATGTTTCCACAAGTTGAAGAGCTAGGATCACTCACTTGTCTAAGCCAGGAAATCTGGAAGGCAGCACCCTGGTGAACCAACTGGAAGAGATCCTTATTTGTGCCCATTCCACAGCAAGGGGGATTTCCACAGAGCGTGGAAATTATAAAACCGTATCATTCATCTCACGCGCAAATCAAATGTTGTTGTAAATCAATTAACAATGGCTGTAGCAGTACACTGACAGGGACCTGTCAGAACTGCAAGCTGGATTCAGACGAGCAAGAAAAGCAGGGGCTATCAATGCTTATGTCAAACGGGTACTGAATGAAAGCAGAGAATACCAGAAAGATATTTACATGGGTTTTATTGACTGTGTGGGTCATCATAAACAATGGATTGCATTGAGATTGAGGGTTCCAGAACATTCCCTGTGATCGCACAGAACCTGTCCATGGACCTCTTGGTTGTGCAAACAGAACAAGGAAACACGACTGCCTGGTTTAAACCCAGGAAAAGTGTGTGTCGGGGTGGTACCTTTCATTAGACTTCTACAACAGCGGTATGCTGAGAAAGTAATACGAGAAGCTGGACTAGATGAAAAAGAACTTGGCATCAGGACTGGAGGAAGATTTATTAACAACCTGCTCCGTATATGCAGAGTACCACAGCTGTTTGCTGAAGGTGAGGACTTGACGCACTTGCAGATGAAGTTCAAGGATTGCCGCTTCTGGTGTGGATGACAACCCAACATAAAGAAAACCAAGAAAGGGGGAGGGGAGGAAGTATGAAAAAAAAAGGAAACCAAGACCTCATAACTGGGCCAACAGACAGCATCCTGATCAATGAAGACTGACGTCAAGGATTTTATCTTGCTTGAACCCACAATCAATGTTCATGGAAGCAACAGCCAAGCATTGCAATCTGTGGCACATGACCTCTTTAAAGCACGGGAAAGCACAGATCTTACTCTAGGACTAAGGTGCACCTGACCAGAGCCATGGTGTTTTCAATCTCCTCCTAAGCACGAGAAGGTTGGACACTGAATAAGTAAGATTAAAGAAGAATTAATGCATTTGACTTATGATGTTGGAGAAGAATGCTGACAGCACCATAGGTTGCCACCCCCGATCCGAATCTGTATTTGGGGGGCTCAACTACCAGAATGCTCCCTAGCAGTGGAGAGACGTCATCGTGGTCTCAGGAATGATCGCTAAGGTGGAAGGTCATTGAGAAGAGGGAGAAAGCCAGGAGCTCGACAATGAGCTCTCACAACATGGGTGTGAGCAGTGCTTCTTCTGCACACACGGGGTTGCAGTGAGGCAGAGGCAACTCAACAGCACTGACCACAACTCCCATGGCAGCCTCGGCAACCAGCGGTATGGGTTTTACCTTTCAGCCACACAGCCATCTGGCTAGACACGAAAGGCACTGTTGAATGAGTCACCAAGCGGCTGGATCTGAAAGACCAACGTTCCATTGCTGGGGCCCTGAAGTGACAGTCAGTCCATAGACACTCAGGGGAAAGGGGGGGATGACGGAAAGGACAGAACTTCAACATGCACAGGCTATAAATTTATCCCCCAGACTGGTCTGAGTAGGATGTCCTTGTAGTGAATTAACAAACCAAAGCACGGGCTTTTAAATCAGAGACCAAACCATCTTTCTCCTGGCCCCAGAGCTGGTCAACTAAAACGCAAACCACTCCCACATGGCACACGGTTTTCTCCAAGAGGGTGAAGAGTAGGTGAGTCGGCAGCTGAAGAGTTCCTGAAGCCAGAAAATGCCCCGATGCTCTCACCTTCACCACTAGTGGAGACACAGGTGAACAGTACAGCTGGCCAAAGGAGGCCAACACTGCCTATCCAGAGATGAGCAGTGAGCAATGAGACCAACAGGGTGAACCTCACCCAGTTTAAAGTCCAGAACCTTCTATTCACAAACAGCTGCTTGAATTCAGCAACTTTGCATCCAGGTGGGTAAATTCTACTCTGCACAACCCCAAGGGGTCACACTGCAGGGACTCAGAGGCAGGGTGAGAATGTGGGTGTCTGAACAACCTCAAGAAGGAAAAAGTGGGGCATGTGTGAACCTCTGGGGTAGTCCCTTGTGACTGTGCAGACACAGTTCTATCCCCACAGTTCATACCTGGCTGACCCCCTGGGCTTCTCCGGAGGCAGAGCCAGGGGTACATCAGGTATCCTCCAGATCTGTACGCTATGTGTGCACAGGCAGCTTGGACTTGCCTTAGGACTCAGGGGATGGTCCAGATTACACACAGGAGAGACTTCCAAATGGCAAGGTATGGTACGGTAGACAGACACATCCCATTGCCTTTCCAAGCTGTGCTTGGGAAAGTAATGAGCATTTGCAGTGACAAAAGCCCAAAAGCACACAAGCAAGCACACACTGGCCAAGTCAAACCCGTGCCCAAGTCTCCCTGCAGCTGCTGGGCAGGCTGGGAACAAACCAGCTGTGGGCACCTGGCCTCCTCGACCCAGGCTCTAGGGTCTGGGAACTGGACGCTGTCTGACAAGACCCAGTGGGGAGCTGGTGGCTGGAAAAGGGTGTGGGTGGCTGCTTCCTTGGCCAGCTCCAAAGGGCACAGGAGAAAGGATCTATAAAACAGAAGAATGCAGAGGCACTCTGAAGGGGTGACCCCATGGTGCCGGGAGCCACTCTCTCCCAGCAGTACAGCTCGATGCGGGGCTGGGGAGGTGTTGGAGGAAGAAGGCCCCGGAAGAGGAACCTGGGCTTTGAGTAACTGCTTCGTCCACTGAGCTCTTTATACAGCTCTCCCTTGTTTAACGCGTGCCACTATCTTCGCTGTTTCCACTTCTCTCTGGGACAGAAAGAAGCCAGGCCTGCCTCACTTGCACACTATCAAGCCGTGTTGCCAGAGCATGACACCCTGCACTGAGAACAGGTGGGACACTAGACAAGCCACAAAACTGCATCATCTCAGTGAAAGGAGCCAGCAGGCAAGAGGAACAGGACTTTTGGCAGCACCACATAAATGGGAAGGGGGGCTGCACCACTGCTTATGGGGCTGGGGAAATGGGAGTAATCTTCCCAAGTCAAGGCCAAGTGAAAAGTAAGCCATACCCAATCAGACTCAATCACCTGAAGCAAGTGACGAGGTCACGGCACTGGTCACAGACGTGTTACAGGCAAGGGCTCCCATGTACTGAGAGGTAGGCAGACTGAACCCACACCAAGGAAGAGAAGCCCGGCTGTCTGCTTGCACGGCACTCACAGCCAGGAGAGCCCTCCAGCTCTGACAGAGGGTCCGGTCACCACTCTGGTAAGAGTGGGTGTGGGCTCAGATTTCATTCCTGACAGCCTGTCCAAATTCAGCAGAAACTGTAAGGCATGCGCGCACGCGCGCGCGATTCCTTCAGAAAGAGTCTAAAGGAGGATGCACCCCTCTGAGCACACGCTGAAAGAACTCAAAACCTACACCTTCAATCGTCTCCGCTTCCTCCTGCGGAGCTTTCCAGTTAGGAGTCAAGGGCTTAAACACTGTCTTAGAAGAAAACCAGGTTGGAGGAGGGGTTCTTCAGGAACCAACCCTGTGGGAAAGGTTAATGTCTAAAGCACATTGACAGCACCCACCAGCACCTGTGAAACCACCCCATCAAGAGGGCTGTGAATGGACACTGCACCAGGGAACACAGGTGACACAGCCGGGTTCTGGACCAGGAAAGGCAGGTCATGAACTGCGGACACTGGAAGGAGGGAGTGTGGACTCTGGGAGCCAGAGAGGCTCCTTGAAAAGCCCACCATGCCAACGGTCTAGTGAACAAAGTTGTAACTGCCAACTATCCAGAGGCTGCCCCAAACTGGACGCTGGGCTGGACCCATCAAAGACACACCACACCCACTCTCAATTTCAAAGCCAGCTCACTTTTGTGTCCCCATTTTACCGGTGGGAAAGTGAAGCTTCAGAGAGGTCCGATGAGCTGGTGAACAAGCTTTGGAAAACTAGAAACCAAGTTCAGGTGTGTCTGGCTCGAGTCTGCCCACTTTCTGGGCGACCAGGGTGGGAAGAATAGGAGGGTGGCTCAGACAGCAGGGCAGCCCGAGACCAAGGGGCTCTCAGGAATCTTCGGCCTTTTACCGGGGCAATTGTTTTACAGTTGAGCCAGGGGGCAGCTCAGTCTGACGCGTGCATGCGAGGAGCCCAGCTCCCTGACTCACCAGGGCGCAAACACAGCTGCTGATGTTATAGACAGGCAGCATTCAAACTGAGCCTGCCACCAAGACCACACAGAGACGCGTATGACGTGTGAGTAAATGGGGCGTTCTTTTGAATAAACACTGAAGCACATGTTAGGGGAAAACCAGCCCTAAGAACTTACTAAAGCGAAGAAAGACCAAAAAGTCCCCAAATTGGAGTTGGTTATAAGGTCAATACAAACTCCGGCCACACCACAGCACAAAGTCACCTCAGGGTGTGGCAGCCACACACCTGCATGGAAAAGGACGGGCGATGTGAACCTGCACCACCCAGAGACTGCCAACCACACTGCACCCATAAAAGATGGCCAGGTGGCAGGGGAACTAGTGACCTGGGACCCAATAAGGATCTTTGAGACAAGGGAAGCCTGGCACGTACACAAGGACGCAGAGCTGCCAGCAGAGAATCCCTGCCATCGGAACTAGACCATGCTGAGGGCTAGTGCTGGGCACAGGCACAAGGCCAAGGGAGATCTATCAGGGCCACAGCAGAAGTTTCCACTTGGAAAAGCAAGTTACACTAAGGTCACCATGCTGCTGTTACCCTCTCATAAAGGGGCGGCACATGAACCTCACCCAGAAACCCTGTGGGCACCTGGTCAATGGAAATGCCCCACCCCCCCAGTGCACTGCTCTGGAAAGGTCAGGGAATCACACTGAAGGAAAGAAGAGAAACAAGGGCCAGGAGAATGTCAATGGACTGGTGAGAAGGTCCAACCCCTAACAGCATGCGTCCCACAAACTCCACAGGCCGGACAAGAAACCAACCAACCCAACCAGGCCTTCCAGAACTGAAAGTCAGCCCTGATGCCCAGCGGAGGGAAATGCTGGCCGGCTCCATGCCATTGCCAGGCCCTTTCATACAGCACCACCGATGCCTTGAGTAGGTGCAAGCTCAGCATGGAGGTGTCCCTCCTTTTCTGTCCCCCCCACTCTGCCTCCTTGGGCACTGCCGTCACCTGAGTGTAAAAACCCAGGCATGTGAGGTATACACAGCACAGCACGCCACCTTTCCTAGAGAGAAGACTCCTCCTTCAAAATGGAGACGAGAGTGCAATCACTTTTCTTGGCAGCAATTCTAGAAAGCAGTGTGTTCGTTCGGTCACTGAGGCTGAAAGACTTGTTCACACTTGCTCTCTCGGGAGCTACGAGGAGACGAGCATCACCCACACAGGCCAGTAACTGGTATGGGGGTGAGCTGACCTAGTGTCACGTGAAGAACCTGGGGGGCCAGCACAGCCGAGCGGCAAAGTCACCTCTAAGGCTCACAGCCACTGCAGGTCCCAGCACAGCCGTCCACCGACGGCAAAGTTGCCCAAGCAGAGGACGCAGCCAGGCTGCCTGATGTATCTATCCAACCACACTGGGAAGAATTCTGCATGTGGAGAAAATTAATAGAAAGACACCAAAAAGGCAATGATTTAAGTCTGGGGAAATTAAAATGCTCTACCAAAGAATGCAAGCACTTTAAATGACTGCGCTGACGCCTGACAGCATAACCTTCCGCCTTGACATTCGCCAGGAGCTGCCCGCAGCTAGAGTGGGAGGACGTGAAGTACTGCACGTGCACGACCTACACCCTCATCGCCACACCACTGTCGCGAAATATGGAAGCCAGTGAGGAAGCAGTGAAGACGGTGGAGGTAGCAGGGGTGGGGAGGGAAACAACATGATGACCCTGCGATCCTTTGTGACTTTTGTCTCTGTCTCCAACAGTATGGCCAAGTAGAAATCTGTGAAAGAGAAAATGCGGCAGCCCTTAGTACACACTCAGGATGCTATGAGCCATCAGTAGCCCGCCAAGCACAGAACCAGACGCTGCCGGTGGCCGCACTCTCTGAAATGTATTCCGTGCTCATGTGTGCATGCAGGCAAGCAATACATCCAACTAACCAAACCACCGTACAACAAAACCCTCACAGGGCAGTTCCGTGTTCCAATGAAGAATAGCCCTGTCTCCCTGCCACCTGGGAGTTACCAATTTCAGGCCTGGAGGGGGCCGAGGGGCGCCACGGGGGGCAGACATTACTGAGACAAGGATGGCATTGGCAGAAAAATCTCTGAATCCACTTACACCAAACAGGTGGACATCCTGAAGGAAGGTGTAAACATTTCAAAGCAACAAGAAATAACTTTTTTTCAAAGACAACGACAGGCAGGGCCCCCCCTCCCCCCCTTAGAGCCTGACTCACCAACCACCCCTACAACAGACTTTGTCTTTGTGTGGAAACAGTTGAACGAACCCTTCCTGCCAAAAGGAGCCCCCATGATGGCCACGTAAGCAGTGGCTCGGTGCACTCGCACAAGGTTCACCCCCTGCTGTCCCAAGGGAGGAAGATGAAGCCTTCTGCTTCCACAGAGATTTACAGCCGCAGACACCCTCCCTAAGGAGCAGCCCGACCCGGCCCTAAAGGGTTCCTGTGAGTTTCGAATCAATGCAAGGGCAGTGGATTGGGTGTTTTAGTTCGACTGGCAACAAAGTCATCAGTCACTTTGACTTGCTGCGCACGTGTGGCTTTTAAGTCATTAAAAAGATCTTTTCTTGCACCAAAGTCAGGGTGAATAAGAGCTGTGTGCATGGGTTCCCACTCAGTACACACTTGGGTCTCCTGACAGACGTCCTCAGGCCTCACCCACACCGAGGAACTGAGCTCAGCAGGGCAGCCCGGGCATGTAGCTCACAAGTCAGGAGGCCACAGCCCACAAGCAGGCTGGTCTGCTGCCTGCTCCTCCCTGCCCACAGCCAAGCATGGTTTTTAAATGGTCTACTGGGTAGGTGTGTGAGGAGTAAAAAGAACACAATTTGATGGCCCCAGGAAGAGTCTGTGAGGTTCAAATTCTAGTGTCCACACAAATTTCAACGGAACTCCTACGGGAGCGAGTGCCTACACCTCCCTTATCTAGCGAGGAATTGTGGTTGTCCCTGTCTGGGTCCCTCCTGTCAGACAGCGGCACGGTTTCACCATCTCTGCACACGCACACCCATCACATCACAGCCCAAACAGAAGATCCACTGTGCCCAACCCTGTGCTTTCAGGGCACGGAGGCGCGAGTGGTTTGTGATGCAGTCAGATGGCAAAAAGCCTCACTTGCTATGCGATGTTCAGAGCGCCTGAACTGCAGGAGCTGCCCGGGACCAGGCAACCCTACCAAGCAAAGCACTCCTTCCAACCACTCCCCAAAGCACAGGCTGCCTCCCCACGTGAAAACTCAGCTGTACCTCATGAGCTGCTGGGGGCCATCCAAGCAGGCCTGACTGCCACTGACAGAGAAAGGGGCCGCGGCAAACTAGCCTGTGAAGAGTCTGCAAGCTTCGTTCTCATCGAGCACGAATGCTGGAGGCGCTCCAGGCTGCCAGAAGGGCAGAGGCTGGCTGCCTAGGCTTAGGCGCGGGTCTGAGGGCAGCAAAGCCGCCCCTGTTGGTCTGCCTGGGGTGGGGCTCAGATGCCGTCCTCAGCAGCATCTGAAAAATCTGCAAGAATTGAACTGGCAGCAAGTGGAACATCTTCAAAGTTGAGAGACCACTAATTCGTCCCAAGCCCAAGTGGAACTGGCTCTGATGCCCAACCAGCAAAAGGGACAGGCCAATGGGAGCCCCCACAACAGTGATACCATGTCGACAACAGACCTGGTTGAAATCCCACATCATCTCAGTTGTTTTATATGCTTCCTACTGCCAAGCGTTAACATTAGTGAGTGCAATCTCCGCTCCCCTGCCAATCTGCTGCAGAGAGAGTCTCTGAACTCAAATCAGTTAATCAGCATCTCTCAGGCCTCCAGGGATGTGAAAATTCCTGAATTTCAAAACCACGTAACTGCTATCAGAGGCGATGAACGTGCAATGTCCGAACAAGCTAAAAGGCAAATACAAACAGGCGTGGAAAAGAATCCCATCATGCTGTGTGTGGCTAGTTAAAGCCACATCCACTGCTTCTGGATAGGAGTGGCGCTGCCTCGCTGAGGCTGAAAGCACTCCCCCGCCAGGCGAAGATCTGGAGACGGACGTGCCGGAGGGCTGTACGTGAGGGTGTTAAGAAGAGAGCTCACAATCTGAGCCCCCCACACGCAGGGAAAATTGCCATTTTCCTCATTACAGACCTGCAGGACCAAAAAGTTCATCTCAACTGTTATTATTCGGCAATTCATCAATTAAAAAAAAAAATCTATGAAAAGCAGTTGTTACATAAGTCCCTTCATAGTATCCTCTATCTACTTAAGTATTTTGGTCTCTTGCCCACAAACCTAAAATATCGACCATCTGGGCCTGTGCAGCTGAAGTGTGGGGTGCCCGAGTCTAAGGCACTACCTGCCAGGAAGTGGGGTGCCCCTCTGCGAACCCATCATGACGGACTACTTGTGGACACAGCCAAGGGGACAGGCGGGAGCCGACGTGCTTGCCCCTCTGCTCCCGCTGCCGCCTGGTGTCCTGGTGGGTGGTGAAGGCAGCACGGGAGTCTGTTCGAGGAAAGCAGGTGAAGGCAGTGCACCAACAGTGTGGGGCAGCTGACGAACCAAGCTTAGGGGAAAGAGGAACCACTGAACTATTCTGAGGTAGCCAAAGCTTGGAGTCTGGCCCCAGCAGATAAAACAAAAACAAGAAGGAGCTCAACAGAGGGGAAAAGCCTGAACTATATCACTCTGAGAAACGCCCACTATGTGACACAGTAGGTTCAGCTGCTAACTACAAGGTCGGCGGTTCAAAACCACCAGCTACCCTCAGGAAGATAGATGGAGCTGTCTGCTCCTGTTAAGATTTACTGTCTCAGAAACCCTATATAAGGTCCCTACAAGACACAAATCAACTCAAAGGCAGCAGGTTGGTTTGTTGGGTTGGCTGGTTATTTATGTAACAACTCTAGGCATTATCAAGGAGATGCCAAAATTCCTAGTCCAAGCGCTTCTAGTGGTTCCCAGAGCAAACCCACTGCCAGAGTCGATGTGCCACCAGGGCTCTTGCACAGTCCGGCCAGAGAGGAAAAGTCCCAAGGTCATTTCACTCCTAAGCACTCTTAGAGGAGCTGGAGTCATCCAGAATCTCAGAACCAAATCACTGCCATCAAGTCGACCCTGACTCACAACAGATGACATGGTAGGACGCCTGTAGGGTTCTAAGGCTAGTCCTCTTTATAGTAGAAACCCTTCTCTTTCTCTGCAGGAGTGGCTAGTAGTTTCAAACTGCTGTGTGGTTGGCAGTCCATGTGTAACCACTACATCGAAGCAGCCGAAAGAGCTGAGCCCTGGCAGGGATGAAGTCAGCCACAGAGGAGCAGGAGTTCGCCCAGGAGAGTAACGTGGGGCGAGAGTGGAAGGACCAGAATATCAGAGGAGGGTGGAGCTTGAGGTCTGTAAGTGAGCAGATGAAATGAAAACAATAAAAACAGGACCAAAGGGTCTGGAATGTAACCAGCGGGGCAAGGTGATGGCCTGGCTTGTCTCACCATGAAATCCAGTTAAGCAGGAGAGCATGTCCCACCAAGACCCTGCTGGTCCACCTCCTCGTAAGTGCCAATTGAGCCGAAAGTGAAATACAAGTCAGCCTCTCGTCCTCAATAAAAAGTTCCAGTCCAGAGTCCCAGAGCAATAGCAATTAGGACTTAAAAGCAGCCGGTGGCTGGCTAGAAGCCCAGCGTGCTCTGGTTGGTTTAAATCAGCAACACAAACAAAACTAGCCCTCCCCTCCCTCTCTGGGCTTCACGGGCGGCTCTGCTCACCTGGGTGAGGTGTCCCATACCTACCTTGCAAACCAAAGGTTAAAAATTAAAAGAAATGTCTTCTGTGTGGCTCCTTGCCCATCACAGGTTATCCAGGCAGCAGCTGTCTCCCAAGTTACTGCATGAGCAGAGCAGAAGGATGGGCACAGGGTGGGAACAGGTCTCCTGTAGGGAAAGCAGATACCATCAGACATCAGAGCCTGCTCTGCCTGCAGGAGGGGGTGGGGGTGTGGTGGGCTCACTCCACTGCGGATTTTTCTACAGAGAAACAGACATTCTTTAGCCCTCAGCTAAATGACAACCCAGAAATAATATACAGACACCATCACGGTGCCATCAGTGAGGGGAAACAAACACGCTTTTGTCCTGTGAGGACAGCAATGCTCTTTTTATCCAACAGAGGGCCAGCTTCGAAGGGCCCGGGCTTCAGAACACCAAACCTAATTGAAAAGGGCTTTCCTACAAACATCCCCAAGTAGCCCCCGGGGATACTTTCAAATGAGCATAGCTCTGCCCAGGACCCATGCAAGAAGGTTAAGGCCACTGAAGAACTAGCTGCAGCCAAGGTGGTCTCCCACGTTAGACCGTGGTGTGCGCAGAGGAGAGAAGCGGTCTTCCCAGGCCCTCCCCTGCTCACTTGGTTGGGCAGCAAAGTCTCACTCTGCCGACAGGGTGTGGCCCAGAGTCAGAAAGCACCTCTGTGGCCGCCTCCTTGGCACCCACACTGGGCACCCAATTCCATGCTTCCACGGTGCTCATACCACTTTGTGACCCAACTCCCCACCTTCCCTCTGAGAAAAGAATACAGAGCCACAATGCTTAACTGCCTGTAAAACACACCAAATGAGTCACCCACAAAAATAGCAATCCCGGGTAAAAAGGAAGAGAAGGTTGTTTCCTTCTGAAAACGGCATTTTACACCTCTGCATTTTGGGAACCTACAGATGAAAACGAATAGATGATCTTCTGAAGGGTTGCTTAAATCACCATGCCAGTTCCAGATAGCAGCGGTCATTGCCGTCACAGGAAGAGAGTGACTTCAGCCTGGCCATGCCGTGTCTCAGGTGTGCCAGACACGCACGCACGCACGCACGCACGCTCGCTCACTCTCTCCTCCTCCCCCACCCCTCCCTCTGCCATTTAGCCTGCAATGTTCCCAGGCCCCATGTTGGTCCCATACCACCTCTGCAGTGTGTCTCTCCCTCCCTGAACACAGGTGCACTGGGAAGCCCCAGCTCTCACATCTGGCATCCATCCAGGTGTGTATGTAAGGCATGGGAAGTAAGCTCAGACACAGTCCGTTTTCCTGTCTTTAAAAGGTCTGTCACTGACTGCTCAGGCTGGTGAGGGAACGCCAGGGTCTACATTGCGGACACTGAGGAGGGCAACTTCCCCGTGTGGGAGGTGGCAAGCATAGGACGTCAGCAGCAAAGATACCCAAGAAAATGGCAATCAAGGCCCAGCTTCATACCCACTCAACCCCGAGCCAAGGAGGTGTCCTGGCCGCCCCTCTGTATCAGAGGACCTCTGTGCTCGTCAGGGCCTTCTGTGGCTGACTTCCTGCCCATGGACAGGCTGTGGGGCTTCTCTGCAGAGGCACCTGTGAGTGAGCTCCAGTCCCCACCTTCTAGCTTGAAGCCACCCACCCCTGGGGATGGAGACTCCACTAGGGCAACTTAAACCAGTCTCCTGGTCCAGCACTACTCCGTGTGTGGCCACCGGGACCCAGTGTGGCATAGACTCTGCTGGGTGCTCTTCCAGACGGTGCCAGGAGCCCCTCGTTTCTGCTTCTGAGATGGCTTTCTCACACACTGGGGAGTGGCAACTCGACTGACCTATCCCCTCTATTGCTGTTCTTCATGCCCTTCTGGCAGAGTCCACCCCCTTCCCCACCTCAGCAGGCACCCAGATGCTAACAGGAAGTCTGAGCTAGCATAACCTGTGGACTGAATGAGGCCACGCCTGCCCAGCCCTCCTGGGTGCCGGGCCTCGGCCAGCAAACACCACCTCTCCTCACCAGGTGGGCCACTGCAAGTGCCTTTAGTGACCCGACTTACTGAGAAAGGTGCTGGACACACTGAGCTGGAATCCCCCAGGTCAGTCCTGAAAAGCCCACAGCCCCAGCTCCACCAAGCCACTTCCAGTCCGCTGTTTCCTCTCCGAGGCCTCACGGTCAAAACCCTGTTTTCCAATCGTTTCAATCTTGTGGATGGCATGGGAAGCCTCCCTGCCCACTGTTTCCACATGGCGACCATAGCCAGCATGAGGGCCCTCCAGCGTCCTTTGGCCCACACGCCTTAGTGTGCGTGTTTGCTACAAGAGCACCTGTGCCCACATGGGCCATTAGGCTGGGTCCCTCCTGGTGTCAAAAAATCCACGGTTCCTGGGCAAGACAGAGAACTCTGGCCTCACATCTCTGGGGCTGCTCTCAAGCCACTGTGCCACCAGGGGTCCTGCAGACAGGGGGAGAGAGTCCAAAGAGCTCTTGGAAGTGAAACCCCCCCCCACCCCAGCAAAAGGTGAAAGCTAGCAGGAAGGCTGGAAGCTACAGTAGAGAAGATAAAAGAAACTTCGACGTCCAGCTGGAGCATCCAACACCCAAGTAACCAGGGAGCAGAGGAAGGAGGGATCAAAAAGAATCCTCCCCAAATTCCTGAAGTCAGCTTCTAGCGAGAGGCCCTGCCAGTTCACAGAAGAGAAGCTCCGTCCTGTACAAAGGTCCAGAAACCAGGCAAGCTTCAAATCTCTCCGGTGTAAACTAGAAAGCAGAAAGCGAAAGTATAGCGCCTGAAGAAGCCCAGGCGACTACCCTGCCTCACAGTCAAGTATGCCTACAGGGACGTCAGCGAGCACTGCTGGCTGACAAGGGCACAGGTTTCCCCAAACCAAACGTGCTCACACAGGCCTCGGCGGGCGGCCAGCAGACGACGGCAGGAAAGTCCTCTTCGTCTCATTAAGGTGTCTGCTGAGCCAGTTCCATTCAGGGCAGGGAGGTCAGGTCAGAAGGTGATGGTGACTTTTTTGGGAACTCCAAAGAGGTGACCCAAATAGATTTTCTCAAAGGCCACAGGATGATCACCAGGGTCTCCTTTGGAAGAAGATGGAAAATGGAAAACTCCAAAGTTAAAAAACTACCCAGCAAGTTGCACCAAGGGATTTTTTCCGTCGTAACAATGCGCCTGTTCATTCTCTGAGGGGAGCAGTGATGGTCCTGAGAGCATTTCACTCCTGTGGCAGTCACCTAATCTGGGGTCAATTTGAGGATTAAGAGTGTAGGGGTGGAGTCTAGCCTGCCAATCTGGAAACAGCCAATGAGACCTCTGTGTGGGCATGGCTTTCTCCTGAGAATGCTGGGAAATCTGGTTTTTCCTCCTTGGAGGCGGGAATCTCTGCACTCCCTCAGAGACATTGCAGCTGACAAGACACATGGAACTACACTAGTATCCTGAGCTGGAGAAGCCACATGAACCTACCTCGATGCAAACAGACCTCTGAAGCTGGAGAAGCCACGCAGAGACCCCTGCCAGCGCAGAGATGCTTACAGCGCCACTGGATCCAGAGACTTTCTACCCACTGGCCTGTGATCATCCTGCATTCAGCGTCATTGCATGTGTTTCATGAGTCTGAAGAGGACTTTATAGACTGGTATCAGACATATGGGCTAATATCGGACTTATGGGCCTGAACTGGACTGGGCTGGGATGCTTTAATGTACAATTACCCTTATATAAAACTCTCTCATACACATGTCTATGAATTTGTTTCTCTAGTCTACCCAGACTCACACAACTAGGCAACTGTACTCACCCTCCCCTCCACCGGCTCTTGCCCCTTCAGACCTCCTTTTATTCCTCAAACTCAAGAGCATGGAAAGAAACAATTGGATGCCAAGCTGCAGTCTGGCGTGTGCAATCCATGACTGCGGAATCCTTCAGGGGAGGGCCCGAGATAGAAACAGAGCCTGCAGAAACTTAAGAGAGCTGAGTGGAGGATATGAGAGAAGCAACAGCTTCGTGTTTGGAGAATTCGGCCTAGGGCAGGTGCCTGTGACCTTGTAGCAGTGCTTTCTGACCTGCCCTCCGAAGCAGAAGTCTCACGGATGCACCCCCTCTGGACCCTTCTCACAGAAAGCAGCTAGACAGTGTGTCACTAAGACAGGGGGAGAGCAGCGAGAAGGACAAGAACCCCTGGGGTCCAAGACAAGGGGAGCAGGTGGGAAAGGGCACACGGCAGCCCAGCCAAGAGCCAGGCAAGGCATCAATTCAAAAGGGTGGGACTGAGGAGACACCTGGATGGGAGGCAGTCTGGAAAGGTTGAGGGTGAATTAGTGATTGGCACATGTATTAATTACCCTCCCCCTAAAATAAAGAAGCCGTTCCAGGAATGCCAAAGTTGCGCTGGACACCTGTTTGCACTTTCCCACTAGTGAGCTGAGTGGTAACGAAAGCACGACAAACTGATGAAACCGGAAGTGCTGTCAACCCCACTGGACAGACAGGACACAAGTAAGTGGAGAAGAGGTCCCCATCCAGAGCAGTCCCAATGAGAACTAAGAGGGCATTTTAAAAAATCAACAATAACATCAAGAGTACCAGTATGCTGGTCAATAAGGTTTCTGAGACTGAATGGCCCTTTCTTCTGCTACACAATAAAGGATTGGCACAAATTTACCTGACCTGTCTTCTTGCTTTAGTGACTTCTTGGTTTCATCTAAGGCCCAGCACAGGGGGAAGCCCAGCAGGAACTGGGTGGCCGTGGGGGAAGAAGAACTAGAGGGAGGAGGGGGAGGAAAGGAAGGCAAGGGAAGCGCAGTCCCTGCACATGTGCAGCCAGGGAAGCCTGAGAGGAGGCTGGCCCGGCGAGCACAGTGTAGAAAAGAAAGCCCGGCTCCCGATTCTAGACACAGGACCCAAACTGGAAGGGGACCACCCCAACCAATGCCAGGACCCCGTAGCCAGGAGCTAAGTGAGTCAGAAAGCCGTGGTGGTGGGAAGCTACACACAGACAAGTGCTGGGGAGCTCGGTGAGCACCAAGAACACAAAGGCAGAAGGGGGGGCGGGACGCCCCCAAAATGCACAGAGAGAGGTGTAGCTGTGAGCAGACTGCTGGAGGAGGACACGGAGAGCTGTGGGAGAGAAGCTTCCACCGATA
>NW_022111317.1:2806643-2811432 GCF_000313985.2 Echinops telfairi
TTACCTCCCACCCCCGCCCCAGCACTTCATCCTCATGTCCAGCGCACCTGCAAATACGTGAATAAAGTCACCCAGCAAAAAGAATGCACCCACACTGGCCACCCAGGTTAAGCAATGTGGGCACCTCTACCAGCTAATTTCAGAAACCCGTCACTTCAGTACAAGTCAAGGTGAGAATACCAAAGTTTACAAGTCCTTCATCAAAAAGCACTCTATCAGGAACAACAACAAAACCCCCCAAACTTCTTAAATACAGAGCAACCAGGCAAATGGGTGAAATCAGGAGGGTGAGTGTGGGGCGCTAAGAGCACAGAGCAGGCAGGGTCACCTGCAAGGATGACATCAGCGTCTGGCTATGCACCCCTGCGGACCCGCCAATCAGTGCAGTCATGCGTGAAGTGGTCCGCATGAAAGCAGAGTTCAGCCATAAATTGGCAAACTGGCATCCAAGGGGCAGCCCAGGACCACCTCTGCCTCTGTCATGACAGCAGAACACACAGGAGCCCCCTGTGGCAGCAACCCAGCTGACGTACACAATCAGGTGGACTTCCTAGAAGATAGAACTTGTCAAATCCACAGTGGAATGGCAAGACAGACCCCCAAATTCTACCCTAGCTTCTGGGTAACCTCGGTGACTGGAGACTAGACAACCAAGACAAATGACCCAGGGTCACTGCAAACTCAAGGTCAAAGGCGGCGTTGGCTGGGTACCTAAGAGGTGGCAATTCAATGTTATGGAGGTTCTTGACAACTGCCCTAAGAAAGGGACCAATAAACAAGAACCCCAAACCCTAAGTCCTGTATCACAGCCCAATTTCCTTCTAGAGCAGCAGTTCCCAACCTGTGGGTTGTGGCCTCTTTAGGGGGGGTCAAACAACCATTTTACAGGGGTTGCCCGATTCCTAATAGGAGCAAAATTAAAGTTATGAAGTAACAACAAAAATAACTTTATGGTTGGGGGGTCACCACAACATGAAGAATTATATTAAAGGGCCGAGGCATGAGGAAGATTGAGAAGCACTGAACTAGAGTGTGCATAAACCTTGCATTTTCTGGTTGGCAGCTGTAATCATAGGCGACACCTCAGTGACCCCATCACTGAGCTGTCCATGCAGAGTGCTCAGGGGCCAAGCCAGTGTAAATGCTCTAAACACACTCGCCCCACCTGGGCCCAGAGAGCTCTGAGGGAGCACCCAGTGTGGCGAGGCGGGCCCTGGAACCAAAGTGCTTCTCGGTCACTGACCTCAAGAGTCAGGCAGTGCAGATAGAGCATCCCAGGCCACCCAGGGACTGAGCACAGAATGGATGCTTGTAATCTGTCAGCTCCAGTGAATAAACTCACACCTCTAGGCCTCTGTCTCCCTCAGGAGGAAAAACTGATGGAGCCAATCAAGACACCCAGCCTACTGGCAACTGAGCTGTTACCAACTCTCATACCAACCCTATACAGGGCTCCCAAGGCTGTCAATCTCTACGAGAAGACAGCCTCGTCCTTTGCCCTCAGAGCTGCTGCTATGTTTGAACGACTAACCCAGCAGTTAGCAGTCCAAGGTTTCCCGGGGTGTCGATGGCACCTCGCCTCACAAGGCATGGCTAGGAACACGGAAAATGTGCACTCAGTTGGGTCAGCCTCAGGCATTGCCTGGGCAAGTCACCCTCGTCTGTTCTTCTCTGTGAAATAGGTTTAGACCAGAGGCTGCTCTGAGGACTCTCAAACTCATCTCCTTAGAGCAGCAGTTCTCCCCACCTTCCTTCCTCATGCCACCACCCTTTCATACAGTTCCTCATGCTGTGGTGACCCTCCAACCATAAAATTATTTTCGTTGCTACTTCATCACTATCATTTTGCTGTTATGAATCGGGCAACCCCTATGAAAGGATCGTTCGACCCCAAAAGGGTCGAGACCCACAGGTTAAGAACCGCTGCCTTAATCAGGCAAGCTACTGAGAGCAATGAAGATGAAGATGCGACGCAGTGACACCCACCGCCACGCACGCCACAAGCCCGCCGCCACGTGAGGCACCCCACACACTGGACCTGCTCTGTCATTCTACAGAAGGCCAGGAGGGGCAAGTTACCCTGACGGTAAAGCCCACTGCGTCCCAGCTCTCCACTGTCACCACCTAAGGACACACCCTCAGTAAACCTAAGGGGTCCTATGGCTGTTTTTAGGTGCAGAAAGGTAAACCAGAGTTTGAATTCATACAGGGGGCTTGAAGTGTGCATGTGCACACACGCACGCACTCACACACGTGGCAGGACAGGGCCCATTGGAAGCAGGGACTACAGGTGAAGAGGGGGAGAAGTAAAGGCAGAGTGGGCATGAACAAAGCTCTTCAAGGCACCAGTCAGTGTCTGGCGGCCAACCACAGGCCCACGAATGTGACCCTCGGCCATTCCATCTTCCCAGAGAGCGGAGGAGACGTAAACCTGAACCCAGAGCCCCGGGGACTTAACCAGGTCATCCGCCACAATGCCCATTTCACTTCCAGGTGTCCTACCACTCCTCCCCCACAGGCAGAGGTGCTGCACCTCAGACGGAATCCTGCTCACCTTGGAGGGAGCCTGCTTCTGGATCAGCCTCCCCTCTTTGCCCACTGCAAGCAGCTCTCGTGGCCCTTTGTCTGACAGCCTCCCACTCCAGCCACTCCACAGACACTAGCCCTTCAGCCGCCAGTGACCTCCAGATGTCCATCCTCATGGGGGCTGTCCCATCTGCTGTCCCTCCACTTCTGTACACGGTCGGAGCCAGGCTCCCCCAAGGCTCAGGCTGGCCACGTCTGTGAGGATGTGAACTCACGTTTGTTTTCCAGCCACTGACACCAAGTCAGAGACTGAAAGTCCGGCTGACCGAATGAACCCCTGGGGCAGCAGTGTGCCAGAACACCTCTGGAATCACAGTGGCAGCCCCACTGTCAACCCCCCAGAGCCAGCTCAGCCTCAGACAGGGCATGCAGCCAGGACGAGAATGCCCCCGAGGGCTCACAGCTCACCTCGATGACACTGCCACACGCACGGCCCCCTCGGCTCTCTGTCCACCGGCCAGCATTGCTTCCCTCCACACATTGTGAAAGACAGAGCCTGGAAACCAGCCCAGCGTCCAGTCCCATCTACCCCAATTCTACCCACACCACTTTCCCAAACCCAGAAACCCACCGCACCACCCAACTAGCTCCCATGCCAGCAAGCTGGCCAGCTCTCTGGGGCTGAGAAGTGGTGACCGCTCCCCTCCCCCTCCGCAGCCTTCTAGAAGACATTCCGCCAGAAGCCACAGCCAGCAGAGCTGACAGCCAGGGCCCTTTGTCTGGCGAGAGGCAGATAAGGCTGTCTGCTCCCCTTATAGATTAGCAGCCTCGAAAACCCCAAGGCATTCCGACTCAGTCCTATGGAAGGTCTGTGAGCCCTATCTCTCCTCAAGAAGTCACCTTTATCTTAATCTGCTTCCAAAACTGGGGAAGAGGCGTGGATAGGAAGGATCAAGGACTTTGGGGCTCAGGAGGAGTACTGTCTCACTCAAACACGGGAATCTTTAGCTAGCTTAAGGTGATCCAAGTAGGTTTTTTTTCACTATTGTTTAAAGTGTGAGATGTTAAATAATGAGCTAAGTCAACAAGTGAGGGAATGGTCATGTGCACTGAAAGACTCAAATCCGGAAAAGAAACCCTACAACCATACTGTTCTATCTATACATTTGAGGGCAGAGGCCAAGGGCCCATGTAGCTGATGTCAAAGATCAGAGAGGTACCTGTGGGCATAATTGAAAAGAGGCTGCAGACAAAAGAAGTGTATCCTTAACATTTCTGATCCTGACTTGTAACCTGTTCACTTCCCTACTAAGTCCCATAATCATGGGGATAAATAAAGTAACCTCAAATTCCTTGTCACTCCTCCTTCCAAAGGGTGGAGATCAGTCCCCTGCCCTTGAATATACACTGGGACTTTAGTAACTGTGGAACATGACAAACTGATGCAGCATGACTTCTAAGGCTTCTTCTCATTACTCTCTCTCCCTGGGAGACACCTCAGCAGCTCTGGCAACAGTTCAGACACCAAGAACTGAGGCCTCCCACCAGCACCCAGGACTAACTTGCCCGGCAAGTGAATGAGCCACCTTGGAGAAGCTCCTCCACTCACCAAGCTTTCAGAGGGCACACCCAAGCCAGAAGCACCCAGCTGTGCCACTCCCAAATTCCTGGCCCAGGGAAAGGTGAGATAACAAACGTTGGCTGTTATTTTAAGCCACCCCATTCTCGGAGCAGCAGTCCCTATGACGCAGTTTTGTGCCGGGCTGCCAACCAGGACTACAGTTCAAACCCACCCAACCACTCTGTAGAGAAAGCCCAACGGTTGGCTTTGGTGAACAGGAAAACCCTCTGCTGTGAAGCGGATTCCGGCCCATGGAGCCTGAGAGGACAGGGCAGCTAGTGGTCCAAAGTGTAACCCACCACACCACCAGGGACCCTTGAGACACAGGACAGGTAAGAAAACCTGATGGGGCAATACTGCTCTAACACGAGTCATAGACTCGGTAACACCTGACAATAACAGGCTGTTGGGCAGCAAAAGGTTCCGCTTGTAAGAAAATCAAGTAAGACAGTAAGAAATGAACGAAAGACTTGTACACACTCCAAGAAAGAGGGATATTCAAAATGACCGAGAAAAGAGAAGTGCCCAACTTCACCAGCACGGACTAAAGCCACCATATCATCACTACACACTACCAGTGTGGCCAAATGGAACATATACAATGCTGAAGAAGATACAGAGTGCCTGGAACTGCCTCCACAG
>NW_022111317.1:2811781-2817867 GCF_000313985.2 Echinops telfairi
CTGCCATATTCCCAGTGGGAATCCACTCACACGTTCATCTGTGTCCACCGCGCGGTTCAGCTATCCCCACACCATGTGGAACTGAGCCTGCCCAATCAAGCTATACCCTGGCTGCATCTCACCAGCAACGCCAGGACACCGCCATCACACACAAGGACACTAATGCACGGCTCTATGCACACAACGCTGCAAAAGAGTATTAAAAATCTACACTCTCTTCTTGTCATTTTTCTGGCCACATACAGATATCAGAAAGCCTTCAAGTCTTACATACCCTTGGACCAATGATTCCCTGCTATGAGTGCATCCTGGGGCTAGAGGTTTAAGACAGGTGACTAGGGAAGGGGAGGGAGCATTAGAACTAATTGTGATGATGTACATGGGGTACCCACCAAAACCAGAACTGTGCTGGGTGGAGCAGAGCTTTCATAGGACGCGTTTTTTCCTGCTAGGCGAGCATCGAGCAACTTGCTCTGTTAGTACACCCAGTGGCATCACCTGGGAAGGTTCTCTCTGGTTACAGTGCATTTTTTCCTAAAAGCGGTTTTGCTCAAACCTTGTTTTTCATGATAGCCAATTTAAGAGAACAGCGTGTGGCTATGAAATTGTATCTCCAGCTGGAGAAGAATGCTGCAGAAACTGTTGTGATGTTGAACACAGCTTATAAGGCAGCGCTCTGGGAAAAACTCAAGGTGTACAAGTGGTTTTCTCATTTCAAAGAGGGTAAAATGTCGACTGATGACAAACCTCCTTCTGGACGTCCAACTTCCCACGCGGATGAAAATGTTGACTTGTAGTGCATTTGAAGTTAGTTCCACCAGGTCAGACTGTTAATCAAACTTTCTATTTAGAGGTTCTGAAAAGACTGCATGACATTGTTCAACAAAAAAAGGCCTGATTTGTGGCAGAGAGGGGCTGGTTTTGTCACCACCACAATGCACCTGCTTTCGCAGCCATCTCATTGCACCAGTTTTGGGCAAAAAAAAGCATGCTTCTCTTGCCCCCACTCACCTTACTCACGGGACCTCACTCCAGGGTACTTTTTGTTTCCATGAAAGCAGAGGGACATAAAAGGACAGCAATTTGACGACTTAGAAGATGTAAAGAACAAAACGAGGGAGGTGCTGTCAGCCATCCAAACAGATGAGTTTGAAACATGTTTCCAAGAATGGAATCTCAGATTTGACAAATGTATTAAGTGTAATGGAAAGTAATGTTTCTTGGCCTAAAGTTGTTTTGTGAAAGAAAATACAGAACTTTGAAGAGAAAAAAAAATTCTACTTGTTTCTGGGTACCCCCTCCTATATACAACTCCTATTTAAAGCAATTTAATGATGAATTATAGGTTATGCAAGTATTGTATCAAGAAAACTACTTTTAAAAAAAAGAAACCAAACTTGGCCTATCTATGGAACATGGGTGAAAGAGGAAGAGCCCTGGGTGTATGCTAACGGTGGTGGAACATTTGGAGAGGGCACCAATGAAGGTCATGTAACACAAAAAGAACAAGCAGTGGCACTGAATTATGCATGCTGAATTGGGGCGGGGGCTGACAGGACAAAGGGGAAACAAGCACCTAAGGGTGGGAGCTAGAGGGTCCTGTGGGGAGACCACAGAGCAGCACCCAGGTAATTAGTCCACCAGCACACAGCCCCGGGATACCCAAGCCTAAGGCACAACTGGACCTGTGCCACCATTCCTTCTCCATCCAGTGAAGCAGCCATGTGAAATAAAGCGGCTAACAGGCTCAGAAAACAAGCCAGAAGAAGCCTTCCTGCCTCTGAGAGCAGAGCCTCCTCAGGCCCATCTCCGAGGGCGAGCACAGGCTGTGGCTGAGTCCCAGTGCATGGTTCAGCGTTGGTAGGGGTGTTGGCGGTGGCAGGGAAGGGGGCTCATACAAGGAGGGTGGGGGCAGCTGAGGGCGGAGGGCGGTGTCACGGATTGCTCGTGTAGGAAATGGTCAACTGGTGTTCATGCTGCAGTATTTATAGTCACAGCAAAATAAATCCAGCTTTCATTTCTATTTTGTGCTTTAAGGAACGCCATCACGAAAGCAAAGCAAGCAGCCAGAATGAGAGAAAACACGTAAATCACCTATTCGATGGAGAATACAGAGAATTCTTATAACTCAGCAATGAAAAGCATAAATGACCTAACCTAAAAACGGCCGAAGATTCAAATAAACGTTTCCAAATACATAGAGTGCCAAGAAACACACGAAAAGGCAAAAAAAAAACCAAAAACTCAAGAGTGACCAGCTATCAGGGAATGCAGGTCAAACCACAATGAAAGGTCATTTCACACCAACAAGGAGAGGACGCCCACAAGGAGGTGGCTAATCAGGTGTTAAACCCCAGAGCTAACCAGTGACCTAGGGTGTTAGCCTGGGTATTTTAGTGAACAAATCCACAGAAACTCATGTAAAAGAGAGAGTTTTATATAAAGGTTAAGTGTGCGCACCAAGAAAAACTTCAAACCCAGTACTGCCCAAGCCCACAAGTCCAACGTTAACCCATAAGTCCAACACCGATCCACAAAGTCCTCCTCCATCTCACAAAACCCACGCAATGATGCCGACTGCAGGAGGAAAGCCGAATCAGTGAATGTGTAAGCATCTCAGCGCTGTCAGGGGTCTCCACACGGCTGCTCCAGCACCCAGGGCTGCATCATGGTAAGTCCATGTGGCTTCTCCTCAGGGATGTCTTGCAGAAAGTGAGCCTGGCCAGGTGAAGCAGGGAACTGGCTAAGATCAGCTGCACCCTGGTCCGGCCATCAGAAAGCAAGAGACCCAAGGAACTAGAAAGGCGAGGCTCAGTGAGCCATTTATCCCTCCGCCCTTCAATTAACCCCACGTGTTTATCGGCCAAGTTGCACAATTAACTACCTCACCTAGCAACCCCACCCCAGCACTGGCCCGAGACCAGAAACCCCATGTGTGCAGGCAGGCACAGGATGCCAAAGTGTCCCTAACTTGAATGGTTAAGCAGCCATACCATGGAGTGTCACTGGACATGAAAGAAGGATATATTTGGGTGAGGCAGACCAAGACCCTCCGCTGATGGGCAACGCCTGGAAGAGGAAGCTGAGACAGAGGTGGAGACCAGCAGTTGCCTGAGGCTGGGCGTTGAGGAGGAAATGGGGAAGTTTCTTTTAGGGGTGATGAAGATGTTCTAAAAGTGACTGTTGGAGTGGCTGCACAACTCTATGACTACATTAAAAACTCTGAAATCCTACACTTTTAAAAGGGTGAATTCTATGATGCAAGAAATAGATCTCAACTAAATTGCTACTAACAAATCACATGGTCTTCTACATTTACAGAGCAGGTGCTGAGCAGCAGCAGCAGCTTGTTTAAAGGACTTTGGCATCTGTATTTTACTTTAGCAAAAGTAATCACAAACCTTTTCACTGGCAACTCACAAAATTCTCTAAATCAGAGCTCTAAGGACAGTGACTGAGTGACACAGGTCACTGGAGGTGAGGCTGGTACAGCTACACCGCTCGTCAGCATTCATGTCAGACACATGTGGGGGAGATCTCATTTTGCCAAAGACATGAAGTACCTCTCTCATCCTACAAGGCAGTAACCTTGTCTGGTGTCCTCCCTGCTCTGACCTGGAGTAGGGTGGGGTGGGGGTAGAAAGAAGCACAGAAGACAGAGAAGCAATGGCACAGAGTACAAGAATGAAAACAAAACAGGAAGTCTTTTCAAAAAATAGAAAAGGATAAATGTCATTCAGCAGAGGGTAATTTTACAATGCCCAATAAGGAACCAAAGAAATGCAAGTGTAATGTTAGGGTTGAGAGATCTGAGCAGAACACTCATTTAAGACCAACACCTGAGACGCACGTAGCACAGCTCCTTTTAAATGTGACCGGGGAGGTTCTGGAGACCCAGGAATATTTATCCACTGTTGATGCCCTGGAACGTGTGCCAGCTTTTTAAAGGAGCCCTGGTGGCGTGGTAGTGAGCTGTAATCTGCAAGGCCAGCAGTTCAGTACCACCAGCTGCTCTGCAGGATCAAGACGGGACTTTCTGCTTCCAAAAAGTACTACAGTCTTGGACACTCACGGGGGCCATTCTACCCTGTCCTACAGGGCTGGTAAAAGTTGGCATCAACTCATTAGCAGCGAGCTGGTTTGGGTTGGTGGCATACCACAATGCACACTGGGTTGCTAGCCACAAGGTCAGAAGTTCAAACACAGAATTGAAAAATATGAGGCTGCCTGCTCCCGCAGAACCCTGGTTTTACAAACTGGTCTGCTCACCAGTACAGGAACAAGGCAGGTTTGGAGTCTCAGAAGCCCACAGGAGCAGTTCGGTTCTATCAGCTGCTATAGGCCAGAAATGTCTTAATGGTAGTTGAGCTTGGTCCCCTCACGTGAAGATTTACAGCCTCGGAAAACCAAGGGAGCAGTTGGAACGGGCTCAATGGCAACTAGATGGCTCTTTTTAAAGAGTACCCGGTGACACCTAAGGGGCAGAATATGCCACCTGCCACCTGTGTGAACCCCTCAGGTCAAGTTTCCTGTATCTGACAGTCTACCACGTATCCACCACGGTGTTCTGTGGGAAATATGGGCATTTCCATTTTCCCTCTACCAGGTTCCAGCCTCCCACAGGTTCTGCACAGAATAGCCGCCAAGTCCTTGGTGGTGCAAATGGGACTGTCCTGTGTCCAGTCACACTGGTGCAGCTGAGTCAGCTGGCCTCCTCTAACTTCACATGGTTCCTGTGGTTCCCGGGAGGCCAAGGTCAGGCATGTTCTCTCTCCAACTGTTTTTACCAGTCCTGACACCAGCAGTCCCGCCCACAGCAGTTTCTACTTCAAGATTGCTTCCATAATTCCTTGCAATGGCCACACAGAACTCACCACTACAGTGTTTATTAGGGAAGTAATAGATTACAATTCTTCAGTTAGTACCATTCTTGGTCCTGCTCACAGGCAAAGCCCTCTCTGGCTCTCAGTCTGGCCTCTGCCCTTACAAAACTCAAGATCACAGAGCCAGCCCATTGCACCAGACAGCCTCCTGCCCTCCAGCACTGTAGACTTCAACACCCACTGCTCCTTCCTGCCAGTCTCCTGGTTCTACCATTTCTCGACCACTGCTTCTCACCACCTCCTCCTGGCTCCAGTGTTACAGCTTCCTTGATCTCAGAAGGTGGCCTGGCTCCAAAAAATGCGCTCCCCTCCCATCTCATGGCTTCCTGGGAGTGGCCCTCCTCCTGTGCTCACTCTGCTCCTCTGGCAGGTCACCTTCAATTTCTTGTGGGAAGAGATGGGTAGAAGAGGTAGTGGTAACAGTGGTGACTGGGTATGACTGGAAGTTCAAGTCCACCCAGATGTAGTGAGTCTCTCATGAGCTCTCATTCAATCCTCGTAAAGGCTGTATCGCCTACTGGGAGCTATGCCAGAGAAGGGAAGCCCTGGTCTGGACACTAGCAGGGAAATGCAGAGATTGCGCTCCACCACGCCAGAATCCGTGTGAGGCTGGGACAAGGAAAACAAGTCACCCCGCCACACAGGGTTCACTGTAAAGAGAAAGGGGGGGCATGTGTGTGTGCGTGTGTGTGTGTGTGTGTGTGTGTGTTTCAAAGGCCAGACAGACCTTTTGCACAGATCACACAGACACATTATATGTGCTTTTAGCAACCGCACAGCCCTCCCCCACACGAGTCAGTATCCCAGTGTTCTGTATGCATTTATATTTGCCCTAAGACAACATGGCAGCCTTGGCAGTAACAGGGTCTCAGGCCTACAGGCATCAGGGCAGCAGGCGCTGACTGGGGCTGAGCAACAGCGAGTGGGATTGCTCCACCGCAAGGCAGCTGGGACGCAGAGCACAGCAAGGCTGTAGCCAGGCCTGGCCCCACTCTGCCCCGGAAGGAGAGTCCGCCGCCCAGGGGAGAGAGCGGAGAGTGGAGGGGCTGCTGGGATGGAGTAAAACTGAAAGGGAAAGGCCAACCCGAGGAGGGGAAAAAATTCCTGGAACTTGTCAACTCACTCAGGGCCCTCCCTGGGCTGGTAGCCACAGTGTTGTACACCTGTGCTCCTCGTGTGCTGAGCTACTGCTTGTTGACACGG
>NW_022111317.1:2818170-2838143 GCF_000313985.2 Echinops telfairi
GTGCAGGTTTACTGAGTGGGCCAGTTTTCTACTTAACAACCCATGCACCTCCTCCTCAACGCCTCTAACTGCAGCCCCACAAGGGAAGGTCACCCGTCTTGGGCTGGGTCTCCACTCCACCTCCTGTCCGAGCCCTTCTGAACTCTGTTCCGGAACAAGCGCTGCCCTCCCGATCCCCAAGGGTCGAGTTTGAACCACAGAAAGCAGTCTGTAAGCACTGCATTTCCAAAGACTTCTAAGAAACAAGGTTGTTTATTTTAAACCAACAGTGAGCTTAATGGTTTGTGATAACAAAAGAAGAGGCGAAAATTATGAAGAGAAACAAGCCCATGCGGGGGAAGGACTAAATAAAACACCATGGGCAATGAGCGAGGGCGGGTGGGGGAGGCCTGCGGAGGACAAGGTCCACACGACTCTCTTTCTACCACACCCCACATATGCAACACCATGTATTTCTTTCTTGGTCTCTTCTCTTCTCTTCTCTCTCTCTCTCTCTCTCGCTCTCGCTCTCGCTCACATACACACACGCGCGCCCAAACACCTAGGGAAAACCCACAAGGGAAAAGTGACCAGGAGGAAATTTGCATCTGATCTAAGTTTAGTTTTCTGCTAAAAACACAATCACATGCAACTTTTAAAAGAATCTTTTAAAAAAGAAACCAGAAAATGGTCACAGACTAAGAAAGGGAAGACCCATGCTACCCTCCCTCCTGCCAAGATGTCAATTCAGAGTGCGGGCAGAGCTCACAGAGCAGACCATTAAATGTAAACTAAGCAGCCTGGCCTCGGTTGCCCTCAGTCGCTTCTCCTGTAACCTCTTATGACTTCAGTACTGGAGCATCTGCAGAAGCACCAGAAATCCACAACACCTAGGCCACTTCCTCTGGACAGGAAGGAGTTTGGCTGTGACAACTGCCATCTGAGGGGTGAAGAGACTAGGGCTGAGAAAGCTGACATCATGATCAAAGGTCAGATAGCTTGACAGTGGCCCCACACCAAGGCTCCAGTTTGGACCAACTTACTGAACCTTCCCCTTAACCCTATGGCTCTACGCCCCACCCCCCACCTCACCCCCACCCCCCGGGCTGGTTCTCCGACGTCTGAAGACAAAGACCCCCACACCAAGAGTTAGAAATAAGCTGTAAGAACTGAGTAGAAAGCCCACGAGACAGTGGACCCTCAGCAAAGGAAGCAAGGAAGCCTCCAGGGCACCTACCCAGCTTGGGGAGAGAACGGAGCTGCCGATGGCTGTCCCAGGCAGTGTGGCGGCACCTGCTGCAAGGACTGGGAAGCTGTGCCTGGCTGGACAGCTCAGGAAGGTGCTCGAATGGTCCAAGTCCCTACTGGTTTCTGGGAAGAGACACAACACAAACACACAGGGACATTATTTTAATCCACTGGTCCTTTCCTCTAACCCTTACCCCTCTGACCTATCCACCTTGTCTCATCACCCTGGAAGATGATCATCGCTGTTCCAAGTTTGATGACAACAGCCTGGCCTCACAGGAAATTGATGGGATTTCTGGTCATGTGAATCCTGCTTCCAGGAGGAGCAATGCTAGCCTGTGTCGAGGATGGGGGAGCAAGGTCCAGAGCAAGTGTACCCCAGCAGTGTCACAAAAGGAGTCCTTGGCACCCTTTTCTCCAGGAGACTTCCTTTCCATTCAGTGGCGGCAGAAGGAGCGGCCTCTCTGGGTTAGCAGTGACGGGTCTGCCCTCTCCCCTGAGCAGACGTGGCTCACACCATTTTGACCCACATCTCCTTTTCAGACGGTTGGAGGTACGCTCTACTTGGCCAGAGGGCCGCTGCAGGTTTGCACCACTGTTTCCTAGCCATCCAATGACTACTCCACTTCAAAGTCCCTGTGCTCGGACTCCTGCTGTTCCTGGACAGGGTGAGGTGCTAATGCACCTTTAAAAAAAAAAAAGAAAAAGTGTCTCTAGAGAACCTTGCCTAACACCCCCTCATATGATGGCAGGATCGATGGGGAAACGGTCTTAACTAGCTTTGAAGAAAGAAAAGAAGACAAAGGAGAGAAGTTGTCTAAAAGGTCTACAGTGAAAGGATTAGCTGAAGTTCTTCTAAACTCAATCAGGGCCTCAGCTGCACGAAAACACGGACCCAAAAGGAGGGCTGTGTTACAGTCAAAAGGCAGACTGGGGAGGGGCGAGAGCGAGGCTGCAGTGAAACACAGGGAGGACAAAGGGCCACGCAGACACCGCTCAGTGACGTTCTGACTCGAGACGCTATCCCCATTCCCAATCCAGATGATCCAGAACCTCCGTCACGACCACAAGTGACAAAATGCCAACCGCGTCCAACTCTTCCTCATCAGGGTTCATGCGATGACATGGCTGGCTGTTCTGGTTATCCTGAGTAATCCAAAGAGACAGAAGGGAGCAAAAAGTCACGTGTTATGTCTGTCTTGCTCTTTGATGAATACCATGTGTCTAGAACAGTGTCTGGTACACAGTTGGAGCTCAATAAATACTCGTTAGGCATTAACTCTGAGTGTCCTGAGGGCACCTGGCCATCCCCAATGAACTAGAACGTGGTGGACAGAAACTGTGACCACATAACCCAAAATAAAAAACACAAGAGGAGAGAAGCTATTAGATATAAAAGCTCAGCCTTGGAAATCAAGTAAATACCATATTAACCACGTAATGGTCAATCTAGTTGAAGAAATACACAAAGTATAGTACACAATACACAAGGTGATTTAAAGACAAGAAATTGCCCATGAAAAACAAGCAGACTTGGTAAAGAAATAAGAACTTATTAAAATGAAAAAATATGGTGATGAATGAGGGATAATTAGTAGACTAGACAAAGCTGAAGAGAGAATTGCTAAACTCGAAAACCAAGTTAGAGAAAATGCACAGGAGACAGCAGAGAAGCTAGAAAACATCAAAGAGCACGGAGCCTGTACTGAGTGTCTCACCAGATCTCTTCTAAAGAGAGACCATTGAACCAGCAGGTAAAAAAAAATCATAAAGTCAATTGGTAAACTTGAAGAAATGAAGAAACAAACCAAAAAGAACTGAAGAAACACACAAATCTTCAGATAGAGAGAGTCCAAGGAGAAATCTTTACATAAATAATCTGTAACGAATTGAAAATGGGGAAAGCCTATTAATATCAATAACCAAAAGGCAGAGGGCTCACTGTCAAGCGCTCGCAGAGAATCAGCAGCAGCAGAGCACAGACAGCGGCCAGGGAAGGACAGCACGAAGGCCAGTTTGTGCAGTTACGTACAAGGAAAACTCAGCAACAGCAGCACATAGGTGAGTCTGAAGTCTTGCTACAAATTCGCCGAAACAAAACTGCCAGAATGAGCAGCTCTGTTTCTTGACATACCTGTGTCTACACACTTCTGAAGGCAGCGCTTCCACGTCGCTAACCCTCGCCTTCACACGGAACCTGCCCATCCAGGCGGGATCTTTACTGAAGCAGTGCCACAGCTTTCTCTGGGAGCTGCTGGTGCGTTCAAACTGCTGAACCACTGTGCCATCAACACCAAAAACCAAGCTGTCATCGTGCCGATTCCAGCTCATGGCCACCCTATAGAAAGCTGACCCTGGGGTTTCCAAGACTCTAATTCTTTATGGCAGTAGAAAACTTGCCGATTGTAGCTCAACCCATAACCACTACACCAACCAAGGCTCCTTAAAATAAAGGAACAGGCACATCCAATGCTATGTTACTTGGTATGGTATGGGTGTGGAGAGTGAGCAGAATGACGAGTAAAATTCTATGGTACAAATGTTGGGGCAAGGATGAGGCAAATGATAAGGCATAAAATAAGAATAAGCCAAATACTTCTATCACAACATAAATGAACCTTGTCAATTTGGAGTCAGATCACAAACATACGATCCAAAGGCGTGCCTCCAGCAAGACGGCAGAATAGAGTTTGAAAGTAAAAGGGGCAGAAAGAAAGAAAACCCATCTCAGGTGAGCACTCACCACAAAGCCACGTGGTCTAGCTCTACCATGATCTGGTACACAGACTGGCATGCCAACAGCCGTTCCTCGTGCTCCAGAATCTCTGCTGTACAGGCGTAAAGCAGAGATTGGGAGGACTACACACACCTGGCACATCCTCCACATTCACAGGGGATTGATTTCACCAACACCTCAGTCTCAGAAGCCAGCTCTGCTTCTTAGAAGCCAGGGTGGGAGACTGTGGACATGCTTCACTCTGACCTCCATGAGGTCACTCACCTAACCACGCCTTCTCTGTAACTGACAGAACAAGTAAGCAAAACCGGACAAAAGTTGGGAATTCTACTAATGAGTTTAGTATGGAGGTCAGCTGGAGACGAGTGCGTATGCTGATGAGAACGTGCCACAGCTAGTGTTAGTGCTGTCCACGTGGCTCCCACTCATCCAGAAGGAATCTCTGTCCAACCCTCCGCCATCCTCACAATCTCTCCATTGGAGCCAACTGTTGGTCAATCCATCTCCTGGATGGTCCTTTTCCAGGGCCCAGTACAAACCAGACATCATTTAAAACCAGCCTCAGGAGCCCAACCCAGAACCACCTTTCAGCCCAACAGGTAGTCCCACAGCATGAGCAGTAATACCCAGAAGGGATGTACACCGGGAGATTGGAGGACAGGGCTCACCCCAACAAAGCAAAGAAGGCGGGCAGAAAAGGGCAAATGGAAAGTGGCAACCCAGGGAGGTAGTGGGAAAAGCGCTATTACTCGGAAGAACTTACAACTAATAATGATATGAAACAAAATGTGCATAAACTGTCGAATGGAAAACTGATTTGCTCTATAAACTTTCACCCAAACTGCATTTTTATTATTTTTAATCACAAGTCTCAACAATTTCAAACAACCAAAATTACACTAAACCCACCGCCATCCAGAAGGTTCTGACTCACAGAGACCCTCAGGTATTAGTGGGCCAGAAGAGAAACTGTACCTTCTGGTTTCTGAGACTAAGTCTTGATGGTTTTCCCCAGGGGTAGCTGGTGGGTTTGAACCACCAACCATGTGGCTAGCAATGCAATGCTTAGCCTGGTGTGTTACTGGGGCTCCTTGAAATCCTGCTGGGCTTCAATTTAAGAGCAATGCAGTTAAAAATCAACAACAACAACAAAAATTTTAAGCTACATAGAGATTTTTGAATATGGCTTTAAAACTTAAAAAGCAAAAAATAAGAAAACCTGAAAAATTAAGACGTCAACAGAAAACATTCTTCATGGGCATGAACTCCACCACCACCACTACCACTACCACAACGAGGGAGGTAGTCCCCAGTTACCCTTCAGGTAGAGAACTGACCACTCACCACAGTGGCTCAATTGTCAGTCACACAACAGAGAGGTCTGTAAGTGCACAATCGCACAGGGGTGTGCCCAGTCTTTAGGACAGAAAGGCAGCATCTGCTCCCCAGGACAAAGTCCAAAAGGCAACAAAGGGCAAGGCGCAGAAATGGAAATAGAAACTGGGGTCAATGACAACAAAGACTGTGAATTGCTGAATGAAAAAAAAATTGATTTATTCTGTAAACCATTACTTAATTCACAGTGAAAAAAAATTTTTTTCACAGTAAAAATTTTTTAATGAAATAAAATAAATGACAACTGCAAAGCACTGAAAAAGATTAATTAACTTATGGGATGCAGCTAAAGTGGCAGCAGGTAGACATTGCTACTTTTTTTAAGTTTTATTTAGACATATGTACAGTTGAGATTATTTGAAAAGGCTTAAAAGCAATGAGCGAAGCATCTAATGTAAGCTAAATTTTAATGTTAATTACAAATATGGCAAAGATTCAAAAAGAAATTTTTCATCAATATATTTTTAGCAATCTAGACATCAAATATATACATATACACTTTTTTTTAAATGTCAATTTCTAAGTGTGACTAAGGAAAAAAAAGGCTCGCATGAGTTTATAAACATTAAAATAATTTTTCAATCTTGGAAAAAAAAGTAGGCCCTGGAGGCTTTATAGGTTAAATTCCACTAAACCTTGTCCTAGGGGAAATTTACCACAAGATCACAACAGGCAGGAGAAAGCAACATTTGACTCAGCACAAGTGTGAAAAAGAAAAGAGGGCTGGGAACCAGACTGACACACCATCAAGGAGGCCTGATTCTGAAGAGTCACGCGAGAGCAGCTCTTGAGTGAGTTAGTAGTGATTTGGTTCTTCCAACAGTTGTAACAGTAACTTCTGCAGACAAAACCTCTGTCAAAGGCTTAAAGATAAAGACTGAAAGGAGGGGTCTTTTGTGGATCCAGCAGGGCAGGACTTGGTCTTAAGAGGGTACTACCCTTATCTTGTGTGTAGGCTCCTTTACCAAGGAGATTGCTCAGGACTAGCGGCCTCTCCAGTCTCCCTGGACTTCACTCAGGCAGCAAGCCAGTCAAAGTGAATGTGGGGCACTTGAGGTGGGGTTTGGACTAATTTTAAGGTTTGGGTCATAATGTGACCAGATTTTAACACTGGTAAAGCGGGACACATTGATAAAACTCATATCCTGGCAAAATAGCCACACGGCAGCCAAAAACCGTATACCCTAGCTTGTGCATTCTTTCCAAAAATCGGGACTTTTTAAAAACGCCACAGGACGCGGGAAAATTGTTCAAAAGCGGGACGTCTGGTCACATTAGTTTAGGGTGAAACCAGGGAGCTGTCAGAAGTGCCTTTGCTTTTAGGTACGAACTCACTTTAAAAGAAGACACTTTAAACTCTCTCAGGAAATAGAAAATGAAGGAATTCTACAGCTTTATTTCATTAAACTCATCAAAGTTGATGGAAAAAAGAAAATCACAGACCAACCCTGGATACTCAATATACTAACAAATCAAATAGTTAAGTAAATGTAATTTAAAAAAAGAAAGATAGAAAGAATGCATCACTTTCAAGCCGGCTTACTCCAAAACTACAAGACTAATTTCAATATTACCATTTTTCAAATAGTTTTGTTAGCATATGATTCACATATCATACTGAGTTCAATCATATTAAGACACGCTGTGCACACATCACCACAATCCATTTTAGAACACTTTCTTCTTTCTTGTAGTCATTGCTGTTAGCTCCTCAACATTGCCTTTTAAAGGGATTGCTGATAAAGGGAAAAGAATCACACTGTCATCATCTCAAGGCGCAAATCTCTTGAAGTCTATGGGTAGTAGCTATCTTCCCAACTTCTTAGAATTGTTAGTGCCTAAAACCAAAAGCACCCAGCCAGCCCCACCCCCCCACCCCCGCCGGTTTCATCACCCTGAGTCCCCCACACTCACTTTAGGACCATCAAACTGCCAAGGTGAATTCTCAAGGAGGCTGAGGGGCAGTCACCCTGAGCAGCCTTCCTGATGGTCCTGGAAGGCAGGGGAGCAGGTTGCTTAGACAGAAGCAGAAGGAGCATATACAAAGAACATGGGAGGACCCCACAGGACTGAGAGAGCTACCTCCAGGACACAGTGGCATCAACAATTTGCCCGAGCATGGCAACTGGGATAGTAAGAGTTGGAACCCACTCAGAGGCACCTAACAATCTTCTTTGTCGTCCCCAAGTCTGTCTTGACAGATCAACCAAAGACCCCTTTGGGCCCCGGCGGCATAGTGGAATATGAGTCAGGCTGCAAAGTCTACAGTTCACGGCTTTCTACTCCTGTAAATAGTTACAGTCCAGGAAGCCCACAGGGCAGTTCTTCTCTGGCCTCTAGGGTCACTATGAGTTGGCATCGTGAGAGGAATGCCTAGGGTATTTCTGAGTGCCAAGTTCCCTTTCACTTCTTGTGACTGACGTCCAGTCTTCCAGAGTCACACTATGTATATTCCACACCCTACCCGCGTGCGGAAGAGCTTGTTATGCGAGCAGGAAATAAGTGCCTGTTGTGTTTAAGCCAGTACACACCATGGGGTGTTTATTTAATACACTATTATCCTGATTCAAAAAACCACGTAAACAGAAAGGGCCACCAATTATCTTGAATGTAAAAACTCAATATAGCCCAGCTGACTCTCAAGAGGCAAAATTCAAATCGAAATCTCCACAGAATTTTTCAAGGAACTTGACTAGCTGATTCTAAAATTTGCCTGGAAGAACTATAACCCGAGAGGCTGAGCTGCAGTTAAACCAACAGCAAGCTGGTAAGCAGATTGCCTGGACAAATATCCAAAGTGGCTCCACACGGTGGCTATGAATATAGTGGCCACACCGGCACAAGGCCAAGCCAACTAATGGAAGGAAATGCAGAGCCCAAGCGAACCCCACAAATGCGTGGAAGGAAACTTGGTCAAGCCTGAGCTGGCTCTACAGCCAAGGGACTTGCCTGGCAGCTAGCCAGAACCATCTCACAGGAAAGCCCTGCCTGCCCACTGGTGGAATGCCAGATACTGGAAACCCGAGGAAGCTCCCTTCTACTGGACATGCATGGGCTTGCCACAAACCACAGGACCAGATGGCGACCGGTTGGCTATTTCACACCACACCCAATATCACATCCAGGTACACTTTTAAAGTCAAACATGCCAGTCCAACTTTGAAATTCTGAAAAGAAAATGCAGGAAACCTTTCTAAGTGTGGTGTAGAAACAACTTTTAAATGAAACACAATTCAGTGAGCAGGCATAAACACAGCATAAGACCAGCCACTGCTGAGCCCACGGGAAAGGTTAAGTACCGTTAAGTGCTCATTGGGCTAGCCTTGCCACCTTTCCGCAGAATGAAAACCTTTTAAAGAAAAAGTTAGCAAGAAAAAAATAATGGGAAAAAGATTACTCCCAACACACACACACAAAGCCCACAGGAACCTGAGTGCTAGGCAGCTAGTGCTGCCTCGGCTGCTCCTCTCTAGCACCCTGTTGGTCATCTGTAGGCCAAGGGCTAGCACAATTTATCCAGAATACACAAGGGAATTCCTATAAGTGAAAAAATCTAAACAGCTCAGCTCAATGTAGTGTGTGTGTGTGTGTGTGTGTGTGAATATGAATGAGAGATATAAACAGACATTTCACAAAACAGAAATCCAAATGGCCAAGAAATATAAAAGCTATTCAACTTCATCATTAAAGATAAGATGTAAAAAACTATAACTGGGCAAAAATACATTAATAAAACTGTACAAAGAATTTGAATAGAATGTCTAAAATATATCTATCGTACACAAATAGCCAGTAAGCGCATAAAAAGGATACTCAACACCATCAGGGAGATGGGAGCTATCACCATAGTAAGCGATCACATCAGAGCAAACGGGATGACTTCAATGTAGGACAGACCCTAGGGAGCGCTGACAAAGATGAGGAAAAAACAGTGGCAATGTCAAATGGTGCAGCCACGCAGAAAACTGTTCAAAATGTTGACTCTCGTTACCATGACCCACAATGGCACCCATAACCACACATGCGGGAGAAAAGGAAGCACACGTCCCACAAAGGCAAGGCCACAAAAGCTCACAGCAGCGGTTAGCTGTTTTGAGGAAAGGGAAAGTAACTTAATGTCCCCCAGCTGAGGCGTGAATGACTGAAATGTGGTAACTCCATACAGTGCAATAATGATCGGTAATCAAAAAGAATGAAGTGCTGACACAGAGCATGCTACAACACAGATGAACTCTGGAAACGTATCCTGAAAGAAAGCAGTCAGATACAAAGGACTAAACTCTGACTCCATTCGTATGAAATGTTCGTGACGGGCAAATCCACAGTGGTAGAAAGTGAATTAAAAGCCAAAAACTCACCGCCATTGAGTGAATCCTGACTCATAATGACCCCAGTAAAACAAGGCAGAACTGTCCCTGTGGGTTTCCGAAACTGTAAATCCTTAAGGGAGTGGAAAGCCTCATCTTTCTCCCTCAGAGCAGTTGGTGGTTTGAACTGCCGACCCTGTGGTTCGCAGCCCTATGCTGAAGCACACCAGCACCTAGGCTCCTAGAAAGTGAATTAGTGATTAGCTGAATGTGGAGTGGCAGACGGGGATGTGGAGAGGGGAGGACATGGGGCTGAGTTTCTTTCTGAGATGAGGAAAACGTTCCAAAATTAAACTACGGTGATGGTTACAAAATTCTGTGAATATACTAAAATCCACCCAACTGTACTCCCTATTTGGGCAAATTATATGGTATGTGAATAACAACTCCACAAAACTGTGATGTCACACACAGCACATGCACGCACACACACAAGGACCGAAGTTCATATCCACCAACCTGACCCACAATGCCAAAATAAAGGCCGGCAGTGTGAGGGGTGATATGAGGCTGCTGCACACACACCTTGGGGGCCACACCTGATCTGCTCAGGCTCCCCAGGCTGACTCCACAGTCAGGTACCAGTACCCCTCCTCCCATGGCAAACTCTACACCCCGCTGTGTTTGACCTTCAATGCAGTGACCACACAGAACTCAGGGTGATGGGGTTTATTTGGAAAGGCAACAGGTTATAATTCTGAGGACACAGTTGTTTGGTCAAGAAAACTGTGTCCCCAGGCAGGCCTCTCTCTGGCCCTCAGCCTGTTAGCATGGCCGCTGCCCTGCTCAGGCAATGCTACAAAGCTCTTAGGGCTGCCCATCAATGCCCTAAAGAGCTTTGTTCTGGAAAAGGGCATTGTGCTTGGTAAAGTAGAAGTGCAGCCATGGTGAGATGGGATGACATGTGCTTCGAACATAACTGTGAGGCTGGCACACCACCAGGCGGTGACTGCCCCTAACGACAACACACATGTGCCAGGGGCACACCCGCCACTCTACTGTAAGCCACAACCCAAGACACTCGGCTCCACCCCCTGGGTCTGAAAACCCAGCTCCTCTCATGAAGCGCCCAGGCACCACACCCACCCGCAGCCTCCTGCCTGAAGCACTCAGCCTGACCGGGTCTGTGGGCTGGGAAGTCCACTGCTGTGTCTCCCGGTTCTGCTGCAGCACCTGTCTCTCCTCTGGGGTCACTGCCATCTCTGGGATCGAGGCAATTCAATGAGCAGGGACCTCGGGGTCCAAAGGACATGCTGCATGCGTAGCTGAGCACCGCCCCCACCCCTACTTCTTCATACCCCGCAGGACACAACCACTGCCAGCTGAATGAACTGTGTAACACCATCAGTGTCTCCCCCACCTCCCTACACAGGAAAAGTCATTTGAGGGGAGGAACAAACACGTCCATGGCTAGAAAGGCCATAAAGTACTCACGGCCACGCAGCTGCCAACCATAAGGGAGAGGTTCGAACTCACCCACTCTCAAGAAAAAGAGGCGGCTCCTGTAAAGATTAAGTCTCAGAAACCCAGCGAGGGCACAGTAGGACACTGTCCTGTAGGGTCGTCTGTGTCAGAATGAACTTGATGGTCGTGAGGTTTTGGTTTCTGGTACTCTCCCGTCCAAACCCTGAAGAAAGGGCTTCAGTGTTCAACGCTGTGAAAACAACCTTCTCCTCCAAGCACAGGACAGAGCACCAACCTCTAGACATCTGGAGTCTGAAGACTCACTATCCTCCCGGCCTCCGTCCCTGACTCTGCCAATCTGGCTTCAAGGGGCAGCCCCAACCAGCCCCACCCAGTTCTGACTGTTCTGCTTCTGGTAAAACCAAAAGGAACCAACCAGGACCCTCACTGTCACTCTGTATTCAGGAAAGGCCCTTGCAAGAGCTGCCCCCTCCCAGCCTCCCTTTCTCCCCTCTCCATGTGCCACTGTCCTACCTTCACCTCCTTCCCACCCCACTGAGAAGACAGGAGAGAAGGCGTCCACAGCTTCCTGCGTCCACGCACTGCCCCACTCGCCGCTGTCCAGTCCCTGCTCCAGCACAGGTCCCCACTAGGCCATCCCTCTGCACCCTCCCCTCAGGCTCTGCCTTCGCTGCCTGATGCCTCTCCTCCCCAGAGCACTGGTCTGTGGCCTCACGGCAGGACAGCACACTGCACCTCCCCACCTCCTCCTGCGGCTGCTGCTCAATCTTGATATCATCTCCTCACTGAAGACTCACCAAGTCCCATCTTCAGCCCAAGCCTCGGCCCTGAACTCCAAATACCTGTCCTTTTCTACCTCCTTCCATAGAGTAAACCTTCCAAAGTGTCCATCCTGAGTCTTCTCCCTGAGCAACCCTTGGCACCGTCCTTCCACCTTCTCCAACAGCACCCACATGTTGTCTATCAACAACCCCTGCTGGCTCTGCCTTCACCAAGGGCCAAAATCCACCCCTCACTCCTACCCTTGCCTCACTCTCAGCTTCCTCCTTCAGCAGCCCAGGGCAGGTAGTCATGAAAACATCACCCAGATCAAATAAGACTGAAATCTCCTCAAATGTTGTTTCCTATGCTGGCTATGCTCCTTATATGAGCAAGTGCATTGTTTATGTAAGCTACATATATATGGGGAAAATACAATATGGCCTATCTCTGCTCAAACCACTCCTATGGTTTGCCTCCTGAATGGTGGCCTGTGTGACCTGCCTGAGCCTGAGCTTCCAACCCCTCAGGACCCCCAAGATATGCTGACCACACCACCTTCTTCCTGCCTACAATGCTACCACCCTCCCCACCTCCTCCTACTTAAAGGTCCCCTTCTCAGGGGTCCCCCACATAATCTCTATCTGTAAGCAGCACGACCACCACCACCACCCGCTTTGTCCCCTGCGTCACCTCCTCTCCCTGTTCTAGGTCTAGAGGAGGACGGGGCCTTATGTTGCCCTGCTCACAGCCGCGTCCCCCATCGAAAGGTAAGCTTCACATAGGCAGCAGGCCGTGCCTGCTGTGCATGCCACTCACACGGTCAAAACCACGCAGCCTCAACAGATATTGTACCAGGATGAACCCTCAGTGGCAGCCTGTAACCCCAGCAGGAAGTGACACCGGCCAGGCAGTGCTTGCCTTGGGGGCAGCCACATCCTATTTCTAAGCTGGATAGTGGGTACATGGTGTTGGTTCTCAGGTTTCACAACGTCTGTACACACGCACCTTCAATATGCGAGCTCATTAAAAATTACGATAAAAACAACCAGAGACAGTGTTGGCCAACTGTGCCCAGAGCCTAAATCCCGTCCTGTGCCTTTCTGAAAGGGTTGCTGTAGTGGAAGGTGGTCTTCATTTCTGGGCATTTGGCAGCCAGAGAGAGTAGCTGCAGAGACTGGTTTCCCCCTTTGGAAGGACCCACTCCAAACAAACAAATTCGCGGCCACGGAGTCAATGCCGACTCACAGCAACGCTTTGACTATGACTGCTTACAGGAGCACAAAGATGGTCTTGCTCTCAAGGGGCGGCTGGTGGTTTCCAACTGCTGACCTCCTTGGAGTGAGCAGCCCAACTTGTAACCACACCCCCAGGCGCCTGCAAAAAAGCAGATCACTGTACATCACTCTGGGTTATGGGCTACAGTACAAAAGGGTCCTAATTGCCATGTGGATGCTCAGTAATTTTTGTCTGGAAAGGGGGTGGTAAGCCAAGTCTCTTTGAGAACCTGGGCTGTAAAGCCCACAAAGACAAAAATACCTACTAACTGATCCTTGACAGAAAAAAGTTTGCAGACGCTCAAAGAGTTGGAAATTAAGAGCAAGCTCACACCCACTTCTCACTTGTAGGCCTAGTTAGGTTCCAGGCCACCAGGTGGAAATCACACACAACTGGAGATGACCACAGTATCACTGCCCTACCACCTAACTGCCAGCCCAGAGAGCCAGGGCCCAGCCAGATGACCCATCGCCTCCCGCCACCCCCGGCCAGCGTAAATCACTCGCATCTCACCGCTCAATGGTGACCCTCGTGTTCATCACTGCCAGATGAGTGTCATTAATACACAGAAACGTCCAAACAAGACACTCGTGGTAAGTGAGTAGGCTTACAACACATTAGCATTTCGAGGCATATGTGATTAAAAAAAATAAGATTCTCCCTCGCATAGGAGATTCCAGGGCAAAGGGAGCCACCCTTGTCAGGTCCCGAGTGGCAACAGAAAGGCGGTTTCAAGAGGAATGTTGTAGAACACAGGCTGGCGAGTGGTAGTTATGCGTTGGGCAGTTCGAGACCACCACCCGCTCGCTCCTCGGGAGAAAGAGGAAGCCATCTCCTCTGTTCAGGGTTACAGTCCGACCCTGTTCCAAAGGGTCCCTATGGATCAGAACCACCTCGATGGCAGTGAGTTTGGTTTAGTTTTGTGAACACAGACTGGAAAACCTGACAGTTACAACCTCCTCTCCAGCCAAAGGAAGACCTTACTACACAGACTTTAAGCACAGGGAACAAGCCAACGTGGGGGAGGGAGGCACGACTAAAGAAAACACTTACTTGCATAACCACTCCTGCCCATGCCACCACCCCACGCTAGGCCAGCCCAGCAGTCAGACCTCAAAGCTCCTCTGTGACCCTCTCCCTCAAGGGCCCCAGCAGTTGCGTAATTTCTGTGCCTAGTTCTATCGTTGTCAGGGAGAAAAACAGTCAAGTTAGTAATATTAATACAAAGCCACTCTGGGCTGGGCCCCGAGCTCTCAGGTCACACTAATAGTCACTTCACAGATGAGGAGACCAAGAGACAGAAATGTTAACCAGCATCAGGACCGCGCAGCTGGAGGGCTGGAGGCGGTGGTGCTCACGCCCAGCTCTTCAAACCTGTCCAGGCTTACCCTCCACAACATGCCTGAATGGAGACCAAACACTACCTGGGAACACACCCTGGGCAGCAAACTGCCATGCCCATGGTAGGTGCCAAACCCTAACTGCTGACTCTATCCAGGGTGTGATAAAGCAAGGAGGAGAACCCTGCAAAGAAAAGGGGTTTTATTGGAAGAGTATAGCTTAATCCAGAAGGAGGAAGGAGTCTCACATCACAGGAGAAGCAGGTGAGACCTGCCCATATCCAGAAACGATACCCCCACTTTTCTACTTCCTCCACGAGGAGCAGAAGGCTCACATGAACTGCCACCAAAAGGAGACACACTTGGAAGAGGTTCAAGCCTCTCCCACAAGTAACACACGCACACATACATACAGTGCACACAGGACACGGAGCACAGGAACAAGTTAACATGTCAATTTGCATAAAAATATGCTATTTATTCTTCGTGTTCAGTGAGCTCCAACTGTGATGTCACTCTTAAATGACACTTGAAATAGTGGCCTAGTGGGACCACCACAACCCAAGGAACCCGAAGAACTAAGATATCCCCACTGCCCCTGGGTCCATTCTCCAGCAGGCCCTAAAATTCCCTCCAGACTCCAGTCAGTTCTAAGGCCGTCCCTAGCTCCAAAGTGTCGTTAATCACGAGAGACGCCCCAAAGAGCCAATCGAGTCAATACTCCCAACTCACTGCCATCAAGTCCATGTAGAACCTGCCCCTGGAGGTTTCTGAGATGGTCACCCTGTACGAGTCGAAAGCCGCATCATTGTCCCTCAGAGCAGCTGGTGGTTTCAAACTGCGGCTCGTCCAGTCAGCATCCCAGCACATAACCAGTCTGCTTCTCCCGCCACTGTCCCTGTCTCAGGCCTGAAAGCCCTACAGATTTGACCGAAGTCCAGCAAACAGCCACTACGTGTCCACCCTGTGGAACCCTGGGGCTGACTTGTTCCTTCCTCCTCTTCCCAGAGAGGGGCATCCGTGTTCTACTCCAGGTCTCCATCCAAGTGTTAGAAATACAACCGGACAGCTCCTTAGAAGTGAAGAGAGCAAGACTTCATCAGTTCGCTGACTTTAGGCCAATCTGGGGGAAGGACACCACGTGGGGCAAAATAGCAGGTCTGTAGAAAATGAGAAGCTGGACTGATGGCACAGCCACCACAAGGGAGGCAACCATACCAATGATCAGAAGATGGCCCAGGGCAGGCAACATTCACCATGAGTCAGCACCGACTAACAAGAACAGGAACCCAAGGTTCTAACTCGCAGTGCCCACAGCTTGCCCCAAGTCTGACTCAGCATCCAGATGCCACCTCCCATCTCTACAGCCTTTTCAGTTCTGCTCAATGCTCTTAATCATCTCGCACTGATCTCCCCCTAGGCCACCAGAGGCCATGGAAGCCAACCCAGAGGCACACAAAGCAACCAAATCAATGTGGCATTCCTGCTGCAAGTCTACTCATGACACAGGATGGCGTCAGAAGCTGTCATCTTTAGGAGTAGCTGATGGGTTTGAACCACCAACTTTGCAGTTAGCCATCCAATGCTTACTCCACACCATAGTAATAGCATAGTTTCCCCCAAAGTGGTGAGGTCCAAAGCCAGCACCTCCTTTGTCATCAACAGCAGACGGTAAGAACCTACCACACTGTAAATAAAAGGACAAGCTCATAGGCAACCAAGTGGTCTTCAACACTGGCTAAACCAGTCAACACTCGCCAACTGTAAATGACAAGCAGTGTCTCAAGAGTGAGGCCTGCACCCACTAAGCCTGGGACAGAATACCCAACTGGGGCAAAAAAGGCTCTCTCTCTCTCTCCCTTTTATTGTTTCTGTCCAAGACCAGACATCCATCAACGTAATCTTCCAACCCCCGAAATAAACTGATAGCAGTCATTCTTCTAGGGAAGAAAAGCAGGGAGGGGCTTCCACAGCAATGAAGCGTCCACCGATGTCAAACAGCCAAAGATACCAAATCTCCAGCCACCAGGACCCAGGCTGCAGCAGGAAGACCTGGCTCTAAGTGCCATCTACTTCCTGATGTCAAGGGTTTCTAGAAGCGGACTCGGGTGTGTGATGGATCTGGGATCCACAAGTCAGTGCTAAAGTCTGATCAACTGACAACCGTGAGCAATGGAGCATAACCTGGTACAAATCGATCCTGTGTGTCACTACACAACGGTGGCTGTGCCTTTGACAAGTCAACTCAGAGGCAAGTCAAAGCAACCACTTAGTAGCGACTGACAACTTACCCACCCAAGCCCTACACATAGCCCTACACACTCAAAAAACAAACCAGCAGATGTGACTCTGCTCCGAGGCCCACAGGAAGTCACAGACTACCTGCGAGTCTTGACTCTCACAAGCTTTGCTCTCGGGTCTCCTGGGCCAGCCTGCAGCTCTCTAGCAACTGCTTACTACTCCCCAGACCGGGAGTCCCTAGGCCTGCGCATGGTGGAATACCGACGATAGTTCCTGGCAGGGTCAGGGCTCAATCAATATGTGTGCTGATCAAATAAATGAAGATTAGAACATGTTTCTACCAGGAAGGTCGGGTTCCCTTCTTAACACAGCCAGACAGTCTCACTCGGACAGAAGTGCTTCTGTGGCCTCCTGCCTTCTCTAGGTCCAGATACTGACAGCCACCTGTGGAGACACATCCAGGTTTTGTACTTTTGTCCTTGCAGTCGCCCAGACCACCCGGGTGTTAAGTGTGTGCGAGGTGGAGGCCTGTCCCAACTCACCTGAGGAGGAAGAGCACCCACCCAGTGCACTGAGTCTGTGAAATCACACGTCCCTGGCACAAAGCACCCAGACCCGGACGACAAGGCGGTGGTGCTCATAGTCGGCATGCTTGGCCAGCTGGCCATCGGACCCACCCAGAGGGATCAGGGGATAAAGTGAGGCAACTACTTTTGGGAAAAACCAACCGTCAAGAACCCTAAGAAACACAGCCAGCCAAAAAAATTTTTTTAATTTTAAAAATGAACAAAAAAGGAAACACAGCCCTAATGCCACCCAGCCAGGTGCCTAGGAGCTGGAATCAAGAGAACACCTGTTTGTGTTTGTGAGCATCTTGAAGTCGCTCCAAACATGCCTTTATTGAGATCCAATTGAAAAGGAGGAAAGTGGCATGAGGAGAGATACACGCCCGGGAGCCCCACATACACTCAAATATGAGCCGACCTGGGTATCAGCCGAGGCATCTAGTTTTACCACAAAAACCGCACTGAAACTCGGCTCATACATGAGTATGTGCGGTCATTAATTGCACAGGAGGAGGGTCCCTACCACCAGATGGTCCTTAAGTTTCTGCCAAGTGGGAAAAAGTTACCAAGCTATTGCTTCTTTCATAGTTCCATCTCCAGGGACCTGGGAAATCGGGGGTGCCCACCACCTCCTGTCCCCACCACTAGTCACCAGACACCAGAAGGAGCCCCTTACTGGTGAGAAGCCCCACAGCTGAGAGCTCTGGAAAACACCTTCTCAGTCCCACAGCAAGCTTCCAGAGATGGGTCCCCGCACCCAACAACGCCCAAGCCAGCCAGTCTAGCAGCGACGAGGTGGCAGTGGGGTGATGTTCTGGGCAGTGGAGGACAGATGGCGAGCAGGGCCCCTGCACACACACCCTCCAGCGTCAGCAGCACTAGACAAGCAAAATGTCCATTGTTTGAGGGCCATCTCCCCGGTTCAAGACCACCTATCCAGAGCACACTGGGCTCAAACCTAAGAGCAACTGTGAGGACGGCACCAGACCAGACGTCCACTGGACATGATGCTGAGTCGGAACCCGCCCCACCCCCAAGCACCTAACACCACCCCGCTACGTGACTTTCGCTTAAGAAGAAAAACAGGACAGTTGTTGAAAGCCAAAAGGTGTATTTCTCAGGATGGCCTCACCTAAACACACGGCTAGGAGCCTGACAGTTTCGCCAGTAAGGCATCAGGGTGCTCGCCACAAGGTCAGTGGGTGAAGACCACAAGAGGGCTACTATGAGGTGGAATCAAATGATCGCCCTTGAATTTGGCTTTTTTTTTTTAATTTAAATTTTAACCCTACTTACTCAGCCCACATTGGACACTCAGATCTGGACTCAAGAGGGGTGCCCTGCAGATGCATGGGCTTTTTATGTGGCAAAGTCAATGCTGCATGTTAGGGGAGCTACCCAGTCACCATCATGTAACTCTGCAAGTGCAAGAGAAGGCTGATGTTTCGAAATATATGCTGTCTCTCAGACAGCCAAAATATCAAGCTGGAAGATGCATATTATTCCCAAACACCAGCTAGATACTGATCCTAGTAAATACTCTTCCTCACACACACACAGATGTTTTGCTTGCAATAAGATAAAAACTTACCTTAATGAAACTTTACTCTATATCATGTCTTAATTCTATTACTATTCATTTTCTGCTCAAATTCTGTATTAGTGGAGTGAAACTAACAAAGCTGGGGAGAAGGAGGGTCTGCTGTAATTTACAGAAAAGTAGCTCTTTTAATGTAATGAGTCGCTTGCATCTTGAGTCCATGGTGAGTGACAGTCTCTCTCTCTCTCACACACACACAGCTCCCAGAGGGGTACCAGCAGGGTCCTGTGCGCCACATGTGGCGCAGCACAGGCAGGATGTGAGATTGAGAGGAGAGGGGGACAAATAGCTTTTAGGGCAGCCATTAGCAAGGCGAAGAGTTATTTCCTGATCTGCCTCCACTAAACTACTTATCAACATGGATGGTAAGTAGGTAACCTCTCAACATCTCAGCTGTGTTCCTCCGAACCTCAGTACAGCCCAGGTGGGTCCACCTTGCTTATTTGGAGCCCAAACGATGACCTGCTGGCCCTCTCAGGAAGCAGGCCGCCGCAGCCTAAGGACCAGCATCACTCTCAAACTCCCAAAGGCTCCTCTGCACCCAACTGCATGCGATGCAAAACATCCTGAGGTGCACTGAAAGAAATGTCCAACTTCCCCCACCCTCAGGAGGAGGGCCACTACTTCCAGTCCACGACCTCTACAGAGCTTTCTACAAGCTGTCACCAGGAACCAGGGCTTTGGCGCTCACCTGACTCCGTAACCTGCTGCTGGTCCAGTCCACTGCAACTCAGAGCGGGCCCCATAGGCCCGAGGAGAACTGGCCCCAGTGGATACCCAAGGCTGTCAACTTTGCCAAAGCAGCCGACCACTGCTTTCTCCTGCAGAGCACCGGTGGGTTTGAACCAACCACCTTTGGGTTAGTGGCCACGTGCTTAACCACTATACCACCGTGCCCACACATTTAAAGGCGGCTTGAAATTAATAGCTGCTGATTACAGAGCTGAGAGTCTGCTACACGGCTTCAAGTAGTAGCGTTGCACGTACTGATTCGCTGGCGACAACTTTGGGGGAGGCCGACCCTATCATTATTTCCGT
>NW_022111317.1:2839162-2840813 GCF_000313985.2 Echinops telfairi
CCGCCTCGCCGCCAATCGCCGCTCTGCCCCGCCCCCAGCGCGTCCCGCATTGGCCGCCCTCTCCCGCCCCCTACAGCCTATTGGCTGGCCCGCGAGCTCCGCGACCTCCACTCCGAATGGCTCGCGGGTGCCGTCAGTCAAGTGCGAGAGGAGGCTTCCCAAGGACCTGACGGATCCGGAACCTCTAGGACCCGGGGAGTCTGAGAGCGGGAGGAGCCTGGCGGGGGTCCCCCGCGCCGTAGCAACAGCAGCCCCCGCCTGACGGACGCTGCTGACCACCAATCGGAGGAGCCAATGCGTTTTAAGCGTCTCATGCCCTACCGACTGAGCTAGCTGGGCCTCTGACAGCCAATGCGTTTTAAAACAGCGGGCCGCACGGCAGCCAATCGGCGAGCGCGAAACCCGGGGGCGGGGCCGCGACGGGGGACGCCCGTGATGACGTGAGCGCTATGTTCTTCCCGGTGACGGAAGCGCTGCCGAGCTGGGGAATTAGCTCAAATGGTAGAGCGCTCGCTTAGCATGTGAGAGGTAGCGGGATCGATGCCCGCATTCTCCACGCAGTGTTTTGTCAAAGGACGTCGCTTCGCTCGCGTCCTGCGCTACTACCGGGATGGAGTGACCCGAAGGGGGGAAATGCTGTAGAAAGCCGAACTGCCCCTATGGGATGCGTGTCCCTTTTGTCTTCCGGAAGGAGTTATTATAACGCGAGCAGATTGCACAGCCGACCAGGCCTCCTCCCGAGAGGCCCCCACTTTCTGGTGAAGCGCCCTGGGACCCCCCCAGAGTCCTCACCACCTGCCATGTCCCAGCAAGAGTTTGAGGCGCCGTTTGGAATGACGGGAAAGCCGACGAGAGGACGAATTAGTTAGAAGTGGGCGAAGAGAAGGACACATAAGTGATGCTCGGGTAGAGGAGCTTGCAAACGAGGCGCATCGCTGGGCAGCAAAGGCTGGTCAGTCGTTTGGGCAGTGCACAAGGATTGTGGGGTCCAGGAGCTTAGCAAGTCTGTCCTCGGCTCCAACCCTCAGTGCTCAGCCAAGGAAGCCCGGACAGGCTGGTGACAGAGGGATGGGCACCCTTTCTAGGCAGTGGTACTTCCACTAATGTCCACAGGACAGGAGAGACCAGGAGTGGGGCTGTTGGTTCAAACATGGTCCAGAGAGGGACTGGTGCAGAGACCCCACGGAGCTACCAGGGAGCAGGCGAGGTGGGAGAGGTGGGAGAGTGTGGTCCAGAAAGTCCCCTAGGACAGGGCCACCTGCCCAGGAGGCTCCAACAGCCCCCTGCACATACTTAAGAGAGGGCCAGACCTAAAACCCTGGCTGAAGCTCCCTCCTGCGGTGTGGCATGGTGGCCCCTGGGTGACTGTGAGGATTCCCTAGGCTGCATCCAAGGGCAGAACTTGGCCACTGAGGCAGAGCGGGACTGGCTGAGTGGGTGCCAAGCTATACCCCACCATTCCCGCCCGCAATCTCCAAGCTGCCTTCCTAGCTCAGTATCTCTGCACGCCTACCCTAACCCCCTGCAGGAACCCCAGCTGGCCTGCGCGACCCCCACCCCCTCATCTCACTGTCCCTCAGAGCCTCTGCAGCCAGGAGGATGGGCCCAGCTTAGAAGGTGAGGCCTGGGGAGCTGGGACTGGTGCAAACAC
>NW_022111317.1:2845147-2846335 GCF_000313985.2 Echinops telfairi
GAGCCCCTAATAAAATGATTTTTTTTAAAAATATGGGGGGTGGGGACACTTTGTCTTGAGTGCTTGAGACAGGTTGTTGGGAGGGACCGTTCCTGGGGAAGGACACCATGCTTGCTCAGGGGGAGGATCAGCACACCACAAAAGAGAGGAGAGAGGAAGACCCTTAACAAGATCCACAGACAGGGGCGCTGCCACCACACCGGCAATGGTTCTCTGCAGAGGACGCCTGAGGGCAGGGCAGTGTTTTGTCTCCCAAAGGAGGAGGTGCTACCCCCTGGGGCCGCTGTTGCTGGTGTGAGGTGTCCTCAGCCCAGCAGAACGACACACTGCCCGAAAAGAAACAAGGAGGTGGAATAAAATCAGCACAGCCTGCTCCTGCACCAGCCTCCCAATCGCTCCTGTGCCCAAGCCCACTGGGGCGGCCTTGGTGCCAATACACCTCCCTGAGGACCTGCCTCTCCTTCGCTGTCTGGGTAGACGAGGGAAACAAATCCACAGAAACTCATATGTATAATAGAAAGTTTTATATAAAGCATCCCAACCCAGTGCTGTCCAAGACCTTACATCCAACACCGATCCACAAAGTCCTCCTCCATCTCACAAAACAGACGCAATGACGCCGACTGCAGGAGGAAAGCCGAGTCAGTAAACGTGTAAGCATCTCAGCGCTGGCAGGGGTCTCCAGCACCCAGGGCTGCATCGGGGTAGGTCCATGCAGCTTCTCCTCAGGGATATCTAGCAGGAAGTGAGCCTAGCTAACTAAAGCAGGGAACTGGCTCAGGCAGCTGCACCCTGGGCCGACCATCACAAAGCAAGAGACCGGAGAACTAGAAAGGCGAGGCTCACCACCCATTTATCCCTCCGCCCTTCAATTAACCCCACATGTGTTTATCGGCCAGGTTGGCACCATAAACCTTAACTATCTCACTGCCGCTCTGCTTTACCTAACAAGGTCCTTCTCCAGGGACTGGTCTCTCCTGAAAACCCGGCCAACATCTGTAAGCTGAAGTCTCCCCAAAGATCCTTCGGTCCATTCCAACTCAGTGACCCAACAGGACAGGGAAGAACGCCCCTTCTTGAGTTTCTGAGACTGTAAAACTTCTTAAGAGGGTAGAAAGCCTTGTCTTTCTCCTGCAGGGCGGCTGGTGGGTTTGAACGGCTAACCTTCCGGTTAGTAGTCCAACTCAT
>NW_022111317.1:2846773-2855848 GCF_000313985.2 Echinops telfairi
GCTGTTTCCCCTCTGTCCAGGAGGGTTGAAGGAAGGGCACTGCCAGGGCTGCGAAGAATTGCCCTTCTCCGTTTCCTTCTCATGATGACCCGCGTGGGCATGGAGAAGCAGATCTGCCAAGTTGCTGACGCATTTTCAGCACCCAGGGCCTCCCTGCTAAGGATCAAGGCTCAGGCTTTAATAGGCTGCCATCCAGTTGATGGGGAAAGAAGGGAGACAGGGACGCCTAGGTGGGGACCAGGTAGAGCCGTGGCATTCTGGGAGAGGAGGAATAGCAAGTCTCACTATGCCTGTTCCATGTTGAAACACACACACACACACACACACACACACTCCACCCCACCCCCCACTGAGCTCGGGGTATGGTCCCAAAGCAGGGATCCCAAAGCTGTGAAGCACCAGGAGAATGTGTGGCTGTGAGAATGACCTCCACTGGGGCTCAATGACCTCTGGGTCCCAGCCACCTTCTGCCTGTGCAGGACCCCCTCCCAGCACTCACATCCCGCTCTCCCAGCTGCCTGGCTGGCCACGAAACGCACAAGCTTCCACTGCCGCCTGATCGTTGTCTGATGCCCCAACGCACCCACGCACGTGCACGCACGCACACACGGACCCACCAGCTAGAAGCCCAGGGGCAGCGAACAGCTCATCTCCTCAGTGGTTCTCGACCTTCCTCATGCCGAGACCCTTTGATACAGTTCCTCCTGTGGTGGGGACCCCCCCAACCATACAATTGTTTTCCGTTGCCACTTCATCACTGTCATTTTGCTACTGTGATGAGTCGTCATGCCGATATCTGATATACAGGATGTATTTCCATTGTTACAAATGGGACATCACAGAAACAATGTCATTTTATATTGTGAAATATTTATTTCTAATGACAGATCCATGAAATTTTGTCTTGAAGCATGGTGAGGCATGGGTAACAGTTTTCACGTCAGGTACTTGTAGGTGGGTGTATCTGCATGTGGGCGGACCCGCCTGGAGACGATAGAGGAGCGGTGTCTCGGTTCCTAAGACCATCGGAAATACATGTTGGTGTTAGGCAACCCCTGTGAAAGCGTCATTCAACCCCCAAAGGGGTTGTGACCCACAGGTTGAGAATCAGTGTTCTAGACTGAAGGGGCGACTAGCCCCTCTCTGTTGACGCTCTGTGGCCATGAGGGGTAGCATCTGGAAGCTGACTGGTAAAAGAACATTGGATAAAAGAGCAACTGAGCAAACCAGTGGGGGGCATTCTGGTTTGATTCTTTGACGGGAGCCTCAGTTTGCCCATCTGTAGAGAGGGCTGTCCTTGGGCCGTGTAAATGGATTGTGCCCTCGAAGGCTTCCTTTCCCAGTAAGGTAGGGTGAGCAGATGCCCCGCTTTTGGCGGGAGAGTCCCATTTTGGGCGTTTTTTAAAAGTCCCGATGTTTGGAAAGAATGCACGACAAGCTAGGGAACGGTCTATTTGGTCCATATAGACCAACTTTTTAATGAAGAACACCCCCACCCCCACCCCCGGTCAATGATGTCCCGCTTTAAGCTTTAAATCTGGTCACCTTACAGTAAGGCCACACCGCCCTGAAGTTCAGGGAGGACGGAGATGGGGGGAGGGGGGTACTATTCCGTCTGCTCAGAGGCTCCATTCAGTTAAGGTCAGCCCATGTCTTAGTAACCCAAGGCTACTGTGCCGGAGAAACCACACGAAAGCCTTTCATCAAGAAATGCATTCTCACAGGCTGCTGGAAGTCCAATTCAGAGCGCCTCGCAGAAGGCTTCTTCTGTCCGGTGTAGGGGACAGTCCTCCTCCCCTGCCAACCTCGGCGGGCCCAGCATCCCTGGGAGAGCCAGGTGAGTGTTGGCATCACGCCTCCCTGGGTCTAGGGGGTTCTCAGCACAGGACCCTGGATCCAAGGCCCCCCTCTGCCCCTGCCCCTTCTGTCTTGGTGGTGGCAGTGTCATTGTGTTAGGTGCCGCCAAGTTGGTTCCAGCTCAAAGGGACAATGCCGCACGGGTCCTCTGCCACTGTCACAATTGTGTCTGAGCCCCTCCTGGCAGCCAGGGTGCCAGCCTCTCTCACGGAGGGTCTTCCTCTTTTTCGTTGCCCCTCTACTTTACCCGGCACAATGTCCATGTCCTTCTCCAGGGCCTGGTCCCTCCCGGTAACTCTGGTCCACAGTGCACGAGACAAAGTCTCACCATCCTGGCTCCTAAGAAGCATCCCAGCTGCGCTTCTTCCGAGGGATCCTGAGGTCCCTCCCCTCCTTTTCTCTCTCCTGTGCTAAACATGGGAGCCCAGGTGGCGTCATGGTTACGGATCGGGCAGTTCGGAACTACCAGCCAGCTGCAAGGGAGAAAGAAGAGATTTTCTATTCCCATCTACAGTTACAGTCTCAGACTCACTACGCGTCAGCACCAACTCCATAGCAGGGAGGTGCTGAAGCCAAGCCCAGGGAAACCCCACAGCCCCCCAGCCCCGACGTTGGGGGGTCAGGGCTGTAACCCTTCCCTAATCCTCCTACAACTGAGGGAGTGAGCACAGCAAATCTCGGCACGACAGCATTGAGCCCATCGTCACGTGGCTGCCAAATGACACTGCATCACATAACTGCCAAGCCACCGAGGATCGTGGCCCAGGCGCATTGCCTCGTGTTTCGGGGAGGGGGACAGGATTCCACGCCTGGCTCCTGTTTAAACATGGACATGTGATTCCACGTTCCTCGTTGGGGTTCTCTGCATGAAACGCTCCTGGAGGAGGACGTCATGCTGGGTAAAGTGGAGGGGCAGTGAAGGGGGAGGACAAGATGGGTAGACCCAGGGGCTCAAACATAAGAGCTGCCGTGAGGCTGGCACAGGGCTGGGCGGTGTTTCGCTCGGGGGTTTACCCGGCCGCTGTCAAAATCGACTCCAGAGCACCTCATAGCAAAGGCCTCCCTCTGGGATCCTGGATCTCCAGATCCCCGCACCGGCCCCACTGTTTTGGGATCTCCAAGGGAGGGGCCACAGTCACTGTGTAACCCCTGGGCTCCACACAGCAGGTGCTTGTTCAAGGCTCACAGGAGACCGAGGAGGAGGCTGGTGGGCTGCAGACTGAAAGGCTGGCAGCTCAAACCCACCCCTGGCTCTGGAAGGGGCAGACGAGGCTGTCTGCTTCCCTACAGGTGCCAGCCTTGGCAGCAGGTGTGGTAGGTGGCTGGGGGTTCGTGCCTGCCAGGGTCATTGTCTGCCAGGCTGGTACAAATCTCTGATGGGGGATGCAGAGGCGGCTGCTGGCCACAGGGGGGGAACCTCGAGCCACGCAAGGACTCTGGGTGGGGGCTACGCACAGTGTCTGAGGACCCCCAGGAGGGGGCTGCTGCCTCTAAGCTCACCGAGGCCTCCCCCTGGGCTGAGGGGGTGGTTTCCGTCAATGACCCCCTCAGAGGCCCGTCTGAGAACACAAGTCCTGAGCACCTGGGGCGGCCCTGAGCCCCCATAAGAGCACCCTTGGTGAAGAGCCCACTAGTGGTTACTGGGGCGCCCAGGGGCTGCTCACAGCCCTCCCTGGGCCATACCAGGGTCACAGCTGCACCAAACAGGGCTGGTGCCAGGTGCTCCACTGCGCCGACTCACCTGAGTGCACAGGTGGGAGCTGGGGCGCTGGCCAGAAGGAAGTTGCAGAATGTGGGGCGGGGAGCCCTGACTCAACCCTTCTATCTATACTGGGGTAAGGGCCCCTCCTCAAGGCACAGGAAGCAGTCGGAGACTCCTGCCCTAATTGCTCCGCTGGCTGAACTCTGACCAGAGGGCAAGGCTGGATCTTCATCTCTGGATAGCAGGGCCCCCCTCTCCTGCCCCCCCAAGGCAGTGCTCCTGCACAGCGGAGCAGGGAAGGTAACTCACAAGGGTCTGTCCCAGCATGTTCCATTCTCTGCCCCGTGAGGGGGCCTGAACTAGGCTGACAACCCTTGCCTCCCCCCAGCACCCAGGCTGGATGGGGTGGGCTCAAGGCTTTCACTGATGCCCCCTTGATCAACATGCGTGTTGAGGTTCTTGTGACACACACCCAGCACCCAGGACAAGCCCGCTGCCCCCCCCACCCCTGAGTCTGCTGTGACAGGCTCCTCCCTGGCATATGGGGTGACCACAGGCCAGCCCAAGGTCAGTCACACCACTGATTGCTAATTACCTGTCTCCTTGCGGCTCAGGAGGCCCAGAGGAGACATCAGGCCATAGCTGTCTGCTGCAACACCCACACAGGGCCGGCCCTCGGGGGAGGCTGGCTGGCTGGCTGAGTGATGGCCAGGCTATGAAGCCGGCCTGCAGCCACGGGTAAGGCGGGGGCGTCTGGGACTGGGGATTCCCTCCCTAACTGGAGCTTAGCTTGCCGGGTGACCCCACCCAAGGAGGCCGAGTCCAGGTGGTGGGACCAGGAGACACCGCCAATCCCCAGCGCCATCTCGACAGATAGCAGCCTGGGGAGGCACACGGGGCAGCCGGTCGTGGAAGCTGCCTGGGCAGGCTGGTCACTCACCAGGCACAGGGCAAGAAGTGCAAGGGGGTACCAGGAACTCCAAGAGGCGGGCAGCCCAACAAAGAGCAGGGTGTGGGCCCTGCAGGAAGCCAGCCTGTCCTGGGACCCTCAAAGAGGCTTGGCCTCCTGAGCCCTTCCCCTCTGCCCATCCTGGGGGTGAGGGCCGGCCTACGGCCCAGCGGACAGTCCATCACCCAGGGGTAGACACTGTCCTACTGCTCCACCCCAATTGCACAGCACACAGGAAGAGACAGCAGTTCCGTTTAGAAAAAAATTAAATTTATAAATATTTTCTCCACTGTACAAAGTTCTCCCCGCCCCGCCCACCCCGTCACAGTTCACATTTCTTGCTGCTTGTTTTGTTTGTCTGTTCTGTTTGAACCCCCAACTATATTTATTTCTGAAGTCATAAAATATATATTTTCTTCTTTGTTCATATTTAAAACTATGTACAGGGGCGAGGCGCAGAGGGCGGCTGGCTGAGGTCAGGAGGAGTCTGTGCAGGGGGAGGGAGGGGGCGGGAACAGGTGGAAGTAGCTCCTCTCTGTGGCGGGTGACGGCGGGCAGCTGTCTTCTGCAGACAGGTACTGGCTGTGGGGCGTGGGCGGGGGCGGGTAGGGGTCAGAGTCCGAGTTCAGGTCCAGGTAGTATTTGCCGGCCTTCCAGCGGCTGGCGCTGTAGTCGCTGTCACACACGTCGGTGCTGCAGGGTGTGGTTGGGGGCGCCACGCCTCGGATGATGTACGGCCTGCGGGGGACAGAGGAAGAGGGGGACCCTCACAGCATCGCAGGAGAGGCCTGGCCTTGTCACACCCATGGTCATCTATGGCCATTGGCAAGCCCATGCCCAACCCACCGGACAGCCTGCTCTAAGCCGGGCCCTTCCTACAGGTCAAGGTCACCGGTCGGTGAATGAAGCCCTACAGGCTGCCTGTCAGGGCTGAAGCTGGGCTGGGTGACCTGGGCCCCTGAGGCCCACTCTCAGGCTTCAGGTTCCTAGGAAGGTGATGCTAATGAGCCCGAAGGTCAGGTCCTGCTATCAAGCCAGAGAAACCTTCAATCCGCACAATATCAAAACGGGAAGCTATTGTTTCTCGACAGAGCCCCACCTAGGTCCCCCACTAGGCCGGAGGCAGCATTTCCTCCCCCTAATAGCCCTCTCCTGGTGGCGTCGTGGTTAGAAGTCGGGCTGCTAACCGCAGTCAGCAGTTCAAAGCCACCAGCCGACCCTCAGGAGACAGATGGGGCTTTCTATGCCGGTTAAGAGTTACCACCTCGGGAACTCACAAGAATTCTACAGAAGTAGAACTCTACACTGTCCAACTCGGTCCTAAAGATTCTGAATTCTTGGTTGACGAACCCCTGCCTTGTGACTCAGGGCAGAACTCGCCCCGTGGGTTTCTGAGACTGCTGTTCTTGACGGGCGTAGAAAGGCCCATCTTTGATGGAAATCCCATGAAAAAGGCAGTTTGGGCCTCACCCAAGGGACTTCAATCTTGTTTCTTTTCACTACCCTGAGTTTGGGGCACCAAAGTCCGAAGGGCCAGGTCAGAGCTGGGGGTGAACGGGGTCAGCTCTCCGAGCGGCAGTTGGCTGGGCAGCCCTCGCAGCCCACGAGGGGCCAGCAGAGCCTCAGTGGGGCTCCTTGGCCTTTTTTCTCAGCCGCGCAAGTTTCAATTTCCCTCCAACGTCTTCCTTGTCAGCGCGCACCATCCTCCCGTGTGCTTTGGGAACAGCTTTGACGATGCCCCCTTTGGGGTCCCCCCCAAACAGTCACATCCCCTTCCGAGCTGAACCCCTGCCTCTGTCCTGCGTTGACCTGGCCCAGCAGACTCTGTTAGAAGCCACTGGTGTGACTGGGCCCTTTTTAGACGCCTCCCCCGACGAGATTAAGACAGGCAGATTCCTCAGGGAGGGGAGGAAGACGGGCTTTCTACTCCCAGTGAGAGTCCCGGTCTCAGAAACCCACAGGGGCAATTCTACCCTGTTCGGCAGGTCGCCGTGGACTCAGTGGCAGTGAACTTGGCTCTGGGTTTATCCCCAAGAGCGCTGGTCTGCAGCAAGGTCAGGTGACAACACGTCTGTTGGCAATAAGTGCGCGCGTGCGCCCAGGAGTGGCCTGAAGAATTCTGGAGGGAGGGAAAGGAGCTGCACCCCGGAATTCTGTCCCCAGAAGACCCGCCAACCAAGGGGATGGCAGTGGCAAGCAGTGCGGTGGCTTGAGGAGGCCCCCGTGGCCCGGTTCAAGGCCCATGACTCCACGCCCAGTCCACTGTCCAAGGACCACACGAGAGCCCTCAGGACCCTTCAGCTCGCGGGGGGAAGTCAGGCCTGGTTGGGGCAGAGCCAGCAGAGCCAGCGGAGCGCACAGCTCCCTCCACCCCAAGCCTGGATGGCGCCCCTCGGTTATCCCATCTGTGAAATGGGTCTGTCTGCTGGTCTGAGGGTCACGGGGCGGGCTCTTACCTGTATGGTCTGGCAGAGGCAGGAATGTTGGAGGAGTAGAACATGTCCACGTTGTATAAGGAGGGGTCCGTGGCAGGGGATGGCGGTGGGTTTAGGATCTGTGGGGGACAAAGAAGGGGTCACCCAGGGCTCCCTGGGAGCAACACACCTTCCCCCTGGGGTTCCCCCGGTCTAGCCTATTGTTGTGGGTTATGTGCTCTGCTGCTCCCATAAAGAGTTACAGTCCCGGAAACCCACGGTGAGTCAGCAGACTCGATGGCACTGATGGTTTAAGCATGCCTGTCGTGGGCGGAGCCCTTGGTGAAGGTGGCCCCAGGGCTGGCTGGCACACAGTGGGCCCACAGTGTCGCTGGTGGGCACCCCGCGAGGAAGCTCGCCCCAGGCTGTTCCCAGAAGCCCTGTCCAGACAGGCCTGCACTTACAGGCAGGCCCCCCACGGGGGACCTTGGGGGGTGCTCAACAGGTAAAGGGCTGTCAGGAAGCCAAAGGGCCCAGATCTGTGGGCAGCTGCAGCTCCTGACTGCCCACAATGGGCAAGCCCTGCCCTCTCTAGACACAGAAGGAACCAAGGACTCCTGGGGCAGGTGCCAGGGGAGTGAGCACATGCATGGCTCTGAGGGTGTGGGGTGTGTGTGTGTGCACAAGCTGGCATGCATGAGTGTGTGTGTGCATGTAAGAACTGATGGTCAGAAACCCTGAGGTCACAGAGACCCCAGCCTGTGTGTGGTATGTAATATGTGTGGCTTGTGTGTGCGATATATAGTATGTGTGGCATGTGTGTGTGTGTAAGAGCTGACAGAGACCCTGGGGTCACAGAGCCCAAGGACCAGCCAGTGCAGGACTCACAGGTGGGTAGAGCGTGGCCTTGGTGCTGGACGAGCTGCTGGACGAGGCCCCGGTAACGTGGTTCCGGTCGTAGAGGGGGACCCCGGCCCGGCCCCCCATTAGGCTTACGGAGCTCATCATGGACTTGCTGCAGGAGATGGCTGTGGGGGATAAAGAGGGGGCGGTCAGGGCCTCCAGTGTCCTGTGCCTCCCTGGCAGGCCTCTCTGGCCACCTCCAGTGCCAGCTCACTGTCAGATCTGCAAACCCAGCTGTGCAAGCAGTGCCCCAAGTGTCCACTGGGGGCACTGCAGGAGGGTCTGAGCCCAGAGTCCCCCAGGTGCAGACAGGGCTCACATTCTTGAGGGGGCGGTGTGCCCACTGCCACCATGGAGCACGGAGTTCCCCGCTGGCCCCGACTCCTGCCAGGAGACGCCGGGCATGGATGCACATGGGTGTGAGGGTCTGCACGAGGCTGGTTTTAAGGAAGGGCTGTAAGGGAGGAAGGAGCTGGGCCGTGCAGGGGCTAGGTGACACTGGTCTCACTGTGACCCTCGGGGGCTCCTACCTTGAGGCCCTACCTTGTCAGACAGGCTGTGAGTGTGACGTGACAGGAGCAGGCCCGCCTCCCCTCCCCAGAGGCCAGTCCCTGAGCAGCTGCACTTAGGGTGCTTGTCCCTGACGACCAAGGTGTGGACAGACTAACTGCTCGGCCACGGACAGCAATGGCGCCTGGCTCTGAGGGTGCCCAGCTGCCCCACGGGCATTCCAAGAGGGCTTGAGGATGGAGGACAACCCAGCCCTTGAGAGAGTGCTGATTCGACATCAACGCCCGTGGAGGCAGCAGCCAGGAAGTCAAACGGCGGAGTATCGTGGGCCAATCTGCAGGACAGCCCTTGCGACAGTGTTCCTCGTTACTTGGGGGACTGGGGTGCACCTGACCCGAGCCGCGATCCTGTCGACCACCTGACGTGCATGAGAGCTGGGTCAGGAACAGGGAACTGGCAGAGATTACTGAATGCACCACGGGCTGCCAGGAGAACGAGCCGAGCCGTGTTGGCATCAGTAGAGCCAATTGCTGCTTAGAAACAAGGATGGTGAGGCTTCCTCTCACGTGCCTAATCAGGGTAGGCTTTCAGGAGTGAGCACTCCCCGTGGAAGGACACCACGCTGAGTAGCGGCGAGGGTCCGTGAAGAAGAGGAGGACCCTCGACAAGATGGATGGAGGACCACCACCACGGGGCACGAGACTATCCAGTCACCCCTCCGATACCACAGGTGGGCAGTG
>NW_022111317.1:2855948-2858732 GCF_000313985.2 Echinops telfairi
GCCACGGACAGCAATGGCGCCTGGCTCTGAGGGTGCCCAGCTGCCCCACGGGCATTCCAAGAGGGCTTGAGGATGGAGGACAACCCAGCCCTTGAGAGAGTGCTGATTCGACATCAACGCCCGTGGAGGCAGCAGCCAGGAAGTCAAACGGCGGAGTATCGTGGGCCAATCTGCAGGACAGCCCTTGCGACAGTGTTCCTCGTTACTTGGGGGACTGGGGTGCACCTGACCCGAGCCGCGATCCTGTCGACCACCTGACGTGCATGAGAGCTGGGTCAGGAACAGGGAACTGGCAGAGATTACTGAATGCACCACGGGCTGCCAGGAGAACGAGCCGAGCCGTGTTGGCATCAGTAGAGCCAATTGCTGCTTAGAAACAAGGATGGTGAGGCTTCCTCTCACGTGCCTAATCAGGGTAGGCTTTCAGGAGTGAGCACTCCCCGGGGAAGGACACCACGCTGAGTAGAGGCGAGGGTCCGTGAAGAAGAGGAGGACCCTCGACAAGATGGATGGAGGACCACCACCACGGGGCACGAGACTATCCAGTCACCCCTCCGATACCACAGGTGGGCAGTGGTTGTGCAGGACCACGTTGAGAGGGATTCTGAGAAGTGCAGGCTTAGCAGGAAAGCCCGAGTGCGGGGATTGATTAGTGATGCCTGGCCGCACCCTCCATCTCCCACCAGCTCAGCCCACGCCCGCCCATCCTGGCTCCTCACCTGTGAAGGGGCCGTGCTGAGCGCCCCCGGGGGCTATGAAGTTGAGGGGCACGTGGGGGGCCCCGCTGACGTACTCGTGCGGGAAGGGCCCGTTGGCCCCCGCGTAGCGTTGGCACACCACACGCTGGCACACGAAATAGACGCCGCCCATGACAAAGAGCGAAAGGACGATGCCAATGACGGGCCCGATGGCGCTGCTGTGGGCCGGGATGTCGTCCCCGGGCGGCCTGTTGATTTCTGCCAAGGATGGCAGAGGGGACGATGATGGGAGAGAGAGTGGTGGGAGGGTTTCCAGGGGGGGCAGCATGGGCACCGGAGGGAGAGTGCCCTAGGAGAGGACGTGGGCTGGAGGCTACTCCTGCCCAGGTCCCAGGACCCACTGCTGGAGGGTGGGTGGGAGGAGGGAGAGATGGCACTAACCCCAATACCCCTGACCTGCTGCTCCCACTTCATGGCCCACCTCACCCCACCCCACTGCCCAGATACCTCTCACTGACACCAGGCCCCTGCTTTCTCCAGGGACCACAGGGGGCGGGCGGGTGGGGGGATGCATCTGCTGGGTTCTTCCATCATGTAACTATGCGGGTGGGGGTGGCTTGGGGCTGGGGTCCCCAAGCTCATTCATCAGGGATGACACCATGTGAGGGCTGGGAGGGATAGTGGGGGCATCTAGGAACTTGCAGGCTTCCCGAGCCCCCTCCCAGCCTTCACAGAAGATTAGGAGTCCTGAACGGCCTGAGGAGAGTGACCAGGTAGGGGGTGGGGTGTGGAGCATGCCCCTCTTGCCCTCCCACCATCTGGCAGCCCAGAGAGGATGCCTGGGCTTCAGGTGGCAGCCCAGCTGTAGGTGAACATCAACTGGGACCCAAGGTGCCAAGGGAAGACCCTGTCAGACCCACAGGGGGCTGGCCCGGACCACCCCTCCACTGTCACCTGGGCTCATGCTGAAGTAGCTGGCCAGGGGGACATGGCATAAAGGGCCCTGGGGACACCACTTATCCCTGTCCCCCAGTTGTCCCTCCCGAGGTCAGAACTCTTAGCCAGGCCTCTTGGGAGTGAGTGGCCACATTGCCACCCATGCCTCCACATTTCCACTTCCTTTCTGAATCTAAGAGCCACCACCTCCAGAGAGCCTTCCCTGATGCCCTGGGCCGGGCCTGGCAGCCCAGACTGTAGAGGCTGTGGAGGGTCAGGTGCCCCACACGCTACACTGTGTGTGTATGTGTGTGTCTGTCTACAAGTAGGTCTATGTGTCTGTCTATGTCCACACCTGTGTGTCTGTATTCATCTGTGTGCATGTATGTGAATCCGTGTCTGTATTCCATGTATGTCTACGCACGTGTGTGGACACACGTGTCTGTGTATAAGTGTGACTATATTAATCTGTATGTGTGCATGTGAGTCTGTATGTGCCTGTCTTTGTTCCATGTATGTGTATGTGCCGGGCTGGAGCTGCAGGCTCGACGCTTCTGCCACCGCCACGGTTCTAGGAAGAGGCCATTCGGCGTTCAGACATGCCCAGTGGCCTCTGTCCCTCAGAGCCCTGTGCCCTGTCCTGGGAAGACCCAGGCTGGGCTCCGATGCACCCACTCCCCGCTAGTGCTGCCCGAGGGTCTCCCAGCCTCCCCGGCCTGCCTCCGCCGCAGCCAGCGGCCCGCTCACCACACAGGAGCTCATCGGAGCCATCCATGCAGTCGGGGAAGTTGTCACACTGCTGCTTGATCAGCACACACTGGCCGCTGGCACACCGGAACTGGCTAGGTAGGCAGATGGCTGCAACGGAGGCCACAGGCTCAGAGGGGACCCCCACAGGGAGCGGAGGTCCCAGCCGGTGGGTGGGTCCCCTCATGGCGGCTAGACCCACCACACCCTGAGCCACAGCCTCCACCCCGAGGGGCGCGTGAGTGAAGAAGCGGCTGTAGCTTCTCAGAGGCAGCCACGTCCGTGGTCCACGCCCACCCCCTCGTGCCATGAATGACGCCAGCACAGGGCCCAGGCGGCATGTCAGAAACTGAGCCCCCACGGGTCCCACAACCAGGGGTGCTGGGGAAGGGCCCTAAGTGGG
>NW_022111317.1:2860078-2863198 GCF_000313985.2 Echinops telfairi
GCTGGGCTGTTTTCTCACTATTCAATTGCTTGCTTTCTTATACACACATGCGTGTCTGTGGATTGGTTTCTCTGGTCTACCCAGAGTGACACACACACACACACACACACTCCCTAAACCCAAACCAAACTCACTGCCACCGAGTCCTGCCAACACACAATGACCCACAGGACAGGGTGGAGCTGTGCCAACAACTGCCCAAGACTGGCCCTCTGTACGGGAGTAGAAAGCCCCAGACCCCATTGTCACTGAGTTGATTCCAATTCACAGCGGCCCTATAGGGCAGGGTAGAACTGCCTCTGTGGATTTCGGAGGCTGCAATGCTTGGTGGGTACAGAAAGCCTCCTCTCCCTCCTGTGGAGCGACTGGTGGTTTCAAACTGCTGACCTTGTGGGGAGCAGCCAAGAGCATAACCACTGTTGTCGCCAAGGGATCCCATGGAAAGCGAGTGCCTAGGAAACCCTCTGAGGACAGTCCTGCTCGGGTCACGAGGCGCTGCTCTGGGTCACCACCGACGACGATGACGACAAAGCTCCCGGAGCTCCGGCCAGCCGGACCCCTGAGCTCTGCCGCCTGGCGCGGGGCGGGCAGCCGGCCGGCAGAGTGCTCACCGTCGCAGTCGGCCTCGTCTGAGCGGTCCTGGCAATCGGCCTCGCCATCGCAGCGCAGACGCAGGTCCACGCACTGGCCGCGCTCGCAGGGGAACTGGGCGGCTGAGCAGACGGGGCAGCCTTCCTCGTCGCTCTGGTCCTCGCACTCCGGGAAGCCGTCGCAGCGCCAGGCCGCAGGGATGCAATCGATCTCACCGGTGGCACAAGCAAACTGGTCAGGGGAGCAGGTGGGGGGCTCTGGACGGGGAAGAGAACAGCGTCACTCCTGCCCGCCCAGCCAGGGGGGACCCGGGGGTGAGCGCACGCACAAGCTGGGGCTTCGGGGTGCCAGGTGCACCCTGGCTGCTGTACCGTCGCCAGCTCAGCATGCGACGGAGGCAGAACACTAACACGTTCAGGCCAATAGCAGAGGCCGTTTTTCCTCTTTAAACAGGGAAGACGCTAACTAGGAAAGCTGGAAGCCAGGGGCCTCGTCCCCGGTCTCTGCCTCTACGTCCCACAAGGGTGGGCGCTGGACAAAGGGACCCAGATCTGTCCCTCCCAGCTGAGCTGGGCTGCGCAGACAGCACCCACAGCTGCTCATCTGTGCGTGGGCGAGTGCTACTGCCCCCCAATGTTGGGGGGGTGGGGTGCCAGAAAAGAAGTTCGGCACCCCCTATGTGCTTGTGGTGGCTTCTGGCTTGGATGGGTGGGAGGGTCCATGGGGAGGCAGAGGACATAGTCATGTCCTTCAGTTGGAGGTCAAAACGGAGTGGGGTGGGGGAGAGGGCAGGGCAGGGAGGGGGAGTTAGACCAGAAAATGACAAGGGGTCAAAGAAACCTCAAGAGGCCTTTTCAAAGCTCTCTTAAATGAACACGAAGGCAACTCCTCAAAGCTTGTGGGGCGCAGCAAAAGCAGTGCACAGAGGCAAATTCGTAGCATCTGATGGCTATGCGAGGAAAGAAAGGAGGGCAAGCGCAGAGACGGTCTGCTTTGGAAAGCTGGCGCCACGGAGGTCTCGGCTGAAGGGAGACCCCTGTCCATCCATCGTCCCACCGGAAGGGCGGCTCACACCTACCGCCACAGGTGAGGAGGTTCTGCAGGAGCACTAGGTGGACAGGACACGAGCAGCGCGGGGTGCCGTCGCCCTTGGCGATGCAGATGTGTGAGCAGCCACCATTGTCCCGGGCACATGGGTGGGCTGCTGTTGGGGTGGGGAAACAAAGGAAGGGCTCAGGCTCTGGTTTCTACTGCAGGGACGGGGATGAGGGCTGGACAAGAGCTCGTGGGAACCGGCACTTCCCACGTGCCAGGCAGGCACAGGTGACCCCTTGGCCTCATTCCATGGCAGGCAGCTGCAGTGTTTGCACTCCCACTCCCACGTTACAGAAGAGCACACACAGCGAAGGAGCGTGCTTCGCTTCAAACACCAGCCCATCGCGGCCACCCAAAGCCGGCCTCCTGTGCTGTGGTGGTGGTAGGTGTGGGCCAGTCAATTCTGACGCATAGCGACCCATGCACAACACTGCCCGGTCCTGCGCCATGGGCACCGGGAGGTTCAGTGGTGGCTGTTCTCTTGGCCAGCTATCCTGGAATCTAGGCCTTTGATGAGGATGGCATCGGGGCCAGAGAAAGGTGGGTGTCCCAGGCTGTCCACAGAGCACCCAGAAGCTCTTTGTCCAGCAGCTCGCATGAGCCAGGGTAGCGACAGAGACAGAGAGGCAGGGGCAGAGAGTGCCCACAGAGGGCCCAGCCATGGAGCCCCCTGTCTGAGCCCTCGGCTGCCGACTCAGGCTGTTGGTCAGCAGAGGCCTATACACACCAGGATGCTGGCCGCCCTCCCCCTCCCCCACCAGCCCATCCCCAGAGCTGGGAAGCGGCCTGCAGCTGTCCCCTGGCACAATAAAGGGGTCAGTAACTGTAATTAAGGGCAGCAGACGCTGAGTTCACCCCCGGAGATGAGCCTCAGGGCACCACGTCCCCTTACAGGTGTCTCCACAGCAGAGAATGAGGTCAGAGAGGTGGGTGTGGGGAAATGTGGGGCCTGGGAGCAACCCGGGCGTCACCAGTGCCCAGACCTGAAGTCTTATGACGGTCCACACCTGAATGCCTGTGGGGCCCACTGGTCACCCCACTGACTTGGGCTCCCACAGTCCGAGTGGGCCTAAACCTGAGACCTGGGAGGCATGTCCCAGCAGCCAAGGGTATGGTCATTGGTCCCACTGCACAGGACGGGCAGTAGCCATGCAGATCACTAGGGATATTTGAGCGTCTCCCTGAAGCACACTGCCCAGCCAAGTGTGTGTGGGGGGATCGGAAACACGGTCACACAGCCACTGAGCCTGCCTCCCACCTGAGGTCGGATGGGCCATGGTGCTGCCAGGCCTGCCAAGCTTCCAGCCAGACTGCATGAAGGCAGGGCTGCACGCTGAGCAGCACCCTAGCCTGCCCTGCCCCCACCCCACCCCACCTCTGCCCATCCCACTCCTCCTGCCCCAGTCCTATCTCCACTGTCTCCACCCCATCCCA
>NW_022111317.1:2863603-2865847 GCF_000313985.2 Echinops telfairi
GCCCTGCACGCGGGTCCGCTGCTCGCCACTGGTCTTGTCCACGCGCTCGATCATCTGCTGCTGCCGGTCGGCCCAGTAGAGATGGCCTCCAAGCACGGCCAGCCCCACAGGCTGCACGATGTGGGCGTCGGCCAAGGTCAGGCGGTTGGCGCCTGTAGGGACAACAGCCCAGGCTGCTGGTGACTGAACACCGGTGCTCAGGTCCACCCCCCGGCCGGTCCAGGGGCAGGGAGGTCGGAGCAAGGGAAGCTGGCTGGGCTTTGGGTACAGTGGGCATGGGGACACATTCTCCAGAAGCAGGCAGCTCTGCAGACAACCTTCCACCTGGGCCAGCCTCTCCATGAGGCCAGTGGCCATGAGGTCCAACGCTGACCAACCACTGCCCCCCTCGCTTCCCCTGCTGTGGAGAATCCACGGGGACCCCACGCTCTTAGAGGCAGAGAGGCCGTCAGCATGGGCATCGCAGGCAGAGTTCAGCTGGGAGTCCTGCTCTGACCCCTGTGCTGTGCAGCCTGCTCACTCTCTCTGAACTTCAGCTGCATTCCTGCCACGTGGGTGTGCTCAGGAAACAACCCTGGGGGCCCACGGCGGAGAGCCGCTACAGACTGGGGGCTCCCAGCGTGGCTGAGCGGGCTGGGCAGGCACCTGACAAGTCACAGCTCTCAATGCGTTTCAGGTCAGCGTCCACCCAGAAGAGCTTGCCCAGTGCGTTGTCCACCACGAGGGCCACGGGCCGGATGAGGCCGGTGGTGAAGAGCACCTCGCGCTCCGTGCCGTCCAGGGCGGCGCGCTCGATCTTGGCCGTGTGCTCCTGCAGGTTGGTGAAGTACAGGTACCTGTGGGCAGGGCAGGGTGGGGCGCTGAGCAGCTGCTGCAGGCCTGGGGACCCATGGACACTCAGGCTGGCCCCATGCTGAGTGGTCCCGCCCCCTCGACGCTGCCGGTTGCAGGTGCTCATCCAGCTCTGGGGCTGCCACGTTAAATACCAAATGCTTCCACCTGACGAGCAGGAACCCTGGTGGGATAGTGATGATGCACTGGGCTGCAATCTGCAGGGTTGGCAGTTCAAAACCACTAGCTGCTCTGTAGGACAAAGAAGAGACTTTCTACTCTGGGAGCTCACAGGGGCAGGTCTACCCTGTCCTACTATGGTCATTATGAGTCAGCAGCGGGTTTAGTTTTGGGTTTGAGGGTCATTGGTGTATGGCACCCACCGCTGGCTTTCTGTCAAGCCGATCCTGGGGGCTCTAGTTCCTATGGTGGCTGGGGAGGGGGGCTCTCTATTTCCATCTGTTCTGACTGGGTGGAATGTTGGGGCATTGACTGAGAGGTCCCGCTGGGGTGCAGGTGCCCCCCCATGCCTCCTACCCCCGCTCTGAGTTGACGACGATGGCCCTGGGCCTGTCCCGGTCCCCTCGGAGCACCACGCCCATGGCCTCCCCGCTCAGCCGGTGGACGTTGATGGTGTTGCTGGCCTCACACGTCCAGAACAGCGTGCGGCTGTAGGCATCGATGCTGAGGTCGTGGGGTTGCCGGTCTGGGTTCTGGCCCTGGCCGGAAGCCGTCAGAATGGAAGGCTGAAAGACAGGGAAGATGCCCAGCTTGGCCGTCAGAGGCCAGGCTACGATGAGGTGGCAGCCGCCAGAAACACTGGGAACGGCAAGGGCCTGGAGCCCCAGGGCCCTTGGGTGCTGCTGGTGATGTCACGTGGTGCAGCCGCCATGGGGGACAGCGGGGCGGCAGTCCCTTAGAAAGGTGAAGAGGCCATTACCATGAGGTTCAGCTTTGCTTAGGGCTTTCAGCATGTGAAAATGCTTCAAAGCTGCGCATCAGGCTGGACACTGAATAAGGAAGACCGTAGAAAATGGATGCGTTTGAACGGCGGGGGCCAGAGAAGAGTAGGAAAGTTCCACGAGCTGACTGCCGAAAGGACACACGGAGCTGTCTTGGAAGAAGCACAGCCAGACGGCTCCTAAGAGGGAAGGACGACAGGACGCGGTCTTGCATACGTTGGACATGTGGTCAGGCGAGACCAGCCCCCGGAGAAGGGCAGCATGTTTGGTCCAGTGGAGGGCGGTGAGAGAGGAAGACCCTCAATCAGACAGACGGACACCGTGGCTACAACCATGGGGGGCGGGGCGGCGTAGAACCAGTGGTGAGGATGGCTCACGACCGTTTCCATCTGTTGTGTGCACAGGGTCGCGATGGGCTGGGCCTGCTTTGATGGCACTTAAGGGCAACATC
>NW_022111317.1:2866414-2867823 GCF_000313985.2 Echinops telfairi
AAACTATAGTCCGGCCCTCCAACGGGTCTGAGGGACAGTGAACTGGCCCCCTGTTTAAAGAGTGTGAGGACCCCTGACCTAGATCTCAGTCCTGCCTCCAACCCGTCAAGTTGCTACTACCTGATGTCTGAGCCCCAGATTGGGCCGTGCTGGTCTCCCCACTGCGTAAGCTCTTCCTTCTATATATATATATATATATACATGGGCTCGGTCCCACTCTGCTGCCCACAGGGAACAGCCCTGGCAGCTCGCAACAGCCCCGTGGTCACAGTCATCCCCTGCCCCGCAGCTTGTGCCCTCTTTCTGGATTTCCCGGGCCCCTAGTTTTGCATCAAAGACCATTTGATCTCTCTCGCCTTCTGGTGTTCTCCTTAGAATGAATCTGAAGCTGCAAGCAAGAGGTGTGGAGACCAGGTGTCGTGCCAGGGGCAGGTGAGGGGCAGGGACAGGTGAGGGGCAGGTGAGGGGCAAGGGCAGCCTGGGAGCAGCAATTTTCGCTGCTGGCCTCCCTCACTGCATGCCCTGGGGCCTCTGCGTTTCCTGGGCCACTCGGGACAGGTCTCCATGGGGTCCAGCACTGTCTCAGCGGTCTGCGCGTGCTCTGCGAAGTCCCTGCACCCTTGGGTCTCCCCACCTCGCACACGTGTCCTACAAAAGACTCCACCACGGAGAGACCCAGAATCGCCAGAAAGGATCACGCGATTACAGAGGACCCCTGAAAACTAGGAGACCCCACCCCCCACCCCCACTGTGCCATGGAGGGACGCGATGGCCTGACACGGGTTCTAACATGCCAGTGACGTGGGGAGCAGGGTGCCTCTGGGGCAGAAGGATGACATGTGTGATGGCAACCAGGCAAGCCTGGACCACCCAGCCTCTGGAACATGGCTTGAAAGGCTCTCCACCCCTAATCAATCAGTCAACCTATGTGGTAGTCACCTAATCTGGTGTCAATTTAAAGATTAAGTGTGTAGGGGAGGAGTCTAGGCTGTCAATCTGGAGATAGCCAATGAGACTTCTGTGGGCATGGCCTTCTGAGAATTCTGGGAAATCCGGTACTTCCTCCTTGGATGTGGGAGACTCTCAGCCACACCCTGGGAGACATAGCAGCTGACAGGATACATGGACCCACCCTGATGTAGAGACCCTGACAGCCCTGAGATGTTTCCAATGACACTGGATCCAAACATGTTCTACCCACTGGCCTGCGATCTTCTACATTTGGCGTCATTGCCTGTGTTTCATGAGTCTGAAGAGGACTTTATAGATTGGTGTCGGACTTATGGACTTGATCTGGTCTGGGCTAGGATGTTTTCTCAATGTTCAATTGCTCTTGTATATAAACCTCTTTCTTATACACATGTGTGTGTCCATGGATTTGTTTCTCTAGTCTACCCAGACTAACACAA
>NW_022111317.1:2868346-2876315 GCF_000313985.2 Echinops telfairi
TTCACAGGTGACAACCTTCACACTCCGAAACTTGGGGCCACAGCTCCAACTGGGCTGGCTCGCTGCTTTCACCGAAGGTCCGGGGAGCACAGCCTGGGAAAGGGGACCTCCTTCGGGCCTGGCTGACTCAGGCTTGGGGGCAGAGGGGGACCGTCTGTGGGGCCCCAGGCACCAGAACCACCATTCCAGACACAGGCTCGGAGGAAGCACAGCCACACTACGGCCCGAGCTGAGAGCGTGAGAAGGGAGAGGGGGAGACCAGCACAAAGGAAGGGGATGGGGAGAATAAAGCACGCTTCCTTATCGATGAAGAGACCAGAGATACTGCAAAGGCCCGGGGCAGAAAGACAGGATGTTCACACAGTCCTCCCCACAATGGGACAGACCTTTGAGTTTGGGGTCTGAGACAAGAGCCGAGCATGACACAATGCACATTCCTGAAAGGCAGAGGGACACTAGGGACACTACAGAGGACAAGTCAATCGTAGAAGAACCCTGCTAGAGCCAGCCCACTGTGGAGAAGTCCAGTTATCAGGACACACACTCTCTCTGCTTCGTCTTCCTGCTGACAAGCTACATGGAGCTACATTGATGAAGCCAGAGCCCTGGAGCTGGAGGAGCCACGTGGAGACCCACACCAGCACTAAGATGCTTCCACCACCACTGGATCCACAAGACTTCCCACCCACTGGCCTGTGATCTTCCTCCATTCAGCATCATTGCCTGTGTTGTATGAGTCTGAAGAAGAATTTATAGACTGATATTGGGCATATGGGCTAATATCGGACTTATGTTCTTGATGTGGACTGGGCTGGGATGTTTTCTTAACACACGGTTACTCTTTGATATCAGGTTCTCTCTTATACACACCAGTGTCTCTGGGTTTGTTTCTCTCGTCCACCTGGATTAACACAGCAAGGATGGTGCAGGATCAAGGGGAGTGTCCTTCTGCTGGACACAGGGTTGCTAGGAACTGGGACTGGATGGCACCTGAGGACGACGACCTCTGCCTGCAGTAGCTGGACAAGGAGCCGGGGAGCCAGGAGGGAAGGCTTGATGCCTTTGCACTCTGGTGCTGATGAAGCCCGGTGCGCACCCCGTGGGCAGCCAGAGCACCCAACAAACCGCTCCTGGAAGAGGTGGGGCAGATTGCTCCTGGGAGGAGGCAAGTCTCACCTACTTTGGACATGCCACCAGGAGGGGCCGTCCCTGGAGACGGCCAGCACGCTAGGCCAAGTAGAGGCCAAGGAGAGGACATGCCACCAGGAGGGGCCGTCCCTGGAGACGGCCAGCACGCTAGGCCAAGGAGAGGCCATGCCACCAGGAGGGGCCGTCCCTGGAGACGGCCAGCACGCTAGGCCAAGTAGAGGCCAAGGAGAGGACATGCCACCAGGAGGGGCCGTCCCTGGAGACGGCCAGCACGCTAGGCCAAGTAGAGGCTCGGTGGAAAAGAGTTAGGCGAATTGCCGTGGAGGCCGCCGCATGGGCTCTGACTCAGCACCCCTGAGAGGATGGCGCAGGACGGGCAGCATCCCACTGCTCTGCACTGGTGTCCCTGGGCGCAGACACCAACTCGATGGCTGCGAAGGAGAGCGGCGCCGCTACATTCACGGACAGAACTGCAGCGTTTTGCACCACACCTGCTGGTTCTAGGGATATGCACCACCGTGGGTGGTAACAGAACGGACTGTGTAACTTCCATGGAATGTAGAAGCCACCCAGACTGACCAACGTCCGCTGTCCCCGTGAGGGGAGGGGGGCCTCCCTTAGGGTTTGGTGGCGAGACCACGACTCCAAGGGTCACCCCGGTCTCTATAGATCACCATGGTCTGCCAGTTTCATACCACTCGGGCGTACCCCCAAGTTACATGACAGGAGCCCAGACCTGTGCTTACCCAATACTGGGTCCCATTGGCACTATCTTCCCCCCAAGAAAAGGGTCCAGACATACCAGTGTCCCCTGCAGCTTCGTCAAACCAGCACCCCCTCCCCCCAGCAGGATCATCCAACCAGCACCCCTGCAGCTACATTCACAACAGCTAAAAGGTGGGGGGCGCAACCCAAGAGACCACCCCCAGGTGAATGGATGAGCACAACGGAAGAGCGTTCCGACAACCGCCGTGCAATCCTCATTCTCCCGTCACGAAGGGCGGGAAGTCCTGCTCCACACACGGAGGAGCCGGGAAGACACCAGTCTGGGAGGAGGAGGGCGGCACACAAGCACCGGCCTCCATGCCCTTCCAAGGCGTGGTGTCCCGGGGGCACAGTGGGTCAGGCCACCCCCCACCCCGTGGGAGAAAGACAGGCAGTCTGCTTCCGTGAGAAAGGACCGTAGGGAAACGGACGTGTCCACTCTGAGCCGGGATCGAAGGAACAAGCAACAAGGTACATGCATGCTCTGTTTTCTCGTGAAATGCTAGCCTCTCGGAGCCCTGGGGGTGCAGTGGTCGCACTGGGCTGCTGACGGCACGGCACGGCACGGCACGGCACGGCGAGCAGTTCAGAGCCACCAGCCGCTCCTTGGGAGGAAGAGGGACTTTCTACTCCGTCAACAGGACAGTCTCAGAACCCTACAGGGGAGGTTCCAGCCTGTCCCGCAGGGCCATCGTGAGCCAGCCTCAACTGCACCGCAGTGAGTTTGTTTGGGTTTGGTTTCTGAGAACAGGCCCAAGCAGGCCGGTGGCAGAGTGGGTACGCATTGAGCTTCGAACCCCAAGGTGGGCGGTTCGGAAGCGCCAGCTGCTCCTAAGGAGAAAGACGAGGTTTTCTACTCCGGTAAAGCGCGACAGTCTCTGACACTCACGGGGGCAGTTCTACCCTGTCCCGTGGGGCCAGTGAGCCGACATGGACTCGATAGCGGGGCGTTTGAGCCGGTCCCCGCAACCAAAGCTGAGAAGCGATTGCCAGGGGCAGGAGGGTGAGGGGACGGAAGTCACCTCTGAGTTCCCGTCCGCCCCAGACAAGGCAGAAACCCTTTGTACGGAGTCCGTTCTGACTCCCCCAGGGATCCCCGTAGGACGCAGGACATGTCCCACGGCTGCCATCTCCCCAGACAGAGAGCCACATTCTTCCTGGGGAGTTCACACCACTGACCCTTCGCTTGGCAGTGGAGGGCCCAAACCACTGTGCCATCAGGCTCCGGAGCATCCACTGGGGTGGGGAAACCTCCCGGAATGGGACAGCCGTGACCGCCCCACAACCCAGCAAGTACAGCCCCCCGCGTCTGATGCCGGCGAGCAGTCCTAAGGGCTGGCTCTGGGGCCTGGTGACACTGAGCTGCCGAACCAGCCTCAAGGGAGGCGACCCAATGCCCCCGCTGCTCTGTAGGAGGAAGGGGAGGCCAGCGATCAGAAACCTGAGCGCCTCCGGATCGTGGATCCAGGTAAAGGCTCACAGAGCAGGTCACCTGCGTGCCCCTCAACAATTCACCCTTGTTTTGTTTCCCCTCGTCCATCCCCACCCCACCCCCTCGGCGGACATTCCCCGACCCCAGCCCCTCCGTTTCCTGTTCCCGCACCTCCTTCCCTAGATGGGGAGCATTTCCTCCAACGAGGGGGTGTCAGGGAGTCCGAGGGAGAATCCCTTCCTCCTCGCTTAATTCCACCTTTGCACAAGCTTTGTGAAGACCCCGTGTGTCTTACCACCATCATCTTTCTCAGTCGCCAAAGACAGGGGTGAGGGGGTAGCTTGGAGACTGCCAGGGTGCAGTGGTCCTCACAGACGCCCCCCCAGCCCCCGAGGGACCCCAATCCGTGTTGGAGTTCTGACCTGGGTCCCGTCGTCCTTGGCTCGCTTGATATTCTGCCGCCCGTCCACCCAGTACAGGAACTTGTCCAGCGGGTCGTAGTCGACGGCCTTGACGTTCCTCAGCCCGTGCAGGGGCAGGATGAGGTCGGGGCTGTGAGGGTCATCGGGGATCACCCGGCTGATGGCGCATTTTTGGCTGAACAGTAAGAAAGCTGTGGGTGCTGGCAGGAGACAGGCAGACAGGGGGGCTGGGTGTCAGCACAGGAGACTAGAGGGGAGCTAGTGGGGCGTGGAAGGAGTCCCCTGCCCCCCAATCCGTGTTGGAGTCCTGACCCCATGGCCATGACCCTCTGGAAACAGGATTTCCCGAGGGTGTGAATGGGGTGGCCATCAGCTCCGAGGGTGACGGACAGAATGGCACACACAATGGCAAGACAAGCAGAGATGGCAGAGAGGTGGATGGCACGTGGCACTTGGCACCACCAAGACCTGAGGCACTCTGCTGGGGCCACTGAAGCCGGGACAAGACCCTCCCCTGGGGGTGCAGGACAAGGTTTCCCCTGGGGCCGGCGCCCGGGAGCCAGACTCCACCGTCCTCAGCCAGGGAGTCCGTCGTGGAAGAAGTACGGCCAGTGCGCTCCTTAGAGGCAGGGATGCCGAGACTTGGTCTCATGAGCTGTGTTAGTCTGGGTACGTAGGAGAAACAAATGTTGAGTTCGTTAATTGTGCCAGCCTGGCCGATAAACGCATGTGGGGCCGGTTGAAAGGTGGAGGGATAAATGGTGAGCCTCGCCTTTCTAGTTCTCAGGTCTCTTGCTTTGTGATGGTCGGACCAGGGTGCAACTGCCTTATCCAGTTGCTTGCTTCAGCTGGCAAGGCTCACTTCCTACAAGACATCCCCAAGGAGAAGCCGCATGGACCTATCCCGATGCAGCCCTGGGTGCTGGAGCAGCCGTGTGGAGACCCCTGCTAGTGCTGAGATGCTTATTCGTTCACGGACTCAGCTTTTCCTCCTGCAGTCGGCATCATTGCCTCTGTTTTGTGAGGTGGAGGACTTTGTGGACTGGTGTTGGGTAAATGGGTTAATGTTGGACTTGTGGGCTTGGGCAGCATTGGGTTGGGATGCTTTCGTGATGCACCTTTTCTTTACCTAAAACTCTCTCTTATATATGAGTTGCTGTGGATTTGTTTCTCTAAAGTACCCAGACTAATAAATTATGAGAGACCCGAGAACTAGAAAGGCGAGGCTCACCACCCATTTATCCCTCCGCCTTTCAATTAGCCCCACATGTGATTATCGGCCAGGTTGGCACAATTAACTAACTCATGAGCTTTGCGTGTATTGTCAGTCCCCGGAGAAGGACGTCAGGCTTGGTGAAAAAGAGGAAGACCCTTGACAAGACGGATGGACACAGTGGCTGCAGCCCCGAGCTTAAGGGCAATGGTGAGGATGGCGGGGGACCTGGTGCTTTGTTCTGTCGGGCTTGGGGTCTCTAAGGGCACCTACCACCACCAGCCATGAGCCAGTAGAGGTTACCTCTTTACAGCGCCCTCTGGTAGCACCGGTCCCCACAGCCAACCCAGGGCCCTCTGTAAGCCAGGGCGCCCCCAAGCACTGGAGGGGTGGGGGGGTTACAGCCTCTCGGAGTGGGCCCCCCAGAGCCCTGCACTCCACGTGAGCTGTGACTATCACGTGAATGTTGTGCAGGGTCCGTGAGCGACTGTGCTGTTGACACCTGGGATTTTAGACCAGGAAGGGGAGAGGCGGGAGCTCAAACCCACACAATCATGACACTTGTTGCTGGAAGGGGGGGATGGGACAGGACACTCTATGGTGCCCCAGGCTTGAAGGAGCCATGTCGCCAGAAGGGACAGCCCGGGCCGAGGAGGAAATGAGTTTCGTGGAGAATACACCAGACCAGTGCGGAGAGCCTAGAATTTTGAGTGAATGCTCAAGCCTGGGACTCAGAGACCACCCTAAGGCAGTGCTTCCTCATGTGGGGTGACCCCGTATGTGGGCGTAACATGTGGGGGGACCCACCTGGACAGGAGCAGTGTCTGGGTTCCTAAGACCATAGGAAATAGGGTCTTGGGCGACCCCTGTGAATGGGTCGTTTGGGCCCCAAGGGGTCTCCAACCACAGGTGGAGAACCACTGCCCTGAGGAATCCCCCTGCTTGCACCTGGGACTCAGAGACCCACTAAGGATCCAGAAGCTCCAGGCACAACCACCTAATTGGGTGTCCATGGAGCAATGGGCTCGGCACCCAGCTGGCGTCACGAGGCTGGTTCAGTGCACAACCTGGCCAACCGTCCACGTATCTAGCCCAGTGACATCAGCCTGGCAGCCACCCGCAGCCCTCCCCAGCTGGCCCAGGGGCACGTACGGCTGCAGTTGCGGCCACTAGGGTCCAGGGTGTAGTGCGAGGTGCAGCCGCAGCGGTGTCCGCCGGGGACGGCGAGGCAGAGCTGCCCGCACTGCCCGTTGCTCTGCGTGCAGCCATTGAGCCCGTTCTGGCGCGAGGAGTGGAAGACCAGGATGTCCATCACGAAGTCCAGGTGGCCCTGGATGAGCGTGCGGTTCCGTCCGCTGGTCTTGTCGGCCCGCTCGATGCTGTGCAGGTTCCAGTCCGTCCAGTAGATGTAGTCGCTGTACTGGGTCAGGCCGAAGGGGTGGGGGAGGTCGTCGGCGATCACCACGCGCTCCTGACCTGGAGGCGAGGTGGGGGCATGACACACGGCTCAGGCACCAGAGGTGACGCCCAGGTGGGTGAACTGTCACTCTGCTCAGGGAGGAGTCGGTGCTGCCACGGGACCCCCATGCACGGGAAGTTCTAGTACACCCAAATCACACAGGAAGACAGACGTCGGGGCAGCGGTCACCTCTGATCAGGCTGGAGGGGGCCCAAGGGCGCCTTCCAGGGCACTGGAGGCGTCTAGAACTCAACGACTAAGCCACCTGATCAGGGTGACATGCATGAACATGGGTGCGGATGGGAGAATCATGCCTTTGCTTAGGGGTCTCCCACTGTGAGACTCACAGTGACCTGATGAGACAGGGCGGAACTGTGGGTTTCATGACGGTAACTCTTTACGGGAGTAGAAAGCCTCCTCTTTCTCCCTGGGAGCAGCTGGTGGTTTTGAACTGCTGACCTTGGGGGGAGCAGCCCAGCTTGTAACCAGTACACCACTCAGGCCCTTCACATAAGGTCTACCCTGAGTAACTGTTAAAACTAGTCTTTTAAAAGTAGAGAGCAATGGAGTCATGGGTGGGGGAGGAGGGCGGCAAGGGAGGGGAGGTAAGCGGTGGACTAGAGTGAGGGTGACGGGCGACGACCTCTGGTGCTCGGGCTGTGTCCTCAGTGCCATCGAGTGGACTCCGACTTACAGTGACCCTATAGGGGAAAGTAGAACGGCCCCTGGGGGTGTCTGAGACTGCAACTCTTTATAGGAGTAGAAAGCCTCCTCTTTCTCCCTGGGAGCAGCTGGTGGTTTTGAACTGCTGACCTTGGGGTTAGCAGCCCACTGCGTAACCACTAAGCTACCCAGGCTCCTGTGGGCTGGAGAAACCCTGTCACCAGAGAGGCAGCTCCCGCCGTCTCGGTTGGGGCGAGGTCCTAAGACGATCACCAGCATGGCCTCGATGATGCTACGGCCCTTGGGGGACAATGGGTCCCCACCTCTAGAGACTGATGAGAGAGGCTGGTCCTTAAGAGGGGAGAGAAACCAAGGACCAGAGAAGTGTAAGCCCCACTGGGGGGGAGGGGGAATGAGCAGGGGAGGGGGAGGCTGATGAGTAGACAACTCTGACGATATCTGACACGAAAACAACCCCCTTGTGATCGAAAACATGAAAACTGCTCATGTAAAAAAATAAATAAAAATAGAGAATAAGAACCGTACAGCAAGCTTTTCTTCACGAAGGATATTTTCAAATGATGCGACGTTAAAGGGGGCAAACCCTGAGCAGCACTGAGAGGTGGCAGCAACCCTCCCGCCCCCCACCAGCTGAGCGCTCGGGACCCCGCCAGCGCCTCACCCAGCATGTCGGAAGCCTCGATCATGTTTGTGTCCAGGTCGGTCCAGTAGAGGCGCTGGTCGGCGTAGTCGATGGTCAGGTCGTTGGCACGGCCGACCTTGTCCACCAGCGTCATGCAGCTGGTGCCGTCCATGAAGGCCCGCACAATCCTGGGCTTGCCGCCCCACTCGGTCCAGTAGAGGTA
>NW_022111317.1:2876618-2878724 GCF_000313985.2 Echinops telfairi
TCCTGGGTTTCTGAGACTGTCTGTCAACCTCGATTGCAGCAGAAAGCCTCCTTTACCCTTGTGGTTACCAGCTCAATGCTTCCCCCAAGGGGTAGACGATCCTTTGTGAAGCAAGTGGCCCCTCCCTGTTGTTCAGGCTAAAGAAGTGTGCCAAGATGGGGAGGCTGGGCAGGCCAGAGAGACCCTGCACCAGCTCATACAGCAGAGACTCGCTTCAGCGACAAGGGCATTGAGTCAACAAACCAAGTCACACAATGTGGACCGGGGAGCACCTCTGCACCCCAGGCTCTGGGGTGGCGATCCTTGGCAGGCCGGCCAGGAGGTACAGGCAGCCCTGGACTCCTCAGGGAGCGAGTGGGCAGCAGCGGCCGACCCCGCCAGCCCACCCCTGCAGATGTGTCCCTCGGGCATGGTCCGGTCTGCCTCCTCTGGCTAGATAAGCACACTGGCTGCCTCACTCTCGTCCTTTACAGAACGGAAGGCGGGTGGCCTCTGTGCAGCTGACAAGTTTCGGTTGTCATTCTTCCAATTACGTGCACACCCTTCACGTCCCTGCATCCCATGCGGGTCACAAGATTCCTAACTGTCTCATCCCGCCATTGCCGCCTCAGAGACCCCAGTGAGACCACCCGTGTGCTCCCAGATGCACCAGGAAACCAGTGACCTGCTTGAAGGCCAGCTCTGACTGGCAACCCTGGACCTGGGCGCCACAGTTTGGGGCCGGCGGGGAGGCCACTGGTTCAAGACGGTCCTTACCCTTGGGTGGGATCCAAGGCCAGGGACCTGGGGTTGTCCAGGTCCCTCCAGACCAGCACCTGCCGGAACTGCCCGTCCAGCCGGGCCACTTCAATGCGGTTGGTCCCAGTGTCCGCCCAGTACAGGTTCTTGCCCATCCAGTCGACGGCCATGCCCTCCGGGTAGTCGAGGCCGAACTCGATCACATGCTCCACGGAGCTCCCGTTCATGAACGCTCGGCTGATGGTCTGGGAGGAGGTGGGAAGGAACCCCCCCACATCAGGAACTGCCGTCCGAGAGGCCCGGCCCCGTCGGAAACCGCTGCCCACACATGGAGCTAGACAGTCAGCAGCCCGGAGGCGGAAAACCCACATTGAACATCAGCCACGAACTGCCTTTCAGCAAACCACCTGGTGACGTCCATCTCAGGAGCTTTCGATACGCTGAGACCCTAAACTCCTGCAACAGGACCTCGGGGACCCGGTGAAAGCACAAAAGCTGAGGCCCAGTCAAATGCCCCCAACGGCTTACACACAGCCGCTGTGCCCACAGGGCTGTTGGGGCTGGGACGGATGGTGGCAAGGAGAAGCAGCAGGAGGTAACTGCACAGAGAGGGTCTCACGCGGGATAAGACCCACGCCCCAAAGCTCGCAGCCGCGGTTTGGAGACTTGGCACCTACAACGGCTGTGCAGTGACGTGGGGAAGGGGCCCTGGGGCATGCTGGGTGACGCGCTGGGCCGCTAACCACAGGGCCAGCAGTTTGAAACCACCAGCCGCTCCTCGGGAGACAGATGAGCTTTCTACTCCCACAGCTGGCGATCCAGTCTGGGAGACCCACACGGGCAGCGTTGCCCTGCGCTGAGGGGCTGGTCGACTCAACAGCAGTGAGTGGGGTTTGCTTTTACATGGAGGACAAAGTGACCACAAGGACACGGCGCTCTGTGAGGGACGGGGCAGGGTGTGTCTTTCCACCACCGTCAGGAGACAGGGTAGAACACGTACCGACCCACGCCCATACACACAGACAGATACACACACACAGATACACACAGAGACACACAGAGACGGACACACACATACACAGACAAATACACACACAGACAGATACACACACAGATACACAGATACACACACACAGAGACGGACACACACATACACAGACAGATACACACACACATAGACACACAGACAGATATACACACACACATATACACACAGACAGATACACACACATATCACACAGACAGATACACACACATATACACACACACAGATACACACACACAGAGACGGACACACACATACACACACACAGAGACGGACACACACATACACACACACAGAGACGGACACACACATATACACACAGA
>NW_022111317.1:2879434-2881393 GCF_000313985.2 Echinops telfairi
AGATATACATATACACACAACTACCCGCACAGACACATAGATAAACACATATATGCACACATACACACATCCATACACAGACACGCACAGGCAGGCAGACACACACGGACACGCACACAGACTGAAGGTTCAGAGGGGCTGTGGGAAATTCTTACTCCTTCCTTATTCCCTCTGGAACATTCCCCATTTCCCACCTGGACCCTGTTGCCGTGGGGGCCCTGGGCGGGTCCTGACCGCAGTGACCCCGTGCCTGTGATGGGGGAGGTGCACTGGCCCCTGCGGTGTCTCAGGCAGTCACCCATGCGGGAGCAGAGCACCAGGTCTTTCTCCCGCAGCGCCGAGAGGGGTTTGAACCACCCGCCGGAGCCTGAGCAGCTGAGGCTCCCGGGCCGCAGCAGCAGGGTGCCGACCAAACCAGAACCCAGATCACTGCTGGCGAGCCCACCCCACAGGGCAGAGGAGAACTGCCCCGTGAGCTTCTGAGACTAATTGTGCGGGAGCGGCTCCTGGGTTCAAACTGCCGACCTGCGGTGAGCAGCTCAGCGCGTCACCACTGTGCCTTCTCTCCAGCGCCCAGTGACTTGTGAATCACTTTCAGAATCAGAGTGATCTTCAAAGGAGACGTGACGTGACTATAGAGGTCCTGTCCCCAAGGACTCCATCTGTCAGGGGACACAGGAAGGGCGGGCCTGCCCGTACGCCAGGAACACGTATTGACAAAGGCAGGCGGCCCCCAAAGACCCGCTTGCCGGACCTTTCCTTAAAAGACGAAGCAGGCTTGCTTTGCGGGGCGCCTGGAAAAGTAGGTCCACTGAGGGGGAACGTCTCACAAATCCACCCGCCCACTCAATGCTCACCAGCTCTGCTCCCTACCATCGCTTACACGGTTTGCCAACGAGCTCGAGCTGTGAGCCACAGCCCGGGCAGGCCCGGGGTCGTTGGGCTGTGCTGCCCTGCGATGTGCAGGTAACTGACCGTTTCGCGACGGGGAAGCTGGGGGCGGACCGTACTATCGTCCCGACAGCGCGTGCTCATCTGTGCCTCTGAATCCCACGAGATTTCTGACTTTCCCATGCCGCTACTGCACCCTGCAAAGACTCCGGGGGAGAGGTGTTGCCCTAACTGCAGGAAGCACCCGGAAACCAGGCCCCTTGTATGATCTGCTTTATTGTAGGGGTTCGGAACCCAGGGTGCCAGGCCTCTGAGATCAGTCAGTCGGTCTGCCGGGAGAGCTAGAGTTGGAGGAAGAAGGCCGAGAAAGCAGCCCTCGTCTGTCTAACCGGGATGAGCCTGCGTGCGTGCGCGCGCGCGTGCGTGCGTGCGTGCGTGTGTGTGTAGCTGCGTGCATGTGTGTGTGTGTGTGTAGCTGCGTGCATGTGTGTGTGTGTAGCTGCGTGCATGGGCGCCAGCGAGGCCCGGCGCAGCAGCGTACCTTCAGGCTGACGTCTGTCCAGTAGATGTGGTTGCTGGCCACGTCGAAGTCCAGCGCGGAGGCCTCCTTGACGCCGGTGAGCGGGATGGCCACGTCGTTGTTGGTGGTCTCCAGGGAGATGCGGTGGATGGCCGCCCGGCTGGTGAAGACCAGGAAGGCCTCGGGCACGATGCAGGTCTTCATGTCGCCCAGCAGCTCCAGGCCGATGGGGCAGCCGCACTTGGTGGCCCGCGGCGTGAAGAAGCACAGGTGGCTGCAGCCCCCGTTCCTGTCCGCACACGGGTTGGTTCCTGGAGGCAGACAGACAGGCTGTGACAGCCACCCACCCACCCAACAGTGGGGAGGCTCTCTGCCAGCTGCCACCTGAGGACAGGGGTGGGGGGTGGGAGGAGGAGGAGGAAGCCCCAGGCTCTGGGCAGGGGGAGGAACCAGTAATCACAATGGGCTCGGGCTGGGTGGACCAGGAGGGGCTGTTGTCTTACACCATTTAAACAGCGACTCTCTCTCTCTCTCTCTCTCTCTCTCTC
>NW_022111317.1:2882981-2886989 GCF_000313985.2 Echinops telfairi
TATCCCTGGTCGGTATCCCATCCCGCTCCATCTTCCCTGAACCAGAGACGGTTACTGACTGACGCCTGTCTCATTCTCCCTTCCTACTCCATCCACAGAGGGGCGGTGCGTCTGTCCCCAGGTCTGGCCCAACAGGGCTGCCCCATGGGCTCACCGATGACCTTCGCCACGCTCACGGCCTTGAGCCCCATGAGGTCGGGCAGCTGGTCGACGATGACGTCGCGGCTGGCCTTGACCTTGTGCACCCGCTCGATGCTCCGCCTCTGCCAGTCAGTCCAGTAGATGAAGTCTCCCAGCAGGGTGAACCCGAAGACGTGCGGGAGCTTGTCCTCCAGCAGCGTCCGCCTCTTTGTCCCATCCATGTTGACCACCTGCGAGCCAGACACAGACCCGGATGAGCTGCGCACCTGGGCGGCCTCACAGGACGGGTCGCCCCCTACCAGGTGCCCAAGTTCCGTCTGGACCTGGCCAGGAGCCAAGGGCTCATGGGAGAAAGGTGAGCTTCACTATGACACTTGTCACCTGGGCTGACCGAGCAGTGACAGGGGCCTCTCTGTGGCCTCCCCTCCCTGTGGACACTGTGCTTAGGTGCAGAGGCCTGCAAACAGGTATGCTCGCTCTCCTCCGGCATCACTCAGTGACTAGCCTTGGCTGCCTGGAGTGCCAGTGCCTTGGTCCAGGGCTGGGCTCTGCAGAAACGAGCTCTGGGATCGATTAGCAATGCCTGCCCTGGGTACAGTCCGGGCAGTCCAGGGGGGTATTCACATCACAGAGGAAGGCCAAATTTCTCCACCTCCTTATAGGCACATCTTACTTAGCAAGGAGCAGGTAGGGGAGTCTAAGGGTGGGGTGGGGTGGTTACACACGGCGCTGTGAACTAAAAGGTTGGCCTGTTAAAAGCCCACAGCAGGTGCCCCTCTGCTCTCCTGAAGATTACAGTTCCGGAAACCCCGTGGGGGAAGTTCCACTCTGTCGTGTGAGGTCACTTAACTACGAGTCAGACTCACCTCAAGGACGCCCGACAGCGAAAACCAGGTGACCTCAGAGGGCACTTTTTATTATTATTATTTTACAGAACATTCTCTGGGGTGCGTTACCCAGTTCGTTTTACGACTTCTCATTTTGCCCTGGGATTCAAAATGGCATGCTCACTCCCAATAAAGAGCTTGGCTCTCTCCTCATACGCTGACCCTGCCGTGCTGTGTGGCCCTGAGACCGGCCACCACGTTTCCCGCGCGGCTTTTCTATTTTTACAGTTTTGAAAGCCAACTCGCACTGAACAGTCTTGGCGGCTCTCTTCTGAAATCACTGCTGCTGATGCTGCTCAGTCGGTGCCGGCTCACAGCGACCCCACAGCACAGGGCAGGGCTGCCCCTGCGGGTTTCCGAGACTGTAGCTCTTTACAGGAATAGAAAGCCCGGTCTTTCTCCCAGTGAGCAGCTGGTCGTTTCAAACCGCTGACCATTCCGTTACTAGCATAACACGTAACCACTACGTCAGAGCTTCTGAAATTAGGAAGGGGAAACGTCTCTCTTTCACTCCGACATGTTCCAAATGGCCTGGATTACTCTTTATTATTATTATTATTATTACCGTTTTAAAGGCCTTAAGCGTTAAGGTGGCTTATAAAAGACCAGAACACAAAAAAAACAAGCCAGGCTGAGCCAATTCTGACTCAGAACGCCCCTGTAGAACAAGGGAGGATGGCCCCATCAGATTCCCAAGGCTGGAAGTTCTCACAGAGGAGCCCTGGTGGCAGAGTGGTTACACACTGGGCTGCTAACCACAAGGTCAGCAGTTCAAAACCACCAGTCACTCTGAGGGAGAAAGATGAGGCTTTCTACTCCCACCAAGAGTTACCGTCTTGGGAACCCACAGGGACAGGGCAGAACTGTCCCTGTGAGCCAGAATGGACTTGCTGGCAGTGATTTTTCTTTTTTTTTCTCTTCTGAATGATATAAAATGATGTAAAATGATGTCCACCTGCTGCTTGGACCTCCGAGTGACAAAGAGCAGTGATGAGATGCTGGGGACAATCCAACAAATTCAGACTCGGCCCGACAAGGCCGACCATGTCTCCCAGCATGAGCTGGGGTGGTCTATCAGATTTTCACTGAGTTCTGAAGTCCCCCAAGATGCACAGGAGCAGCCCTGCTGACTGACCCCTGTGGGGGTGAGCTGCTAACCACAAGGTCTGCAGTTTGAGCCCACCAGCCGCTCCGAGGGAGAAAGGCGAGGCTGTCTGCTCCCATACATAGTGATCATCTCGGAAACCCCACGGAGCAATTCTACTCTGGCTGATAGGGTGCCCGTGAGTCGGTTTGGAGGATGAGACTTAGAAAGATGGCAGAAATAGGGCAGAGAGTCCACGACTCTTGCACCAGCTTCCCCTGAAGCTGCCACCGGACAGTTCCATCATTTCATGTCCACTTGAAGATGCGTGAAAGTGCAGGGGTGGGATTCAACCTATCGGCCAGGTCTCAGCCTGATGGTGCCCTCTTGTGGGCGTGGCCTTCTCATAAGGAGGGCCCTGGGAACCTCCCTCCCTCCCTCCTTCACTCTTGCTCTCAGCATTCACCTTCCTGCTGGCAGACCCTGGTTGCTGTGAGCCCCGCGATGCTACCACCGCCACCGGATCCACAGGACTTTGCACGCACCGGCTTGTGCTCTTCCTGCGTCCTGCATCACTGCACGTGGCTGGATGCGTCGGAAGAGGGCCTGAACACTAGTATGGGACTTAGGGGCTTGAGTTGGACCGGGCCGGGATGTTGTCTTGACAGATGGCTACATCTGGATAGACAGCTCTTCCTTACACATCTATGCGTGCCACTGGATTTGTTTCTCTAGTCACCCGGCCTCGCTCAGGGGCCACTGAGGTAGTTCCAATCTCCCGCGACCCCGCGCCCAACAGGACGAAAGACTGCCCGCTCCTGCATCGTCCTCACAGTGTTCCTGCGCCTGAGCCCATAGGGGCAGCCACTGTGTCGGTCCACCTCGCTGAGGGCCTTCCTCTGCTCCAAGCTTGATGTCCTTCTCCAGGGACTGGTCTCTCCTGACCACACGTCCAGAGTACGTGAGACCGAGTCTCACCATCCTTGCTTCTGAGGTGCCTTCTGGCTGCATTTCTTCCAGAACGGATTGTTGGCTCTTATAGTCTTCACGCACGCGGTCTCTCGACTGCATCCATTCTTCTGTCTTCCTCATTGGATGTCCAGCTTTCACATGCTGATGCGGTGAGCGGAAATACCATGATCTGGGTCAGGGGCACCTTAGTCCGCCAGGTAACCTCCCAGTTTTTCATAATAACCTAGAGGTGGTGTCCAGCAGATTGACCCAGTACACCGTCCAAACCACAATAGGTGCCATAAGCCCAGCACACTGTCCACACCCGGAAAGAGCTGGTTTGGGTATAGCACGGCCCTTACGGACATCATGCTTGGTCAAGTAGAGGGGCAGCGAACAAGGAAGACCCTCAGCCACAGTGGCTGCACCAGGGGTGCAAACCTCAGAAGGCTTGTGAGGACAGCGCCGGACCGGGCAGTGCTCCGGTGGTGTACATAGACGGACGGGGTTGCTATGAGTTGGGACAGACTTGCCGGCCCCTGACAACAACATGTTCGTATCAGCTATCACTCCAGATAGGCCTCCCAGTGCCTTTTCCAGACAGGAACACCCCCATCTCGCAGGCTCCGTCTGCAGACATGACCGGGCTGTGTGCCCCTGGGCAGGGCCTGGCCTCGGGGTGACTCACCTCGATCTTGTCTGTCTTGGCGTCCCCCCAGTACAGCCTCCCCTCCTGCAGGTCCAGGGCCAGGCCATTGGGCCACCCCAGGGAGGTATTCACCAGGACACGCCGCTCCTGCCCATCCAGGTGGGCGCACTCGATTTTGGGGTTCTCGCCCCAGTCTGTCCAGTACATGAGGCTGGGGAGGAAGCAGAGGTTCAGGGTGGGTTCTAAGTTCTCATTCTGTGTATCCCCAGCAAGGATCCATGCCCCCCACCCCCACC
>NW_022111317.1:2888761-2891174 GCF_000313985.2 Echinops telfairi
GTCACTAGATTAGGGACACAGGAGGCTGTGTCCCCAATGCCTGCATGGGGCCAGAGCAGAGGGGTTGCAGGGATGGGGCACACTAGTTGGGCACCTATGGGAAAATCCAGGACAGGGCATGTGCAGACGAGGACCCCCTAAACACAGGGGAAACCAAACCGAGCCACAACCTAGGCCCATGACATCACCCGAGGGTGCTTAAACACAGCCAATAAGATCAGCCGAGGCCCTTAACCACGCCTCCCCCAGCCAGGGGGCCAGAAGACAAGTAGGAGCCTATGGGGTCCTGCACCCCCTCTTGGCCTCCGGGGGTCCCCCAGTTCCACATGTAGGGGTTTCACGCTCCCTGTTGCTGTATTCTCTGCACCCAGTCAAGAAGTCCAGGCCCGCGTGGTCTGGCGTGCTTTCCAGAAAGAGTGTGGGTCCTTTGGAGACTGAAAGCCTGGCACTTCTCCTCTCCTTCCTAAAGGCTCACTTGGATTACAGACGTGCTTCTGCTGTGGGAATTCTTTCTGCGCCTTGAAGCAAAGAACCGAGGTGACCATTCGGGAACCTAACAATGTCACACCTGACTGGGCCCATCACACTGGCCCCCTTCTTCTCACAGAGAGGTTGTCAGCCGCCATCCTCCTCGCTCAACTTTCAGGCCAGGGCCAGAGTCATGCCCGGTGATGTAGCTCTTCATAGACAGCCCTGGAGCCACAGACAGGGGTCATCCTGGCCCACAGGGGCCCACGGGCACTTCAGGATGCTGAGGGCCAACCTGGGGTTTCAAGGTACATGACATACAGGTGATCAGGCCGAGAGGAGAGCTGTGTCCCAGGCACGTGCCCGGGCCTCAGCTTGGATGATGCCCAGGCCCCATCCTGGGGGCTACACTTCTTCTTGGCCTCCGCACATCTGGGCCATCAAAATGTACTAGGGAACCCCCACACCAAGGTCTGGCTTCCCAATGGGGTCTCACAGGCCAGGAGTTCTAGCCCACCAGCCGCCCCGCCGCAGGAGAAAGGTGGAGCTGTTTTGGTTAAGATTCAAAGAAACAAAACCCACACATGTACCCCCTGCTACGGAGTGGACTCTGCTGCTCAGCGACCCCCTGGGAAGGGCAGCCTCCGGGTCAGTTTGCATCAGCCCTGCAGGGTGGCTAGCAGTCGGAATGGACTTAATGACTTTGTGGGTCTGCCTTTCGTTCCACCTGCTGGGTTTATCAGCGGGCCTGAGGTGTTGGGTCCCCTGCCCTGACACTGCTTCCTAAGGCTTCCTGGGGACCAGATGTCGCTCCTCTGTCCCCCAGAGCGGAGGGGCTTGCCAGAACATAGGCGGTCAGGGCCAGAGGCCATTTCCTGCGCTCTGGGCCACACATCGGCTGGATAACAAGCCCAGAGCAAGCAGGTCTCCCGAGGCCACAGCAAGGCCTCCTTCATACCCAATCCTACCAAGCCGAGCTCTCGAATAAAGGCTGGTCTCCTGTACTGGGTGCCTGCTTCCTGGCCGGGTCCAGCACCGCATTGCAAAGACATAGGACAGTTTCCAAGTCCTGAAACGCAACCCGGTTCCACCACTAGAGGGTGCACACGCACAGCAACCTTGGCATGAACCCAGGGCTTGGGTGGGGAGACCGAGGCAGGCAGGTGGAAATAGTAGGGGCCAACTGAGCCCCGCACCCCAAGGACCCCCTTGCATGGAAAGCCTCATGACTCAGGTTCAGAGCAGCTGAGAACTGGGTTTCAAGGTTCTTTCTCTCCGAATCGCCTCCCCTAATGCCCTGTTGACCTTCCTTTCTCAGGGGTTGAGTCCCCCCACAATCTCCACACCATCTACCCCTCCACAGCACTGCCCTGCCCGGCAGGTTCCAGGGCGGCTCTGGCACACGGCGTCCCTTCTCTGCAGCCCCCGGCTCACCGCCACACCTACAGCAGGCAATGGAGACAGGGTGAGAATTTAAGGCAGAAACGCCTGGCTCTCTCTGGACCCATTTATTCCTCTGTAAGAGAGGGTCATCTGGACCTGATGAGGCCTGGGGCCCCGGCCAGCTCTAACACCAAGGGACTATCAACTGTCCCCAGGGGCCCTCCTTCCCTTGGGAAGTCACCAGTCCAAGCTCCCGGCAGGGTAGGGGCGGGATGTCCAGAGGCTTCTAGATTCCCAGCTGAGAGCCGGCGGGCAGCCTCGCTGTGTCACCCCCCACAGGGGCTCACACTATTTCCCCCCTAACTCAGCCCACAAAGCCAGTGCCTGACAAGGTCCACTTGAGGCCCAGTTCCAAGCACACGGGAGCCTGTTCTGTCCTTGTCCCCAAGGTCCTCAGAGCATGCACCTGGATCTCCCAAACCCCACTCACCCCCCAAAAGGCCTGGACACACCCCTCGAGGCTGCTGCTGAGGAGCCGGAGGCCCAGAGAGGTCAAGTGCCC
>NW_022111317.1:2891427-2915128 GCF_000313985.2 Echinops telfairi
TGGGAAGAGGCCATCAGTGACCTGATGACCACTCTCTATCATGGGCACTCTGAAGGAAAGACGACATGCAGATTGGGGGGGGTGGGGGGGTGCTGGAGTCTGGTGTCCGGCTCCAAGCACCTATGGGATTTCTGTGCTGTCACTAAGTCAGGACTCTGGCGTGGTCCCACACACACCGGAGCCTCCGGAGACAAGCGAACCTGTCTGGCTCTCCCACAGCCAGGCTCTCACACAGACCTTCCCCAACAGGCAGGCACCAGCTCCCTAGACCAAGGCAAAGCCGGCGATTACTCAGACTGATAACTCAATGCCATCGAGTTGATGCCAACCCACGGTGACCCTATAGGGCAAGGTTGAACTGCCCTTGTGAGTTTCCGAGACTGTAACTCTCTACAGGAGTAGAAAACCCGTCTTTCTTCTAAGCACCCTTGGTGCCTACAATCTGCGGACCTTAGGGTTAACAGCCCAACTTGAAACCACTACGCCATCAGGGCACCTGAGGTGGTCATTAACCACTGGGGAAATTACCTGTGGGGCTAACTGAGCCCATGGGGGCCTTGGACACCTCCGGGGCTATAGGGCTCCACAGGGTTTTATTTCCGTTTTTTGGAAAGAGACTCATTGCCTAGGACGTAGGAGAGCGTCCAGCCTACCTGCTGACTGCCCAGACCTGGGACCCCAAGAAGACCCTGTGTGCCACAGGTTAGGGGCAGCCCTGAGGCAGTTAGGGGTGGCGGGGCAGTGAGGCCAGGCCTGCTCGGCCTGGGACCAGGAGTTTGTTTAAACACTTGCAACTGAACTGTTTCGAAAAGAGCAGCTTGGCCAGAGGGTTTCCTTTCAGCGTTCAGACAACTTGCCTGCCCAGTGCAATGCTGCTCGTCGTTAAAGAAGCAAACCTGTCCAGGTGGAGGGCACAGTCCCGGGGAGCCCTGCCCGGCAGCTCCAGACCCTCCTTGCTCCGGGGGCAGCACCCACAACTCGAGGGGGCTGCCTCCACATCCTCTCATTGTACACATAGCCAATGTGTGACCTCTCTGCCATCATCCACCCAGACCTGGTTACCCACGTCACCACACCCCATCCCCACACCAGGGCTGGCACCAGACCTGGCATGTTCCGTGTGAACGCCAGCACAGAGGGCGAGAGGGAAGGTTCTAGAAGGGCCGGACTGGAGAGCACCGGGGCCAGCCTGCAGCTGGGTAGACAGGGCTGGGGTCCGCCTGTGGATGCCCGCTGGGTCTGCCCAAGGGGTCAAGGCTGGGCCGTGGGGCACAGCTCCTGCACAGGGCTCTGGGGCGGCCCTGAGTCCACTCTGTCCTCAGGGACACCTCATCCCAATGTCACACAGGGCCACAGCCAGGAAGACAGTGCCAGCCTCGACGGGAGAAAACAAACAAGCCAAGCTCGCTGCCATGGACTCGATCCTGACAGGACAGAGTAGCCCCCTCTGGGGGCTCCCGAGGCCGTCACTCTTTATGGGCGTAGAAAGCCTTGTCTTCCTCCCACAGAGCGGCTGGTGGTTTTGAACTGCTGACCTTGAGGTGAGCAGCCCGGCATGTAACCCATCCCCGCCACCAGGGCTCCTTTAAACACAAGAGGGCTTCGAACGTTCATGGGAGAAATGAACCCAGAGCTCCTGGGTTTCCCTAGGAGCGTTCTGAAGACGCGTGTGCTCAGAGTCCCACGGCCTTCGCACGCCACGGTGGTCTGAGCACCTCCTGGGGTGGAAAGGCCCGGCGATCTACCTCGAAACTCAGAAAGCCAGCTCTAGTCTGAATTGTCGCCACGGCAACCCACAGCAGCCAGAGCCCCAGCATGGCAGGCTTGGGGTGCCTTTGAGCTAAGCAGTGGACAGTAGGCCTCACAACAGCCCCTGGCCCGGCTGCTGTTCGAAGGACAGCACCTGGCTGCTCCAGCCGGCCCAGAGGCTCCCAAGAGAGTGCTTCACCCAACAGCTCCCTTCTCCCAAGATGCTGGCATGCCACGTGCCTCCCTGATGTCACCAAGCTTGACCGGAAGCTCTGGGGCTCCCTCCAGTGCCCCCTCTGGCAGCTTCCACAGGAGGCAGAGCTGAGCCAGACCCCCACCCAGCTAGGGGCTGCAGAGCAGGCCAGTCGGTGTGCACACGGCCACAAGGCATGCAGGAGGTTGGCGAGCTTCTCCGTTGCCGCCTGGGATCAGCAGCTGGGCAAACCCTGCGGCCACAACTTGATATGCTGGCCAGGGAAGCCGAGCTGAGTGACCACAGGGTCACAGGCACAAAGGGGCCAGATCCGGTGCTGGCTCTGGTCACAGCTGTCCCCGGCATGGCCGGCCTCAGCCTCCGTCAGCATAGGGGCATTTGGAAGCAGCTGGCCAGCAGGTGCTGCACCCCAGTGAACTTGATGAGAGGGTGCCACTGCTCCGGAAGGAGGCCCAGGCAGCCCGAGTGGCCTGAGCAAGTGACCCATAGAGTCTTCCTCTCTCAGCCTCAAGTTCGGGCCACCACACGGCTGTCGCGACCTCCCAGCCCGGCAGCCACCACAGCTGTGGACTTGACCACCCCGTAGCGAGCACAGCAGCCTCAGTCACCCTATGCTCCTTGGCCTTTTGTTTTCCCAGACTGATTTTTCAGACAAAGTTCACCAGGCCTTTCTTCCTCGGTACTGCTGGCTGGCTGGCTGGGTTCAGCGGCCCACCTTTAGGTGAGCTGGCCACAGGCAAATGGCGTGCACAGCCCAGATGCCTCCGTGCGTATCCCAGTCTCCCGCACTGACTGTGGGGACCCAGGAAGTGGATCACTAGCCCTTTCTTCTGGGCACTTCCAGGCAGACTTGAACTTGTAGCCTTTCAGGGGTCAGCCTGGCACTGCCCAGAGACTCCCTGCCCCTAGTCCCACACCTCAAAAGGCCCTGGACAACTGACTCCTCACTAACAGGCAGTGCAGTGCTATGGTCAGTAGTCGCATTTCCTTCGAGGGGTCTGGGACCCCTTGGCCTCTCTGTACGTACGTACAGAGGCAGGTTGGACCCCCAAACCACTAGGCAGAGATTATCTTAGCACCTTCTACCAATCGATGCCCCCAGTCTACTTCCAAACAAACACTATTTGAGCTGAACTGGAAAGGCCAGTCCCTGGAGAAGGGCATCGGGCTCGGTCAAGCGGAGGGGCAGTGAAAAAGGCAGTCCTCCAGGAGATGGACCTGGGCCTCAGCCAGGCACCATGGTGAGGCGGGCGCAGGGCCGGGCAGTGTTTTGTTCTGTTGTGCACAGGGTCGCAGTGGGTCGGAACCACTCGAGGGCCCCTGCCCACGTGGCCACACAGCTCACAGAATGCCACCGGGTCCCTGTAGGGTGCGGGGTGGAGAGCTGTGGAAGGGGTGTGTGTTTAAATAACATCGCGAAGGTAAAGAGACTGGGTTTCTGCCCCCCGCCCCCCAAAAAAACCCCAACAACCACAATCACAGAAGCCCCTCGTGTTCCTGGCCTGGCCCTCCCAGATACAAACTCCCGGTCTGAGGCAGGCACAGTAGCTGCCGGCTGTTTGTAAAGTCCCCCGCCACTCCCAGCCTGGTGGCAGCCTCGGGGGCCCCAAAGGTCTCTTTTGGCTGGAGTCCCTGTAAGTGGCAAGACAGCCAGGCTCCCAACAAACACCCCTTATACCCGACCCCCCCACCCCTCCCGCACCGCCGCCTGGGCTAATCCACCCAACAGACAGAGAAGCCCCCAGCTGTCAGACTGCTGTCAGACCCCAACACGGGCCCCCTCTGTTCCCCTAGCTGCCCTGCCCCCACTGGCTGCTGGGCCAGACGCTGGGCTGACAATCACCCAGACCACGCCTGACACCCGCCCTGCTGCTGGCCCACAGCCCCCTCTGCAGAGGACTGAGGGGTGGGGGGGTGCCTGGACCCCGGCCTGACCAGCCCTCAAGCGAATGAAGCCATAGAAAAGCCATCATTCAGTACCCACAGAGCAGAAAGCGTGTGCCCGGTATGGGTCCCCGCCCCCCAACCAGGAGGGCTGCCTGCCCAACGTGGGCAGCAGAAGCCCAGGCAACAGGGGCACGTTCTGGAAGGGGCTGGTGGCAACGAAGGCCTCCCTCGGAGGGCCTGTCCTGCGGCGCTGACTCCCAAATAAGGCCTCACTGCGGCGGCTGTTTCAGTTCATTCCACATAATTGGAAAAACATGGGCTAATTAGAGCCAGCTGCGCGCCACCGGGCGGGGGGATGGAGGAGGCCAGCCTCCCCCCACCCCCATCTTTGTTCACACGGAAGCCTGGGAGGCTGGGGCTGGGTGGATCTGTTGGGGTGGGGGGTGCCCTTCGGGGGCAGACTCATAGTCAGCAGCCCCCGACAAAGCTCGGCATGAGGGACTGCGCGCAGGGGACCCTGTACCCCAGAACCAGTGGAGCTGCCCCCCTGCCCCACCATGGCCAGTGGGGATGCTGGGCTGAAAGGAAAGGCAGAGGTTTGGAGAGGGACCCCCAAAACTAGGGAGGGTGCCTGTCTCAGTCTCACCCCCACCTGCGGGCTGCTGTCACACACTCCACGGGGTAGGGGGCGGGGCCTTCACTGAGCACGGGTCTACATTCCGGGGGCTCCAAGCCCGGCCATCCACCCTCTGGCCCGGCTCCCCGTGGTCCTGAGAACCCCAGAGCGTGGCAGTGGGCAGCTGTGACTCGGGGACGGGCTCCTCACGGCCCCCCATTATTAGGAATTGTTTGCCAGCTCTTTAACCGAGATATCTGGGGGTGCGCTGAATTTCCAGCCTCGAGATGCCCACTTGCGTCCCCCCCACCCCGAGACCTCCCATCATCACCTGCTCCCCACCCTTTGTGGGAGGGGCGGGCCCATGCCGCTCATTTGTTCCGAAGCAGGAAGCCCACGTTCACCTGCGGCTCCCGGAACATTGGCATCAGAGCCCCGGTGTGAGAGAGCCTGGGGTCTGAGGCTGCACGAAACTAGCCTGCAAATGAGAAATTTCTGGAAACCCCCAGGGTCCCCCCAGCTGGGCTGCTCACAGCCTCCCCAGAGCCTGCGAATGCTCTCAGCACCCCTCCCCTCTGCCCCTTCACTTGGGGATTTGGGTTGGATAGGTCCGGGGGGCCGCGGTCTGGATGACCCATATGCGACACCGGATTAATATGACACTCAGGCCCAGTTCCCAGACGCCCCCCCCACCCCCAGCCCAACACCAGCCTTTGTCCCTCCAAGCATATAGCTGCCCTCACCTCTACCACTGCCACCACCTCCTTGCCCCTATGGCTGCCCAGGCTGGGTGCCCACTCTCCTGGCATGAAACCGATGCCCACTGGCTCCAGCCCCAACTTCTCGCTCAAGTTCTGCTGGTACCCAAGAACAGCCGGGTCTTCCTCTGCTTGCAGTTCAGCCTGGCCATCCCCAGTGCCTCCCCCGGTGCAGGGGCAGGAAACGGATGCATGCCCAGAGAGGCTGAGGCATGGCCCAAAGAGCACACGGCTGGCGATCATGCCTTGTACACGGGCTCTGGAATTGGAGAGCAATGCATGCACGAGATGACCTACCCACTGGGCCTCCCAGACCACCTACACCGGGCTCCTTGCCAGTGTCCCCTTCCAAAAGGCCCGGCCGCCCCCAGCACTGCCCCGCCTCCTTCTCCACAACCTTCCCAACCCTGGGACGCCGGCCCTCAGGGACTCTCCCACACCCAAGAAAAGGCTCCAAGGATCTCCCCCTCCAAGCAAATAGCCAGCCTCGATGATGCCCACCATGCTGGCAGCCCCTCGTGGGCACTGCCCCCTCAAGCCAGTTCTGATGCCCCTCTCGCCCGGCTTACTGGGACTGCGAAACTCCAGCATTGCCAGTGACGCTCCACTGACAGTGCCCCCTGCCGGCCACTTTGCTTAGCCATCACCAGCCGCCGGTCTCCGGCAGTTTGCACAAGCAGTGCCAGCAGAGTTGGTAAAAGCCACGCTTCCACACACCCAGGGAGACACCAGGTGACACTGGCCACAGACGCTCGAGGCCTGGAGGGAAGCCAGTGGCCTGCTCAGATGATGGACGCCAACCACTGATGTGGTACGTAGCCCTGGTTATGCAATGGGCCCTGCGCTGCTGGGCTGCGAACTGCAGAGCTGGGTGTTCGAACCCACCAGCCGGTCCATGGGAGAGAAACGAGGCTGTCTGCCCCGTAGAGATGTACAGCCTCGGACACGCATGGGCACCTTTCTGTGCAGGAGGGTCACTAGCGTGGAGTCAACTCAATGGCAGTTGGTTTCCTTAACCTGCACCTATGCACCCTTGGAAAGCCCTGGTGGCACAGGGGGTTACACGGGGAGCTTTGAACCGCAAGACCAGTGGTTCAAACTCGCCAGCTGCTCCACCGGAGAAGCTTCAGACTTTCTGCTCCAGCAAAGGGGCACAGGCTCAGAAACCCACAGAGGCCGTTCGACTCTGTCCCGCAGGGTGACGACTATACGTGAGAATCAATTCGATGGCAGAGGGTCTGGCTTTTTTAACCCTCACTTCAAGAACCCTGGAGGGGCCCTGGTGGTGGCGTGGTTACGTGGTTACGAGCTGGGCTAATGGCAAGACCAGCCGCTCCAGAGGAGAATGGTGGGACTTTCTCGTCCTATAAAGAGCGACAGTCTCAGGAACCCCCAGGGCCAGTCCTACGCTGTCCTATGGGGCCCACAGTGGAGTCCTGGGAGCACAGTGGTGAAGAGTTGGACAGCTCACTGCACGGTCAGCAGTTCAAACCCACCAGCCGCCCCACAGGAGAAAGGGGAGGCCACCTGCTCCTACAAAGGCTGCAGCCCTGGGAACCCTGGGCCCCAGCTGTTCCCTGTCCTACGGAGTCGCTATGAGTCAGAGTCACTTGCCGGCAGTGGGTGCGTTTACATGATATCGTGTGACAAGGGATTAAAGCCAGAGGGCAGGTGTGGCCCCCCCTAAAAGCCCAGGTGGTGGTGTGGCCCCTTCTTCAGCGAAGGCTGAAGTGCTCGCTCGCCACTGCCTCACGCACAGCACCCCCCCTCCCCTCCCTGACTCGCCCGTGAAGGGTCTTTGGGGTACGTGTCTGCCTCCAAACAGACCAGTCGGGGGGAGCATCCACTTCCCACCTGTCTGCACTGAGAGAGGCTGAGACAGAACTCAGAACCCCGTCCGTCAACAGATATTCCTTTGAAGAGAGGGGTCAGCAGCTGGGGGATACGGGGCTGGTGACCAAGAGGCCGTCAGCAGCCCCCACTCAGCCAGCTAAGGACCCAGGTAGGGCAGCAGGCCTGGGACCCCTGGCCAGGATCGGGGTGGGGTACACATGGTGAATACACACTCCCCTGAAAAGAATCAGGCCCTGAACACACAGTGGGGCCCCCTTTACTCGCGCACACAGGGTCGCCAACCAGGGCAGCAAGTTGGGCTCTTTGTGGGAGCAGCCAAGAGGCCAAGCTTGGGAACCTGTCTTAGAACAAAAGAAAAGGGGCGGGGTTAACTCTACGAGGGTCACATTCTCATGCAAAGCAAGACTCTTGGTCCTGTCCTTTGGTCTCTTCTAAGAGCTTGTTCCTCCTTTTGATACACTGCACCCCCTCCCCGTGAGGGCATCTGGGGGAGAGCAGAGAGGCGGAGGTCCTGTGGAAATCCCCCAGCCCCCCCACACCATCCACAGTGGGGGCCCGGCCCGGCCCACACTTCCACTCAAGCCAGGCCTCTCCAATGAAAACAAAAACGTTTTTCTTGTTGGCATTCTCCACTGGAGGGATTTGTAAAAGTGTCCTTCCTGGCTGGACAGGGGTGGGGAAGGGGGAGGGGGGGCTGTGTGTGTGTGTGTGTGTGGCTGTGTGTGTGTGTGTGTGTGCAAATCCTCCAAGGCCAGGGAGGATGGTGGGAAATCTGAGGAGCTGCTTTGTCAGCACCTATCGCCCAGCAGCTCTGGCCTGGGAACGCTTCCGGCCGGAAGGGCAGGGCTGGCTGCTAAGCCACCGGTGAAAGCCTACAGGTGAGGCTGGGGGGCCAGCAACACTGGGACCACAGAAGCTGGCAAACGCCCCAAGCTAGGCTGCACAGGGGGGATGCTGCAACCCCCAGGGGCCCTTGGACAAGCTCGAGGAGGGTCTGGAACCCCCACCCCCCGGGCCCTCTCTGCTGCACCCCAGCAACACTCAACACGTGCACGAGGAACTTGATTCTCTGGCTTAACCAAAGGCGGACAAGCCCAGAGCTTCAATTACAGTGCTTGGGCTACGGACCAGGCTCGCCGCCTTTTCTGAGTCCTTCTGCCCCTGAACCTGCCCTCCCTTTGTCCACTTGGGCCCCACAACGCGGAGGCAGACATTCTTAGCTGTTCAGCTAGACGGCCGTTTGGTTTTAAGAAGGCTTCCCGAGAGAGTTTCGGTGTAAGGTTCAAAGAACCTCACGGGGCAATTGTTTCGCAGGCCTCGTCCAGCCTCTATGGCTCCAGAAACTCTGGATTCCATGAGAACTAGGTATTCTGTTCTGGAACTCCGTCTCCCCCCTTCCCTTCCCCAGCCTATTTTTTATCTGGATTCTCCTATAGAATCTTGGATTGACCGAATCACTATCCTCACGGTGGTTTATAATGATGTTACTCATCTGTGTGCCTGCCTACTTCCTGTCTGATACGTGTCACCACATAGAACATGCATGTCTCGGGAGGACCTCGGGGCCCAATAAGGCAGGAAAAGGGAATGCACCTGTTAGGGGGAGGTGGGGTTGCGGGATCAGGTCTTGTTTCACCGGGTTCTCCCACACTGTCCTTTGCCACAAAAATGGGTTCTGTTTCCGTGTTCATACCAGCAGCAACTTACATTGCAATCCCCACTGGCTGGGCAGCATGCTCCCCCATCTGTCGTCATGACGACAGTGTAGGCAGGGACCTGGACTCCTCAAGGAGGTTAGCGATGGTGGAGTTGACACAGAACCCAGCCCGTGCTGGCTCCTCAGGATAACTGGCACCGAGACCATCCGGAGAAAGCCACCACAGGAGGCTCTCGCCCAGCACCTGCCCGCCCCCCTGCTCACCTGTGGCACCTTACCTGCCTTGCATGCCTTGCCGTTGTCCTGGAGCTGCACCCCGGTGGGGCAGGCGCACGTGTAGAAAGGCTCCAGGGGGGACAGCAGACAGAGGTGGGAGCAGCCCCCATTGTCCTCCTCACATGGCGTGTGGTCTGGGGAAGCCAAGGCAGCGTGATGGAAGGTTCCAGAACAGGACTTACAACTCTCCACCTCCTACGGCTCCCACCCCCCACATGCCCTCCCCACTTAGCATCAGGACCCTTTCCCATGGTTCCCTCGCCCCATCATGGCCTTCTGGGTGCTCCTCCGAGACCTTCAGGCTCTATATTTTCTCCGAGCACACTGTGACCATCCCACCACCCCAGAGACCCAGCCATGCCTGCACTGTGTTCCCGGGAACAGCTTCCTGCATTGCCCCCCACCCACCCAAATCCTTCAGCAAAAAAGCCCTCCCTTTCCTGAAGAGCCTTCCATCCAAGGGCATTGCCCAGAGCTACCCCGGGGCTCCCACACCAGGACACACTGCCAGGTCAGCAGGCTAGCTGGCTCCCTGTGCAGGGATGGCCGGCTCCTTGAGTCAGGGGCCCTGGGCGGTTAGCCATGTAGTTTCAGTGGCACCAGCTCAGACGTGCCTGGGGTGTGGGGCCGAGCCGCCCCCCTGCGCCCCCATTGTTTCTGGCACCCCCCTCTGTCCAGGGCACATGCAGGGCTTGAAAGCAAAACCCCTTTGTCATCAAGGCGTTGACTCTGACTCTGGGCAGCGCAGAGCCAGGCTCCCGGAATTAGAGCAGGCGCCCTGGTGGCGGAATGGTTACGTGTAGTGTAGGGCTGCTCACCGCCAGGGCTGAAGTTCAGAACCACCAGCGTCCCGTAAACAGTGTCTTAGAAACTCACGGGGCAGGCAGTTCAGCCTGCCCTGTAGGGCTGCTACAAGTCCATACCAACTCCATGGCAGTGAGTTTGGTTTTCGTCTTCTCCGGGCACTTCATAGGTGCCAACATGACTTACAAGCACGGGGAAAATGAAACACTCAGGGGCCCCCCTTGGACCTGCTATATTTCAGGAGACTGGCACCAGACCTGCCATATTGCCCACGTCAGCATGTGCATCATTGCTGGGCCTTGAAAACAAGGCAGCCTTCCCTGCGTGGGGGAAGGGGAGCAGAATCCACTGCTAAGTCTGAAGACAGCCCCCCTTGAGCTCTGCATGGGGCTCTGCACACCCCGACTCTAGCGAGAGTTCCTCCTGGCGGCCAGCGGGCACTCACAGTGGGGCTGGCGCTCCGAGCTGAGCACCTGGATGTCCATGGGTGAGTAGAGGGAGTTCAGGATCTCCCGGCGCTTCTCGCCTGTCTTCTTGTTGCAGGAGTGGATGGAGCGGGTCTGCCAGTCCGTCCAGAACAGCGTGTCCCCAGAGAGCGTCAGCGCAAAGGGGTGCGTCAGGCTGCCCTCCACCACCTTCTGCCTGTGGAGGCACAGAAGAGGAGCTGCCGTCAGAGCCCTGCCTGACCCCTGGGCACCAGAGCTTGTGTCCCACGGCTGGTCCAGCTACACAAGAGCACCAGGAACACGTCCAGCCAGCCCAGGGAGGGTGTCCCTGGAGCCACACCCCCACAGATGTTGCCCAAGGTGTGTGGGGCCCCTGTCAAAGGCAGCGGCAATGAGAGCCCCCCCAAGTCGTGCGCAAAGGGCAGTGGGGCCATCGGTCAATTCTGTGCCTATCCAACCAGTCAAAAGAATGTTGGCGCCTGGCAAGGTGAGACGGAGAGAAGGGACCAGGGCAGACACACCCGGGGGCAGGTAGCCAGTTCCCGGCACTAGTGCCCCCTCCTGTTCATTCACAACCCATTAAAAGTGGGGCTGGCACGGACTCCACTGTTGCCGACGGTGTGGCCTCCACGTGGAAGAAGCTCTGCTCTTCCGGGCGGTGACCGTGCCCAGCTGGAGAAAGACGAGGCCCTCTGCTCCCAGAGACAGTCAGCCTTGGAAGCTACCGGGGCGGCGGTTCTCCGTCCTGGGATGCGCTCAATGCCAGTGCGTGAGCAGTAAGGACGGTGCCCAGCTGAGGAAACCTGTTTTTGTGTGAGTCTGTGGACACTGAGATAAGGTGGGGGGCCCACTGAGGGCGAGGGAGACCCTCTGTGAGATGTCGAGTTCCGACCGCTGCAACGATCAGCTCACGTATGCAGGTGATTGCGAGGGCCGTGAAAGACCACACTGGTTTTGTCCTGTCACCACAAGTCAGTCAACTCAGCAGTTGTCTGTCTACCCATCCACCCACCCACCTTTGTATGCATCATCATCTAGCCATTTGTCCGTCCATCATCTATACCTCCACCTACCCATCCATCATCCATCCATCCACCCTCTATCTAGCCATCCACCCACCCATCCATCCACCTCGAAGAATCATCCATCCATCCATCCATCACCTATCTACCTCTCCATCTATCCATCCACCCAGTCATCCATCCATCATCTATCCATCCACCCACCTATGATGAATCATCCATATAGCCAACCATCCATCCATTCTCTATCTAGCCATCCACCCATCCATCCATCCACCTCCACAAATCATCTATCCATCAATCATCTATCCAGCCACCCATCCATCCATCCACCTCCACAAATCATCTATCCATCAATCATCTATCCAGCCATGCATCCATCCATCCACTCCCCACTCATTCATCAATCCATCCACCCACCCATCCATCCATCCATCATCTATCCATTTCCATTCATGATCTATTTATTCATCTATCCATCTACCTATCATCCATCCACTCACTTTCTATCATCTATCACCCATCATCTACTTATTTGTTCATCTAACCATCTATATCATCTGTTGATTCAGCCAGCCAGCATCTAGCTACCTACCATCAGTCCATCCATCCAGCATCTAGTTACCTACCATCGGTCCAGCCAGCCACCTCTCTGGAGTGAACACTCAGAAACCCGCAGGTGCTCAGCTGCAGGTGCCATCCCAGGTGCCAGAGTGGGGAGTGAGACTCGGCGTGTGCCCACTCTATGCCCATAAGTCTGAGGTCTCAAAAAGTCTGAATTCAGCATACACCAGGCCCCATGGGCCTCGGAGAAGGGACACTAGGAAGGGACTGTGGGAAGACCGGCTCAGACTGGCTGTCTTGGTGGGTGGGTACTGGGGTGCAAGGTAGCTGGACACACCACCCCTGCCAACCACCTGGGGCTAGAACTCACCGGAAGGAGCCATCGAGGTTGGCCCGGTGGATGAAGCTCAGCTTGGCATCGGCCCAGTACAGCTTGTGCTCATCCAGGTCGATGGTCAGCCCGTTGGGCCAGTAAATGTCAGAGTCCACAATGACTCTCCGGGTACTGCCGTCCATGCCTGCCCGCTCAATCCGGGGCATTTCGCCCCAGTCTGTCCAGTACATGTACCTGGGGGGAGGAGGGGGGAAGAAATTCACAAACCTGCTTCCCCACAGGTGGATGGGACCGGGACAGTGAATCGGCCCACAGCCTCACCCCAGGGGAGGACCAGTGAGTAGTGAGTAAGAGCCGGGGGACAGCTTCAGGGTCCCCCAGCAGTCGCGTGATACCTTCATGCCGAAACAGTGTTGGGCAGTTAGAGCAGGCTCTTGGTCAACCAGTTCTCACTCCACAGTACAAGGTAGCTTCAAAAAGTTCATTGAGTGGGTGGAGGGGTGCGGGAATAATGGAATTAAAAAGAGAATGGGGCCTGTCCGTCAGCTTTGTGGAGCCTCCTCAGACTCCCCCGCTCTTTACTGAATACCAATATCGGTCTTGTTTCTTTCTCCCTTTAAATGGTTGACTTTTTATTTCCTAGGGCAGTTTGAGGTTTACAAAAACATGGGGCGGAGGGCAGAATGTGCTGTCCATGCCTGTGGCCCGAGTGTGGTTTCTCCTGTAACTCACACGCAGCCTTCCTGGGACCCACTTGTTACCGTGGAGGGCCCGACCGGATACTTTATTACTAACCAAAGCCCAACGTCAAGACAGGGGCTCCAGTATTACCACCGAGTCCCAGTGGTGTTAGCTCCCTTCAGACTTCAAGGAGTCCTGGTGGCACAGTGGCTAAGTGCCTGAATTCTAACCAAAGGGTCAGCCGTTTGAGCCCACCAACGACTGTTCAGGAGCAAGATGAGGCCGCCGGCTTCAATAAAGGTGGGTGGGCTTGGAAACACCCATGGGGCGGGGGTGGTGGTGGGGGGCGGCAGTTCTACTCGGTCCTGGACGCTCTGTCATGTGCATGATGTCATGGATGCACTACAAGCCTAACAAGGCTTGGGAGGCGGGCGCAGGACCGGGCAGTGTATGGGTTCTGTTGTGCCGAGCTCGGGTCACTCGGCATCGGAACCTAACCACAGCACACACAATTGTCTCACTGCCCCCAGATGCCCCCGGCTTCACCTCCTCATCTCAGAGCCCTGGCGGCGGATTTGCCAACCAGACTCACCGCCATCGAGTCCGTGCCAACGCCTAGCCACCCTACAGGACAGGGTAGAACTGCCCCTGTGAGTTTGAGACGGTCACTCTTTAGGGGAGTCGACAGGGGAACGGCTGGTCGTTTCGAACTGCGGACCCTGCGGTAAGCAGCCCAATGTGTAGCCACGATGCCGCCTGGGCTGCCCGCCACCCCCAGTGCTGGGTAAGCCTGCTGCACGATGCCTCTTGACAAGCATTGAAGACGCAGGTGCCCCTGACCCAGGCATGGCCACTGGCCTCCTCTCCCTGGGAAGCAGGAAGGCCGGAGAGGAATGGGTGGCCACTGAATTCTGGTGTTGGCGACAAAGAGGGAAAGGACCGTGGACTGGCGGGAAACCCCGACCTGGGTCTCAGGATAACCAGCACGGTCCTCAGAAGCGACGATGGTGAGATTTGGTCTCACGTAATTTGGACAGGCGGTCAGGAGAGCCCAGTGCCTGGAAAAGGACATCATGCTCGGTACCGCGGAGGGCCAGCGGCGGAAAAGAGGGCGGCCCTCAGGGAGACAGACCGACACAGCGGCTGCAACCATGGACCGACACAGCGGCTGCATGCTCAAATACAGTAACAGATGTGTTTCGTGTTGAGTCAGACCTGCACCCAACAACCTAATGCTGGTGCCCCTTCGCGCTTCGAAGGTAGTGCAGCACATGGCGTGAGGGGTGACCCCGTCCGTTTAGGACTCTTGGGGTTGTGGCTGGTTTTTGCAAATGAAAATCAGGAAGAACCTGCTGCTGCCGAGTCAATCGGGACTCACAGCGGCCTCCAGGACAAAGGACTGCCCCCCGGAGGGTCTCCAAGGCCGGGTTCTTTGTGCACGCAGGAGGGCCACTCTCGGAGCAGCTGGTGGGTTGAACTGCCGACCTTTCGGTTCGCAATCGAGTGTCTGACCACTACGCCACCAGGGGTCCTTGAAACCCGAAGAGGAGCTAAAGCCCTGAGCACGGGCAGCGTGACCGTGATGGTGACAGTAGCTGCCCTGGGCGGCAGGGTTGTGGGCGGTGGGCGTTTGTTTAGGCAGGCCCTCCACGTTTTAACAAGGAGAGTAGCCTCCGAGGGCCATGAGAAATGACCACTTCCTAGAGGAGGCTAGCTGCTTTGATCCGCTGCCAACCAGCCACGACCTCATGAGCAGGGCAGCAGGCTGCAGCTTGGTGTCCGGCAGGTGGGCTGGACCCGCCTCTGATGTCCAGTGACAAGCCAGCTCTCCCGGCCCTGAACTGCTCAGCTGGAGGCTGGGGACAGACACCGGGTTCTCCTTGCAGCTCCATCTGAGGGGGCGACAGCCCAGTTTTCTGCAGTAAAAGGGGGGGTGCCCTGCTTCTCTTTGGAGGGCTGCCCCCGCACCCCCCACCACCACCACCAATAGTCTCACTGCCATCACACAGAAAGGGAGACTGAGGCTGGCCTGCCCAGTCCATCCTAGCTCATGGCCTCCTGGGAGCAGAGCAGGGGAGCTGGTCAGGACCAGGGTGCTCTGAGCATCCCCGTCAGGCCGCAGACCACCAAGGCTGCCCACACTCAGCAGAGGCCCTGGGGGCGGGCTCGGTGGTCCTCCATCGGCCAATCAGAAGGACCAGGAGATTGAGAGCCCGTGAGCTGCACCTGGCCTTCCAATGGCTCCCTGCGGCCAGTGGAGAGGCCAGAACCCGGGGGCCCGGCCCCCCTCTGCTCTCAGAGCATAACTGGCATTCCTCCCTGGAGTTTCATTCCACAAGTCACTGCCTTCCTTAAATGGACGGCTGCGAGCTGGCCAGGGGTCAGCAGCCAGCTGGCTGGGATGGGTTCCCCAGCGCAGTGTGAGTCTGAGCCATGGGCCTGGCCCCTACCACCGGGGTGGGGGTGGGGGACCCACTTCTGGGGAAGAGCTGTACCGTGGCCATCTGTAGAGGGCTGGCTGCGACCCTGATTATTCCAGGAAAGGGACATTCTGCATGTCGTCCAGGAGGCACAGGCCTGACTGTGGCTCTCCCTGGTCCCCGAGAAGCAACTGTAGCCAGGACTCAGGGCCAGGGGTCCTCGCCACACGGGCCCTGCTCACCTGTCTCCCGCCCCGATGCCATCAGCACTCGTGTGTGCCCCAATGTGATGTGCACTCCCAGCAAGAAAGCCGGGTGCCAGACATTTACTTTGGGTGCCTTGGTTCTGTGGGACACACACATACATCTATCTCTTGTCTCACACACACACACTCTCACACATATGTCACAACACACCTTGCTGTGGGATACAGAAAGGTTATCCCACAAGCTGTCCCCCCACATTATATGCCAAACTGTTAGGTAGCTAGAAACAGGGACCTGGGTTGACCCTCTCCGTGCCTAACGGCCCCCTAAAGACTAACTGGGTATGCTCCAAATTCAAGCCCCAGCCAGGTAGGCGGTACACCTGGGAGGGCCCAAACTGGGCCAGGTGGGCTTAATTCAGCCAATGGGGTCAACCAGTACCGTCGACCATGCCTCCCAGCAGAAGGCCCTAAAGGCCGGAACCTCGAACCCCATTGCCCTTTTCCGGCTGCTGCTCTCCGCTGGGACGAGGTCTCGGGCTCCGTGTGTGGGTGTGCAGTCCCGCGAGGTTGCCTGTGTTCAGTGACTGTCCAACCTGAAACTACTCTGTCCTTTGTAAAACCACTTCCGAGTGAATTCTTTCTCGTGCAAAGCCAAGAACCAAAAACCTGAGAAACCTAACAAAACCTAAGACACTGCTTGCTAACACATGGTCAATGAAGATCCACTTGGAGGTCAATTGCTTAGAGGTCATCTCCCTGAGGGTTATCAGCCATCTAGAACAGGGGTCCTCAAACTTTTTAAACAGGGGGCCAGTTCACTATCCCTCAGACCCGTTGGAAGGCTGGACTATAGTTTTTTTAAAAAACTATGAACAAATTCCTATGCACACCGCACATATCTTATTTTGAAGTGAAAAAGCAAAACGGGGCAAAAACACCCTGCTGGCCTGATAAATGTCCTCGGGCGGGCCGCATGTGGCCTGTGGGCTGTAGTTTGAGGACCCCTGTTCTAGAGCAATCGGACCCTATTGTCTGCCCCACCATAGGTGGGGCCCACTCCCTGCTGATAAGGATAGTGGACTGTTCCCCTGGAGGAGAGCCCAAAGACAACGTCAAGTTAACTCACAGAGGACCAAGGTTAGGCTGCTGTCTTGAATCTAGAGTCTGCCCATCTTGTCACAGGTATGCCCCTAATGCCCCCCTTCCTATTGAGTGCACACCCCTAGCTCATCCCCCTCCTGTTGCACGTATGCCTATTGTTCAACCCCTCCCTGCTACTTGTAATTAGGGGACTTGCACACCCCCTAGGTGTATATAAGCTTTAGTTGCAAATAGATTCTCTGCTGGACCTGGCTGCTGAGATCGTGGCCAGATGAAAGGTGAGCCCTTGTATGCCTTATCTTGTCTGATGTCTCTTTAATTTACCCCTCAATTACACAACTGCCCTTGGACCCATTCAATTGTGGGGGCTGTCATACACCTCACACACACACACCACAACCACTCATCACACACACCATCACACCTACACATAACACACACACACACTAGCAGGCCGTCACCTTCGGGGTCTCGGCCGTGGGGACATCTTGAAGGACACACTGACAACAGCTAGTGGAAATGTGAGGGACACCGCCAAAAAGGAGGGAGCCGTTGCTGGTGTTGGACTGGACGCCTGGGAAGGTGTCGTGCTGACCAACACATTTCCCACCACAGAGCACTTTCCAAAGCAGCGGGGCTAATGAGGGGAGAACTCTGGACCCCACCTACTGGGAGAGGAGAGTGCACCTTAAGACGGCTCCGTCTTGGCTGTGACAGCAATCAAGGCCCCTGAAATTGCAAAGGTGGGAGTGGTGGGAATCCCTGGCCCCCAAACTCCCCGTCAAGGGCGCTGGCTTACCCATGGGCGGGGTCCAGGGCGATGGCCCGGGGCTGGTCCAGATCCTGCCAAAAGAGCACCTTGCGGGACGTCCCATTGAGGTCGGCCACCTCGACACGGTTGGCCTCTGAGTCCGTCCAATAAAGCTTCTTCCCCACCCAGTCGCAGGCCAGGCCGTCAGGCGAGACCAGGCCTGAGATGACCACGGTCTGCATGGCGGCCCCCGTGTGGTTCAGCAAGGTCTTCTTGATCGCCTCGTCACTCACGTCCGTCCAGTACACGGTGCCCTTGGAGAACTGGAAGTCCACGGCGGCCGCGTCCTCCAGCCCGCTGACCACGATGCTGGACTCCAGCTTGACACCGCCGGCGTCCACTAGCCGCACATCCCGGCGGTTGGCAAACAGCAGGAACGGTGAGGCTACGGGGACAGAGGGCACTGTGAGGACCCCCGACCAGGCCACTACACTGATCACCACGCCCACCTCGTCCCTCCACTCTGGATCTTCCCATCCGGAGGCCCCGGCGGAGTGGTCACTGCTCTGCAGAGAGGACCCATTACAGCCCTGGCTCAGGTCACCACAGTGAGGACCCCGAGGGCCTCCCTGGCCATACTGTCCAGCAGCCCAAGAGTGACCATCTGACCACCAGGGCCCCCCGTAAAGACGACAGTCCACAGAGGCCTCTGCAGGGCCAGCTTCACTCCGTGACACATGGCGAGCCAGGACTCTACACCAGCCCAAGGCAGTGGATTTGGCTCGGGGAGGGGAGGGCCCTGGGAAAGCCCACCGCGGTGGACCGAGTGGATTCTGACTCACGGCGGCTCTCTACAGCGGTGGTTCTCAGCCTCCCTAACGCCGCGACCCGTTCATACAGTGCCTCATGCAGTGGTGACCCCCCCAAACCATAAGATGAGTTTTGTTGTTACTTCATCACTGTCATTTTGCTACAGTTATGAAACGGGGGACCCCGGTGAAAGAGTCATTCGACCCCCCAATGGGGTCGCGACCCACAGGTTGAGAACCACTGCTCTATAGGGTTTCCCAGGCTTTACAAATCTCGTTGGGCCCTGGCAACCTCATTTCACTCCCTTGGAGCGGCTGGTAAGTTTGAACTGCCGACGCCGAACCGCACTATCTAACGATCACTCAGCAGGGCTGGCAGGGCCTGCGAGGGGACCCCCAGGGAGCCTGCCCCCTGATCCAGGGGAGCCTTGGACCTGCCGTGAGCGCTCCCAGAAAACGGTCTCAGCTCTGGGCTCCACTCTGCTCACAGACAATGCTGCAGACCCCCAGAACGTCACCTGCACACGGGGGCCCACCCAGATGGATCCTGGGAAAAGGAAGTCAAAACAAGTTCATCCCGAGCACCCAAACGGGAGCCTGGACGCCCTGCTCAGGTCCACGGGAGACAGGTGTGCAGCTTCCACGCAGGCACCAGGGGGGACGTGAGAGGCAGACCACAGAGGCTGAGACCCAGGGGTGCAGGTGGCCCCTCTGCAGTAGGAGATGACACCTGTGTGGCTCCAAGTCACCCCTTCTCGCCACCCTCTCTGTGCCAGGGCTGCCTGCAGGAGTGGAACAGAAGCGGTGCTACAAACCACAATGGGCACAGCGACAGGACGCCCAGTGGGGAGTGGGGGCCTCGGGCTGGGGAGTGGGGCAACCACCGATGGGCCCGGGTTTCAGTTTGGGGTGAGGAAGGAGTCCTGGAAGGAGCCGGGAGGGACGTGACGCCGGCCCAGCTGTGGACGCTTTACAATGGCTCAGAGGGTTGGACGTTGGGTCTTAACAATTTAAAAAAAAATCTGTTAAAAAAATTCTAACAATGGGATGGTATCACTATACCGGACGTCTTATAAGGAGCTGGCCACAGCAAAAAGGCCATTTGTCCCCAAAGCAGCTGACCGCTCTTTGTGGCCCATACCCCACGCACATAACCCACCTGGTCCCCCAAGCGCCAGGCTCATGGGCATCAGTACCCCATTTTACAGAAGGGGAAGATGAGGTTCGGAGAGGGAGTGCCTGGGACACCCAAGACTCCAGTGCTCAGAACAAACCCACCCTTATGGGGGACGGGGGGTGCTGCTCTCAAGCTCCCCACTGCCCTCTCCTCCAGCCCCCTGACCACTAAGACAGGTTCGTCAACGTGCCTGTTTTATATGCGTGGGATCTCGCAGCATGAGGGGCCTGCAAAGAGTTTGAGGGAAAACAGGAAATGAAAAGATGCCAACTTTCACTCTTCCGGTAACAAGGGCCAGGCACCTCTGCATGCAATGAGGCTGGCCACTTACCCATCGCTCAAGACCCTGGGGATTTAGCCAAGCCAATGTCACCTTTTTTAAAAACGTGAATTAACTAAAGAAACACAGGTGTCCTTTACAAGTTTCTTCTAAGATCAGGACACAAAAGGAAATCTCCAGGAGCCCAATCAGAATGGCAACGTGGGGGCCCGATGATTCCCCATTGACACGCTCCGCGAGCCCCGCGTGGGACGGGAGGAGTGAGCAGGAGCCTGGTCATGGTGGAGAAGGGCTCTCTGCGGATCGTTTCCCGGGCTTTTCTGATCATCTCAAAACACGCTCACGAGAAGCAGGCGTTACTGTTCTTGGGCCTTCCAGAAAGCCAACAAGCAAAAGGTCCCGAGCGTCCCCAAAGACTGTTGCCATAACCTTTGCTCTTGACCTTTGCCCTCTTGCTTTGACTGGGCCACTTCCACCCCCCGGCAGCCATGGCTTTGCTTGGGCCTGGTGGTCAGGATCATCCTGAGGGAGCCAGGTTTCATCTCCTGTTATTATTCTTCCATTCTTCCGAGAAGCGCTTCCGGATCTTGGCCCCACTGGGCTAAAATTCAAAGGGAAAGCGCTGCTCTTGTCCGAGGATGACCCGGGCACCATCATTCTGACACCCACTGAGCAAAAAAGGTAGCTCGACTTTAATTTTGCTGAGCCTACGGAGATGTCTATGGACCGGCGCCATGGCATTTTCAACCCCCTCTTACGCACGTGAAAGTCGGACAGTGAATCAGGGAGACCACAGAAGAACTGATGCCCTTGAGCTAGGAGGCTGGCGAAAGATATCCAAAGTCCCTTGGGCAGCTGGAAGAGCAAACAAATCGGTCTGGGAAGAAGTACAGCCAGAGTGCTCCTCCGAGGCAAGGATGGGGAAACTTCATTTCGCGTATTTGGGACATGTTGCCGAGAGATCAGTCCCTGAGAAAGGGCACCGTGCTTGGTTGAGGGTGGAAAAGAAGGCCCCCGTGAAGACGGAGGGACCCAGGGGCTGCAACAGTGGGCTCAACCCTAACGATGGCGAGCACCAGGACCAGGGGGTGTTCGGTGGTGCTGTGGGTCAGAACCAGCACCCAACAGCAGCAGTGGGAGGGTGTTGGCGGTTCCTTCTGCTACCGCTCCTCGGAGCTCTTCCACCAGAAATTGATCAGGCTGCTGCATTTTAAGCTGACCACACATGTCGTACGTAGTGTCTTATCACTTGATTTTGCTGTTGACCTATTTCAAATTGGTTGTTGTTTTTAATAGTTCCTGCTTTCTCTTTAAAAATACTTCCTCTTTTACTTTAAAAGCCCGCTTACTCACGCTGGTAGTCCGTAAAACATCCCTTGCCATAGGTGGAGACCTCTACAAAATACATCCCAATTTCTGCTCCACCCCCGACTGCAGGAGTAGCACTGGGGACCCTTAGGATGCTTGCCTTTCAGACATGAATGCCGAAACCCAAAGGATGTCTGTGCTGTCATGGCAGGCAAGCGGGGCCCGGGACAATGTGACCCTGAAAGAAAGGGGGGCTGGACTGATGGTTTACAGCATGGCGCTCTCTCCATCCAACAGAGAGATACCCCTATCAGACCTGTGACCATCTGTACGATGGTTGGTGGAGTTTATCCATACAATTCAGGCAGGACGGGCAATCCTATGGCACAGCTACTGGACCGATGTTTCCTGGGGGCATGGGAGGTGAGTGGGGAGCCTACAACGACAGGCACAGGGGGACAGCAAGTGTCCTAAAGTTGATGCCACGGAGGGTGAAGCCTCTCTGATTCATGCTCGACCAATCGAATTCTTGGAGAGGTCTGCTTTTTCTGACTCTTTTTTTGGGAAGTATGTTTTTCTGTATGTGAGGTCCAGGAGAGGTCACATGGTTCCCTGGGGGCTTGGCAGGGGAGGTTGGGTGGGGGAAATGGGGAGATTAAAGCAAAGAGTCCAAGGAAGAAGACAGTGTTCTAGAATTGGTTGTGGTGATACGTGCCCAACCCTTCTTCACGGGACTGAACTCCTGAATCACACGATGTGCGAATCAGACGCCGAGCCACAACGTCAAAGGGAAAACTGATGTGGATGACCTGCTGCTGGGGTGTCACTGCGACACCCTTTCTTGAGGGGGGGGTGTCCCTCGTATGCTTTTCATAAAGTACCAATGATGTCCTTCGTCCACCCACGCTTCACCAGACACTAGACAGCGGCTCTTTGTTCCACGTGAACGGAGCTCCCATCCCCGGCAGGAACATTTTGCAAACCGATGTCTTATCTTTGTTCCCAGGGCCTACAGTGGATCCTGTTCAGACAGGTTACAACAGGTGGGCTGATTTCGGGGCAACAACAACCAAAAAAAGGGCTGAAATCCATGCATAGTTGGTTTTTTTCCTTCCGAGGATGCCTTTTCCACGAACTTTTCAAAGTCCCCTCGTACTCGTCCGTGTGGGCCTGACTTATCTGACTTTGCGGGAGGCCTCCACTGTGCCTCCGAGGCTGAGCAACAGCACCTGGCTGGGTGGCATTGTGCTGAGGCAGTCACCTGTTGACGGACCCCTGGGCCGCTTCCATCTTCTGCCGGCGATTGAGAAGGGTGCTGCTGCGTGCACACGTCAGAGTACTGGTATCTGTCTGAACTTGCTGCTTCTAGTTCTTCTGAAAACCTAACCAGTAGTGGGACTGCTGGATCCTACGCTCTGGGTGGCTGACTGCAAGGTCAGCAGTTCAAAACCAATAATGGGCTCAAACAGACCGATGCTGAGGGTGGCCCAAGACCAGGAGGTGCTTAGTTGGGTTGTGCATGAGGTCGCTGTGGACCAGCACGTGCCCACACCCTGCTCTCTGCAGTGCCCAGGGGCCCAGCCCCAGTTAAACTCGGCAGGAAGCAGGCCCCCCCGCAGTGACCTCACCCACAGCTCCTCTGGGTACCAGTGAGAGCAGGGAGCAAGTTCCCCATCAACACAGGCATCCAAGCCAAGATGTTGCCTACAAGGGAGTAGCAAAACTCATTCGGTCTGAGTGTCACCCACCTGGCCTCTGGTCGTTCATGATTAGAGCCCCCCTGGACAGCTCACTGGAAGGTGGGCGGTTTGAGTCTACCCAGAGCTGCCTCGGAAGACAGTCCAAACCCAAGAACCCTGTGGGCATGGCCTGTGCTGGCAGGAACAGTGCTCAGCCCCATGGCTTGGAAGCTGGAGGGGTTGTGAACCTGGACCCTTCCCCCCACCTCATTGGCACCCCGAGCCAGGGCCCTGGAGCCCTGTCCCACACCACCACAGCACCGAGGGGTCACATGGAGGGAAGGCCGGGAAGGCCTGCCTCAGGGGAGCATGAGGAAATAAGCTGGGAACCAGGACCCCCTACCTTCCCACCACCATCAGCATCCCAAGGGAGGGCCCAGAAACCTGCCCCCCAGCAGTGAGGGCCTGCTGAGGGGGCCTGGCTAGTAAGGCCTACTTGGGCCAGAGAAAGGAGGGAGGCTGGTAGCCAGGCCTCCCCTTCCGCCCCCCATCGGCACCTGAGCCAAGACCCAGGAGCCCTGCCCCACAACAGTGAGGGGTCACAGAGGGGGCTGGCCAGGGTAGCCTGCCTGGGCCGGGCAAGAGGAGGGAGGCTGGGTGCGGGCACAGCTCCAGGAAGGTGCCCCGGGCACAAAAACCTACACTGGCTCTCTGGCTCGATTCTTCCCCCAAACTGGAAAGACGGCCTTTCAGGCAGTGCCTCCTTCAAAGGCCGGAGGTGGGGGAGCCGTTTAATTTCCTGTGCTTTTCCCAAACCGAGCCTCGCTTGGTTCAGCTCTGCTCGGCCAGCAGCCCGGAGCAGCCTGGGGGCACCGGGCAGGTTTCCGACAGGAGGCTGGATGGGTCGGCGCCGGCAGGGCTGGTGCGCGGCCCTGGCATCCAGAAACCACCACGCGCCTGCCTGCTGCTGAGTCCCCAGAGGAAGCCACACCAAGCCGCCTGTCACCGGGGAACGGGATTCAAAGGGTACCCAGGGCTGTAGAGGGGCCTGCCTCTGCCCGACGGCTTCCCCACCCTGCCTGGTACAGACTGCACCTACGCCCCC
>NW_022111317.1:2915989-2928654 GCF_000313985.2 Echinops telfairi
GCCAGCCTTGCGGTTAGCAGGCTTGCTCGTCACCACCAGAGGAGTGCGGGCAGGAAGCCGAGGAAAGGTATCCAGAGAAGACGGGAGAAGGAGGTGCCACCGAGTCTAGAAATGGAGAGTGACGATGGGTGTCCCATGTGAGAACGAAATAAATCTCCCCGAACGCCACGCCCCCACCCCCCCAGAATTGGCCGAACGGATCAATGCTCTGGTATACACGTGCCAGCGCAGTTAAAGACTAGAGATTTTCAAAAGAGCCTCTCCGGCCAGGAGATCAGCTGCCAAGACGGAACGGTTTGATCAAAGAATCTGTACAAGGGGTCTGATCAAAAGGGCGGGAATGTGGAACAGAAGAGAAAATTCTCACGGATTCTAGACCCTTTGCAGCCTGGGAGGGTGGCTGAACCCCCGAAATGAGTGCCCTGAGATCGGCTCTAAATCTTAAGCCAAAACTGTTCTCAAAAGCAGTCTGAACAGACAACAGTTAGTCTTTCAGCTCACTGGAGAACCTGGGGGGCAGGGGTCAACGATCACAGGGCGGAACAAGATGGGAAGGAGGTGAGTCAGAAGGTCACTGGGTCCGGCTGGCTGTGCCTAAGAGGCTGAGGAAGCACAAACCGAAACCTCCAGAGTTCAAACCCACTAGCTGCTCCTTGGGAGAAAGGTGAGGCAGAGTGCTCCTAAAATGATTTACAACTTCAGAAGCCCCACGGGGCAGTCCTGCCCTGTCCTTGAGGGTCACTCTGAGTCGGGCATTGCTGTGGTCGTTACATAATTTGATAAAGGAATGAAGGGGTGGAGTCCAGCCTGTCCATCAGGTCACAGCCTGGTGATCCCTCCTTGTGGGTGTGGCCTTCTCATGAGGATTCTGGGAACTTCCTCTCTTGATTCTGCCAACAGAAGAGGCAGAGGTGGGCCACTCGCTCTGTTTCACAAGCCACCTGGCACCAGGCTGATGGCAGCCAGAGCCCTGGAGATGCGTCCACCGCCACCGGATCCACAGGACTTTCCAGCCACCGGCCTGCGATCTTCCTGCATTCAGCATCATTGCATGTGTTGCATGAGGCTAAAGAGGAATTTATGGACTACTATCAGACATATGGGCTAATATTGAACTTATGGACTTGATCTGGACTGGGATGTTATGTTGATGCATAATTACTTCTTAAAAAAGCCATTTTCTTGGGGGCTCTTACAGCTCTTGTAACAGTCCATACTGTTACATATTGTATCAATTGATACCATATTGTATCAAGCATATTTGTACATACGTTGCCATCATCATTTTCTTAACATTTACTTTCTATTTGAGCCCTTAGTATCAGCTCCTTTTTTCCCCTCCCTCCCCCACTCCCACCTTCACGAACCCTTGATAAATTATACATTATTATTGTTTTCATATCTTACACCGACCACTGTCTCCCTTCATCCAGGTTTCTGTTGTTCTTCCACCTGGGGTAGGGGTTATGCATTGATCATGCATTGATCATTGCGATCAGTTCCCCCTTCTTCCCCATCCCCACCAACTTTTCTCCTACCTTCCTGGTATCACTACTCCCATTTCTATTTCTGAGCGGTTTATCTGACATGGATTCTGTGTGTCATGAACTCTTATTTGTACCAGTGTACATGCTCCAGTCTAGCCAGACCTGAAAGGCAGGACTGGGGTCATGATAGTGGGGGGTGAGGAAGCCTCAAAGAACCAGAGGAATATTCTGTATTTCATTGGTGCTATACTGCGCCCTGGTTGACTCATCCCTTCCTGTGACCCTTCTGTGAGGGGACAACCTATTGTCTACAGATGGGCTTTGGGCCGCACTCCCCCTCATTCACAGTGATAGGATTGTTTGTTCTGGGTCTTCTGATGCCTGGTACCTGATCCCACTGACACCTCATGATCACACAGGCTGACATGCTTCTTCCATGTGGGCTTTGTTGCTTCCCTGCTAGATGGCTGCTTGCTTAACTTGAAGCCTTTAAGACCCCAGATGCTATATCTTTTGATAGCCTGGCACCATCTGCTTTCTTCACCATATTTGCTTATGCACCCACTTTGTCTTCAGTGATCCTGTCAGGAAGGTGAGCATCACAGAATGCCAGGTTGTTAGAATAAAGTGTTCTTGCACTGAGGGAGGGCTTGAGCCGAGGCCCCAAGTCCATCCACTTCCTCAATCTATTGCCATATGAATATATGTACATAGGCCAATTTTTAAGAATTAATAGATTTACATAAGTGCACTCTTTGTTTTATGAATTAATATACTTGCATAAATGCACACCCATGTTTACACCTCTATCCATAGCTTTGCTTCCTACATCTTTCCTTTTACCTTCCTCCTGCCCCACCCTCACGCTCGCCCTTAGTACTTCCTCTCAGCTAGATTGCTGTTGCTCCAACACCACCAGGATCTCTCCGCCCTCCTCCTCGTTGACTTTAATTCCCTAGTTGTTCCCCTGCCTGTGGTTTTGTTTGCTCCCCGCTCCCTTCCCTCACCTCCTCCTCCCCACAGGTCCCTCCAGAACCGCAGGTCCCCTTGCTCTCTCCTCGGGCTTGCTCCCCACGCCTGCCTTATACAGGCAAACCAACAACAGAGACACCACACACACAAAAGATTGAATAAAGAGAATTTTTAAAAGGAAAAGAAAAAACCCAAAAAAAACAAAAAAAAGAAAGAAAAAGCAGATAATTCCAGGGTTGTCCCCTGACCTTTATGACTATCTCCCTACCGGTCCTGGGGGGTTCCAGGAACTGCCCTTCCTAGGCTGAGGTCTATTTTGGGGGCTCCTCAGGCACTTTGTGGCTTTGCTTTGCTCCCGTTGCTGATCTGTTATGTTCCCTTCCTGGCTCACCCCACTGTGGGGGTGGTCGGACCGGACTCACTCCCTGCATAATTCCTTCTTGATATAAAGTTCTCTATTACACATGCATGCATGTCAATGAGTTTGTCTCGCTAGTCAACCCGGTTCAACACAACAGTTTACAACTGGTGTGCATACTGGGGTAGAGCTGGCCGGGCAGATGTGGGTCAGCGGGCAGCACATAGAACTGGGCACTGCCCCGAGTGCTGGCACTCAGACCCACCCTACCAGGGAAACGGGTGTTGAGCACTAAGCATCCCCAAGGAGAATCCGGAGCCGGCTGAAGCCAGGGAGCAGGGGCAGCCCCAGGTGCTGGGGCCGGGGCTGCGCCAGTCCAGGCAGCACTGGGCAGAGACCACGGGCAGGCGGGGTTATGAGCACAGAAAGGGAAGGATGGCCCCACGTGCCCCACAACGGGGGCAGCAGCACGTGCAAGAGACCTGTGGGAAATCACTCAGGGCACAGCTGGCAAGGACGTAACAAACAGTTCTGCATGCTCCTTCCTGGCCAGGCCAGGTACCCAGGGCGGGACCCTCCTTTCAAAACCTCCCTGCAGTCAGAAGTCACTCCTGCATATTCCACCCAGGCCCTTGGCCTCAGCTCTCTGGCACTGAGAGGCAGGTATGGGGAGAAGCAGAGAGGGGAGGAGTAGCAGGAAATGCAAGCAGGGGCTGAGCTTGGGGGTGGAGGGTGGGGGGAGGGCGGGGAGAGCAGAGCCCTATGCTGGGGTTCCAGGGAGTTGGAACTGACTAGAAGACATGCAATACCCCGTGCTCCCTCCAAGGTCCGTCTGCGGGCGTTTAGGACATGCTATTGTGGCATCCGCATCAGGAGCCCCAGGGACACAGGCGTTAAGTGTCCCACTGGGCGGTTTAGAACCCCCTCCCCACCAAGTGCTCTGTGGTTCCGACGTAGAGCAGCCTGTGTGCGTCCAGGTAGACGAGAGAAACAAACCCATACACACTGCTATGTGTACAAGCATGAGCTTTCCATCCAAGAGTCATTGTACATTAAGAAAACATGCCAGCCCAGTCCAGATCAAGTCCATAAGTCCGATATTAGCTCATATGTCTGACACCAATCTATAAAATCCTCTTCAGACTCACACAACACATGCAATGACGCTGAGTGCAGGAAGATCACAGGCCAGTGGGTGGGAAGTCTTGTGGATCCAGTGGCGGTGGAAACATCTCAGCGCTGGCGTGGGTCTCCACGTGGCTCCTCCAGCTCCCTGGCTCTGGCTCCAGGGCTCACATCAGTGTAGCTACACATGGCTTGTTAACAGGAATCTCTCACGGGAAAAGAGTGTGTGTCCCACCTCCAGGGAGGAAGAGAGGAGCTCCCAGAATCCTCAGGAGAAGGCCACGCCCATACAGAGGCCTCATTGGCTGTGACCTGATTGACAGGCTAGACTCCACCCCTTCGCAAGTTGACCACACAACCGGATGTTCAACAGAATGGACCGCTGCCTGTTCCTGGCTCGTCCTCACAACTGCTGCTCTTTGAGCTCATTGTTGCCTCCGCTGTGGCCACCCCTCTCCTTTACCAAGCACAGTGTCCTTCTCCAAGGACTGGCCTCTGCGAACACTCAGATCCTAGGGAACCCCGTGGGCAGGTCCTTCCTGTGGAGTCGCTGTGCATGGGAAATGCTGGGGCCCCCACCTGGATCCTGGAGCCCTGCGAGGTCACCACAGGAAAACATATAGACTATCATTTGCTGGCCAAGGACAGGGGGCAGGGGCACAGCCGTCTGGGGAAACCCTGCGGCTGTGGGTATTAAGCACCATAAACTTGTTTCAACTTCTCACGCAGGGACTCAGCGCCAACAGGAAGCAGAGGCGGGAAAAGGGCGCTGCCCTCGGGACGTCTTCTACGCGGGTGCCTCCATTGGCAAGCACTGACAACAGAGCCCCTCCAGCACAGGGGGCACCCCAGCAGCGGGGCACTCTCAGGGGCGGGTAGGGGGGTATGGGGTACCCTTGGAAGTCAGCAACTAGACAATGAGGGAAGTCCAACCGGGAAACGCTGACGATACCACAGGGGGTCGAAAAGCAAAACCGAGCCCCGGCCCCCTGGCCCAGACACACTTGGGGCCAGTGACTTCTTTAAGGTGGACGTCTACTCCAAGCCTTCCCAACTCCCACCAAACGACCTTTTCTTGCCTGGGTCTGGGTGAGAAGGCTGTGGGAGATGGGTCCTAACAGTCTTCCCCTGGGAGTCCTTGTGATTGGGTTGCTTGGCTAACGGACATATAATGAGACCTCTTCGAAGCAGGAGCGGGGAAATCTCATCAGCAGCAAGAGCCAGGAGTGGAGCGCGTCCTGTGGACCCAGAGATCCCTGTGCAGCGAGCTCCTGGATCGACGACAGGTGCAGCATCAGAAGAGCAGCCGCTCCCCCAGGAGCCAGAGCGTGAGGCAGAGCGGTGGACTTCCCGGCCCAGGAGCAGGGGAAGCTGCGTGCGCGTGGGGTGCCTCTGGGCACTTAACTTGGGGGGCTGCATCTGCTGCCTCACGGAGCTGAGGCTGCAGTCCCTTTGGGTATTTAAGAGCGATCCGGAAAGAACTTTGTAACATGTCCTGACCGAACAAATAACAGTATCCTGAGCATCTCTGGCCTGCACTGTGGCCGGTGAATGCTGCTAGTAAATCCCGAAGTGGGCCTTGCTCCCGAGGTGTCTCTGGGTGGATTTGAACATCAGCCTTTCAGCTCGGAGCCGCACTTAACACTCTGCACCACCAGCCTCAGGACCCTCTCCATACACGGCTGCGGTGGGGCTGGGGGCAGGGCTGGATGGGGAGCTCGCTAATCCGTGAACTGTCTCCTTTAGCAGGCTCTGGGCCACCTGTGACCCCAGAGTTGGGGTTCAAGCCCTGCTGGCTTCCAGCTGTGACGCAGGGCCGGACCGTCACCTCCCTGAGCCTCAGTTTCCTCATCCATAAAATGGGAGTAAGATCTGCCCCCTCCCCACCCCAAACCGGCCACAGGGCACTCACCTGAGGCCCTGGGTTCCCCCAGCTCCGGGTGGCACAGAGCCACTACGAGGGGAAAAGCAACAGTTCAGGTAGGTGGACAGAGCGGGCAGGAGGTGGGCCAGGCAGGATTCCTGGAGGAGGTGACCCCAGACCTGGCAAATACTTGAGCTCCTCACCTTCCTCAAACCCCTCGGGGTGTACCAGAGCCCCTGGGGTCCTCCCTGCCTTAGGGACATGCGGACAGATGAGCCCACTGTTTCTAGGGTGGGCTCAAGGCGACCATTCCCAGAGGCACCCAGCATTCAGCATCAGGGACTGCCAGCCCTGCCTAACTCCTGCCGTGGGCACCAGACCTTGTTATTAATCCCCAGCTGCTACCACAGCCGAATCAGGAGTTTGAAACCCCCGAGCCAACAATCCCACTTGAACCCGTGTAAGCATAGCCAATATTTATATATAGAATTCATAACAGATGTCCGGGCTTCCATTCCGATAGCCTATATTTTACACTGTTTACATGGTTACACTAAACACAACCCAATTCAAGTAACCCAACCCTTTGCTACTGTACCAAAAAAAGCAGTGTTTTCAGTCTATGCCTTATTTATATTCACCAAGCGTTACATTGGGCCTCCCGGCGCTCACGGGCCAGGGCGGCCCGGATGCCAGCGACCGAGTCCCCACTGCACAAGATGAACCACGACGCTGCGTCCAGGGCCTGCCCTCTGGGGAAGGCTGATAGACAGGTGACAAGGTGGCCCAGCTGCAGGGAGCTGAGAGTCTAGCTGGGCGGGACAAGCACACGTGAGCATGGGCACGCACATACATGCACACACGCAACCTAAGACAAGGGAGAGCAGAGCGGTGAGTGGCAGGACGTGGGCCGGAGGGCTCCCTGGAGGGGGTGAGATGGGCGCGTGGAAGGATGAACCAGAGGGACTTAGCACATGCCCAGCATACTCAACTACTCAGGTCTGGACCAAGCGGTCAAGGCAGCTCAGGGTGTCACAGGCCACTGTCTGGTGCCCACCCAAGCTTGGGTGTTTCACCTTCTCCAACCTCCACACGCACATCCCTGGGGCAAAGGTTCTGCCTGGCCACCTCTACCAGGTGCTCCTGGGGCTGCGTCAGGGCGTCCGGTCCAGTCCGGGGCCAGCGTCTCACTGTCCGTAGGAAGCGGCGTCTTCGAACAGGGCCCCAGACTCAGCTCCTTCTGGAAGGCCCCAGCCATTCCCGCCCATTGCCCACCCCCACCCCTCTACTCATTTTGGAATCAGGTTTCCACTTTCCACAAAAATCTCTGTGGGGGTCTCTTTGTGGGATTTTGTGTAAAATCCTGCACTTGCTTCTGCCGCACATATACTACAGTTTTTACACACACACACATCACTACCACCACCACCACCACCACCACCAGTGTTGGCACTCTGAATCATGGCACAGATGCATGAACCACAGAGCGCACTGTGGGATTCTGCAGTAGCAAAAGCATGGCTCCAACAGCTCCTTCAATGACGGAGCAGTCCCATCCCTGTAAGCTACTAAAAAGAACGGTATGAGCCCGACAGGTATGAGCCTCCATTCAGGATTTTGTTCTAAATGCTGGTGATTACCGCCTGGCCACACGAGGCGCAGTGAATTCTTGAATGACACTCTTCCAGCCAAAGCCTCTAACTCCCAACAACCTCCCTCTGCCTGCAGGGGTCTGGGAGACAGGATTCACCTGTGAGTTGCTACAAATAGGATTCCCCGAGTGTCTGCCTGCTGTGTCTGAGGAGCAGCGAGAAGGAGCTCATGGGCAGCAAGTGCGTCCTCTGGACCCGAGAGCCCTGTGCAGGGAAGCTCCTGGGTCCAGGTGACACGGCTGTGCCATCAGAGGAGCAGCAGCAGAGCCAGGAGCCGGAGCAGGCACAAGGATGGACTTCCGGCCACGGAGGAGGAAAGCAGAGTGCTTTTGTGCAGGAGGCTGGCTTGTGGGGTGGGGGGGCATTGAATTCAAGAAGTTGGACTTGCTGACCCACCGAAATGACACTGAGCAGTTTCGGGCTGAGGCTTCCTGGAGTGTGGGTGCCTCTAGGCACTTAATTCAGGGAGGTGGGTTTGCCCACCCACGGAGCCTGAGCTGAATGCCTTCCAGTTGAGGCTTTGCAAAGGAATGGTATGCAGCCCCGAAGCTTTGCAAGGAGTCCTGGTAAACAACCCTCTTGAACATTACAACTTGCTAACTTCCTTAATAAACCCTTTTAATCAAATTGTATCTGGGAGTTTCCCCTGAGCCATCAAAATGAATATAAGAACCAGAGGTAAACTAGAGAACGTGGATGAAGGCACTACAGAGACCAAAGAAGAAGAAAAAGTGATGTCTTTTCAGGATGGTATTGGTCCGTCTTAGAGAACTGTCCTGGACTGGCCGCCCGCCCTTCCTTGCCTCAGCGCTGGGACCTGCTTGTGCTCAGAGGAGCTCTGGTTGCTTTTAGGGGAGAGTGATATTTAGAAGCCAAGATCTAGAGACTGGGGGTGCTCGCTGCTCTTAGGGCGTCACTGTTCCCAGACCCTCTCAGCGCACAGAGCTGTGGAATACGTGCTCTCGCCCACGGGCTTACATACACAAATAGGTATAGAAATCGTTGAGGCTTACAGCAGAGGTATGCCCCTTTGGACATTTATTAGCAGACCTGAAACTTTGTAATGTGTCCTGGTTGTAACACAAGTTTACCAGGACACGGTACAGTTTCTGGACAGCCAATAAATACCCAAAGGGGCATACCACTCTGCTGTAGGCCTCAATGGTTTCTATACCCATCTGTGTCTATTTAGAGCCAGAAAACCAAGCTCACTGACATTCAGTCAATTCTGGCTCACAGCACCCCCGAGATTACATATGGTGTATACATGCAGGCATCCCTCGTTGTATGGTACCTCACCCAAGTATGCTCTATAGATAAAGGTGTTTGTGTTTTGCTTACAAATAAAAAGTCGGGTCCAATAAAGACTTTCAGCCCAGAGGGAACAAACTTCAGAGATTGACACGAGGCAGAAGAAGGGAGACAAGGCAGTGGGCTACACGGTGGAGGGGTGCTGACTTGGTGAAATGGAAGCCGGTGCCCCTCCCGCCCCCTCCCCCAACCAGGGAGAAGAGAACTGGAGGGGCAGGCGAAGGGTAAACAGTGCTGGGAGATACGATGAGCCATTCAACTGTCGAATGCAACTCTGATGATCTGAAATAAAAGCCCCCCTCCTCATTTACAATCGAACATCTGTTAAAAAATAAAATAAAAGTGATTCGAGCCAGTCCGTGAGCGCCATTGCATCGAGGGCACGGTCAAGCTCAGCCTCTGCTCCGGGCCCGCTTGAAGAGCAAGATGCAGGCAGGCCTCATTGTATTGCGCTTCCCTGATGGCATTATTCACAAATGCAAAGCTGGCAGCGGCTGTTGGTTTTGAACTGCTGACCAACAGGCAACCAACCACTCCACCACGAGGGCTCCTTCTTTAGACTACAGAAAAACCCAAAAAACCAAACTCACAACCAGCGAGTCAATGCTGACTCAGGGGACCTTCCAGGACAGAGTAGCACTGCCCCTGTGGGTTTCCGAGTCTTCACAGGAGCACAGAGCCTCGTCTTTGCCCTGCAGAGCGGCTGGTGGTTTCGAACTGCTGATCTCATGGTTAGCAGTCCAAGGAGTGAAACCACGAAGCCACCAAGGGCTCCTCCTTTAGACTACCAAACCCAAACCAGACTCCCTGCCACCAAGTCCATGCTGACTCACAGCGGCCCCCTGTGGGTTTCAAAGGCCGTCACTGTTGGCGGGAGTAGGAAGCCCAGTCTTTCTCTCTTGGAGCTGCTGGTGGTTTCGAACTGCCGACCCTGCAGACTGCAGCCTACAGCTCTCTAACTGCTCTACCGAGGGCCCTGACGTCACCATGCTAACAAAACCCCAGGGTTTCTAGAGCAACGCACATTCTACCTCTTGGGGAAGCTCAGCCAGCTCACAACGGGGTCTGGCATCTCTGCACCCACTGCCGACCCACCCCCCCATCCTGCCACTGCAGCACCCTGCCAAGTTTCTCTTCTGGCCCCAACCTGGCCCCAGGTGCCAAGCTCTACCAGGCTGCTTCCACCAAGTGGGCCCCAGATGGCAGTTTGGAGACCCCAGCCCCTCTCTCCTCCGTCTGCACACATCCAGCTGTGTGGACCCCAGCCCCCCACTTCCTCTTTCCTCAGTCACCCTAGTCTCTGCTGCCCTTTCCCCACCCTCTTCTCTCTCATCCTCACCCAGTCACATGTGGCCACACGCCACATCCACACACGTGCACTTTCACACACATGCATACCCCACACATGCACGCTCAAGCATACCCACACTCACACACATATATGCACTCACATGTAGGCACATGTCCACACTCACACACATGCATACTCAATGTGCATTCACATGTATCCACTCACGCACACCCCCATTCACACACTCACATGTCGGCACACATTCACATTCACACACATTTATATCCACATGTGTACTCATACTCTTTGTAGACGCTCATACACGCTCACATTCACACACGTACATACTCCCATGTATGCACACGCAGGCTGTGGTTGTTACATAACCTGGTGCCAATTTGAGATTATTAAGAGTGAAGGGGTGGAGTTTAGCTTGTCAATCAGGTCACGACTTGATGACCTCATTTGGAGGCACAGAGGAGACAGATAGCTGACAGGAGGCCAGATACACAGAGAAGACACTCCCGGCAAGAACATTCCTGTTGACAAGCCACATGGAGACACACTGATGGCGCCAGAGCCCTGGAGCTGGAGGAGCCACATGGGAGACCCACGCCAGCACTGAGATGCTTCCACCACCACTGGATCCACAAGACTTTCCACCCGCTGGCCTGTGATCTTCCTGCATTCAGCATTATTGCATGGCTCTGTGAGTGTGAAGAGGGATTTATGGAACAGTATTGGACAGATGGGCTAATATTGGACTCACAGACCTGGTCTGGACGGGGCTGGGATGTCTCTCAATATACAATTGCTCTTGTCGATAAAATTCTCTCTTACACACACTTGAGAGTCTCTCCCTGGATTTGTTTCTCTAGTCAACCCAGACTAGCACAGGTACACTCACATCCACATACATGCAATTGGCACGGCTAGTCACAAGTGCATATACTCACACTCACAATCACACACACATATACAGATTTACTTACACATGTGCACACTCCCATATACTAGAGGGGCTTCAAAAAGTTCATGGAAATTGGATTATAAAATAATGTAGTTTTCCCACAAACTCCTTGGAGCCTCCTATACGCACTCGTGTGTACATTCAGCAATGAACATTCATACTCACGTGGACACACATCCGCACATGTGTGTCTACAGCATAAACACATGAGCACACTCCTACATGCAGTCATACACACACACATCCTCTCTCATGCACAGCCTATGGTCACAGGTACGTGCACTGTATATTCACACACATGCAAAACCAGACATGTGCACCCTGAGAGGAGCACACTCCCAAGGGCCCTCAGGAAGACGGTCATTAACCCTGAGGCCCACATTCCCCAGCGAATGGGCCCATCCCTCAAAAACATGGCGTGAGTGGAGGAAGCCAGCAGGGGCCTGGGGGGTCGGGGGGTGGGGGTGGGGGTGGGCAGGAAATGCAAACTTATTTCCAAAGGGCAAAAAAGCCAATGTTTGGGGGGTTAGAGGGTGGGCACTAGTTTCAGACAACTTAATAGGGTGAGGATAGCCACATCATCAGCCTCCCAACACAGACACACACACACACATGCTTGAGGCTGCAGCCACCTACAGGTCTGTTGGCATGCGGTACCCGTTATTGGTGGGCTTCCCTGCGTGGGGACCCTCCACCCTGCAGGTGCAATGTTCACAAAGCAGAGTCACTCTATCCTAGGACACCCACTAGGGATGATCTTCAGAATGTCATTGAGCTCCCAAGTCCCATTGACACCACCCCTCAGCTCCCTTACAGAGACCCTCAGCCCAGCACCCACAGGAGGCAGAAGGTGCAGGCGGGGGTGGGGGGTGGGGCCTGGGAGGATGAGGAAGAAGCCAGGCCCTTCTGTAGGCCTGGTGGGCACCCACCACCCTTTCTGCACAACCCCCGTTCTACCCTGTCCTATCTTTACAGGAGCAGACCCTGGAGCAGCAGGTGGGTTTGAACCACCGACCTTAGGGTAAGCCCAATGCCTAACCCAGAGTGCCAGCAGGGCTACTCTTAATAGATGACACCCACTGCGAGGTCACAGTGACCCATACGGGTTTCCAAGGCGGTCTCTCTACAGGAACCTCGTCTTCCTCCTGCAGAGTGGCTGGTGGGTCTGAACCCCCAATCTTGTGGCTGCCCCCCCAATGCCTATTCCTCTGCACCACCAGGGTTCCTTTTAACAGACGGGTGTCAGCGCAACCTTTCTACGCAGGGCAGACCCCACGCACCTGTGCAGCTCAGTTTTGCCGTGGTCCTGGCCTAGGCGGACATGCATGCGCCCGCTTGGCAAAGGTTCGCTTTCCACCGCTTCGCTCTTAGGTGACCGACGTCAGTCCCTGAGTCCACCATGCAAAAGAAACCCGCATCGCACTCTCACGTCGACGGACACAGGCGAAAGGCGAGGCGGCGTGCAGGCGACAGCGGCTGGGGCAATGGGGGATGAGGATGATCTTGCGCTCCGGCCATCCAGGCTCTGCGCTCTGCCCTGTCCATTTGGGCTTTGTCGGGGCATGTTTACGCCCTGCTTTAGGATGGGGGGGGGACCCGTATTCCATCACCATGGCTGCGTGTGCATGGGTGGGG
>NW_022111317.1:2929851-2937437 GCF_000313985.2 Echinops telfairi
TGCAACCATCACAAAACAAGAGACCTGAGAACTAGAAAGGCGAGGCTCACCACCCATTTATCCCTCTGCCCTTCAATTAGCCCCACATGTGTTTATCGGCCAGGTTGGCACAATTAACTAACTCAACCACCTCAACGGGGTCCAGGTGTGCGCAGGAGGTGGGAGGAGTGGTTCTGCTTGGTTCTATCTTCCCTGGCCTCGGTCTCCTCACTGCCTGGGGGGCGCAGGCAGCACCAGGCTTATCTGGATGGACCCGGAGGCTCTTAAGTCCATTTCAAAGCTCACTGCCGCGGGGGCAACTCTGACTCACAGAGACCCTGTAGGCCAAAGCAGATCTGCCCCTTTGGGCTTCCAAGACTGGGGGTCTTTACGGAAGCAGCCAACCTCATCTTTCTCCTGTAGAGCCGCTGGTGGTTTTGAACTGCTGACCTTGTAGTTAGCAGCCCGGCAGGTAGCTCCATACCACCACCACCGGGGCTCCTTAGCCAGTTTCAAAGAAAGCACTTTGATCATTCAAATAGCCAGTAAGAGGTAGGAGCCGGCACCAGACTTTTCAAATCTGCCAATTATCAGCAAGTTGCTCCCAGCCTCAGTTTCCTCTTCAGTAAAATGGGAATGGGGTGGCACCCAGCCCCGGGGCACTGGAAGGGTTAACAAAGTAGGTGAGGTGCATCTCTTAGAGGCTACAGGTGAGCTATAAACCTGCAGGAAACGTTAGTTCTTTCCCTCTGTGGGGTCTATATTGTGTTGTGAAGTGCTGTAAGTCAGGGGGCCTTCATAAAAGAGGAAGGATCCTATGTATATGTTTGTATGCAAGTGTGTCTATCTGAGTGTATGTGTGTGTGTGATTGTACATTTATGTGAGTGTGTGTCTACCTATGTGTGAATCCATGTGTGTGTAGTGTGAATGTGTTTGTTTGTATGTGAGTGTGTCTGAGTGTGAGTATATATTTGCATGTGATTCTACGTTTGTACATGGAATCCTGTATGAGTGTATATGTGTAAGCATGTGTGTGCATATAGCGTGAATGTGTGTGATGTGTTTATGTTTGTAAGGCTGAGTGGATAGATACGAGTGTATATATATCCGGAGTGTATATACACCCACTCAGCTGCTGTGAGTGAGGAGCAGCCGGCTGCAGGGACCAGGTGGCCCAGTCCCAGAGACACGCCAGAGCTTTGGAGCACTGGGAGGCCTGGAGCTGGCCAGCCTCAGCTGTGGGCGTGGCACTCCCTCCCAGCCTGGCACAGTCCGGGGTTTCCGAGGCGGGAGAAGGTGGCCCAAGGCCCAGTCCGCACTTCCCCATGCGGTCACAGAGGGCCCATTGTTCTGCTCAGGAAACCCAAGCCCCACACTCACTCTCTCTCACTCGCTCACTTGGACAGACCAACGGAGGGACACACACTGGACCAAGCGAGCGAGGCAGCACATCTCAGACAGAAACACCTTTGTCCCGACATCTGACGAAGCAGAAACGCCATCACTCTTATCAGGACAGGCCAACTCTGCCATTGCTCTGCCAAGGGCGTCCTGTGGCCAGACCCACAACCTGGTGCCAGCTGAGCACCTCTGTCCCTTCAATGCCCACAGTCCGACGGAGCCTACCGAGACGAGGAAGTGGGCCACAAGCTCCCCCCACCCCGTCCCATCCTCCTCTGGGGACGCCTTGCTTCTAGCCCTAGTCTCCGGGTCCCTGAGGGGGACACTTGGGGTTCTTTCTTTGATAAACCTAATCCTGCCCCCCAAAGTCCAGCACCAAGGACCTACAGGGACCTTCTTGGGAATGAATCTAAGCCTCGTGTCCTGAGGCTTAAGACACAGATAAGAACTCACTGCCATCGAGCTGATTCAGTCTCACGGCGACCCACCAGGACAGGGCGTGGGTTTTGAGACTGGGTTCTTTAAGGGAGTGGAGAGCCTCCATTTCCGCCCCCCACCCCCACCCCGCAGAGCAGCCGGTGGGTTCGAACAACTGATCTTGTGGTTTTGTAGTTAGCAGCCCAACGCATAACCACTATACCACCAGGGCTCCTAACCACAAGGTCCATGGTTCAAAGCTACCAGCCACTCCCCGGGAGAAAGCCGAGGCTGTCTGCTCCCATAAAGATTGACAGCCTCAGAAACCCACAGGGGCCGCTCGGCCCTGTCCTACAGGGTCGCAGTGAGTTTGTGTCTGGTGATTTTCTGAGTCTAATCTGCTGTTCTCCGAGCTCAAAGTCCTCCAGTCTCAGCGTCAGCACAATACAGGAAACCCCACGGCCAAGTAGGGGGTTAGCATTCTGACATGTGGTGGGGCCAGGTGGCGGGTGGACAGAGCTCAATCCACAACAGGTGACAGGGCACGGAAGAGAAGGGGCGGGGAGATGGCCACATGAAGACAGTGATGTAGCCACAAACCAAGGAGGGCTGGGGGCCACCAGACGTGGGCGGTAGGTGAGGAAGGATGGTCCCCTAGACTCTTTCAAGGATGTGCAGCCCTGGGCCCTCGGGGATGGACTCGGGGCTCCTGTGTGACTAGGGAGAATCACCACCGACCCTGAGTCAGAAGTGCTGCCCCCGCCTCGGCCTGACAGGCTCACTGCTCCTGCTAGGGCCACTCCGACCCACGGCAGGCGCTCAGCGCACCTGCTGGAGGTCGCAGGAGTCACCTGGGCTCAGGCGGAAAGGCCCGTGTGCAGTCACAGCAGGCTGTGGGGGAAAGGGTGGTGGGCTCCACTTGGGGGCTGCATCTGGCCTGCAGCACCTCTCAGGGACGCCCACGGCCCTGCTGCAGGCCAGCAGGCCAGGGGGCAGGACTCACCAAGGAAAGGGGGCAGATCGCACAGGGGACCCACCGGCACAGACCCTGGGGCCCCGAGTGGAGGGAGTGGGTGGGAAGAGTGGGGGAAGAGTGGAAGGGGGTGCTGGTCAGTGGAGGGGAGCTTCCACCGGTGGGAGTGCGCTCCCTCAGTAATGCAGGGGCCTGTTCACCAACAGGCTGCCTGGGAAAAGCCAGAGAGGAAGAGGGAGCAGGGGACCCCAAGACCTTCCGAGGAGGAGGGGAGACATGCTGCCAACACCTGCCAGGAGCTGCCACCTCAGAACATGTCTCACCCCACTCCCTGCTCCCCCAGGCCCCAGGCTAGCACCCGTGGGTGGGGCAGCTGCAAGAATGTTACTCGCCTGAGGGCCGACGCAAGTTCAGGGCTCTGACCCGGGGCGCTACACAGCACCTCACGTAACTGCAAGCTGCACCCGACCCCATCTGACCTGCCCCTCACTTGACATTGTACCTGACGTTCTACCTGACTCTCCACCTGAAACCCCACCTGGGGCTGCACCTGACCCTACCACCTAGTCCAGTGGTTCTCAACCCTTTCATACAGTTCCTCATGGGGTGGTGACGCCCCAACCATAAAATTATTTTCGTTGCTACTTCATCACTGTCATTTTGCTACTGTGATGAATCGGGCAACCCCTGTAAAAAGGTCATTCAACCCCCAAAGGGGTTGCCACCCCCAGACTGAGAACCACTGCCCTAGTCCCTCACCTGACATTGTACCCGATACGCCACCTGAAGCCTCACCTGCTCACCTGACCCTCCATGTGACACACACACACACACACACACACACACACACACCCGCCCCCCGTGAAGCCAAGGGCCCATGGCTTGGGGCAGAGATGACACCCAGAGCAGCCTTTCAGCTGGAGCCAGGGTTACTGGGGGCCGCTCCCCTGAGGGAGAAAACGGTCAAGGAAGGATGGGTGCCATGCTGGAACACACATCCCTGCCTGCCCAGCACACCCTGGGTGGGGGGACAGGGTCGCCACCCTCCCCTTGCAGGTGGGAGCACCTGGGATGGGGGTGCAAATGGGTATAAGGCTTAGCTGATGAAGCCCCCCCCCCCACCAAGGTGGCTAGGAAGAAGGTCTGGTGCTCTACTTCTAAAGTCAGCCACTGGGGACCTTGGGGAGTCCCCCTGGGGATGCCGCCAGAGGGGGCAACTGCTTTCCTCTTTAAACAACCCAAATAACCCCCTGCCTGGAGTTGATTCTGACTTACAGTGATTCCCCACCCCACCACCACCACCACCACCAGGCCAGAGCAGGACTCCTCCATGCAATTTCTCAAACTGTCAGTCTTTGTAGGAGCAGACAGCCTCATCTTTCTCCCAAGGAGCGGCTGGAGGGTTTGAACCGCTGACTTTGAGGTGGGAAAACTGAGGCCAGAGACATCGGGGCTGGAAAGCAATGGAGCAGAGTGGGCCAGAAATGGGAGAAGTGGCGGGGAATGGTGGGAGGGAGCCTGAGTGAGCCCCCAGGGGACAGCACCCGCCCCTGGCCCTGGGCTCCTCTGCAAGCTCTAGCAGCCGGTCAAGGCAGACCCAGGGGCAGCGGGGATGGAAACTGGGGACCAGGAGGGTGCCGAGGGACCTGCCTCCACTGAGACACCAGGTCACACGCACCACGCCTCGGGAGCTCCCAGGGTACCTGCTCGGACCCAAGCTGGCCTGAGGTACTGAGGGAGGCAGGGTCTGACTGAGGCCACCATCCTCCTCAAGCCCAACAGGAGGGAGGGAGACACGTGACCCGAACGAGGTCCCCCTCTGCTAGAGGGTCTCACTGACCACACATCGGAGAGCATCCCTGATCCCTCTTCCCACCTGCCTTTGCTTCCGGAGGGACCAGTCCTGGGAGATGCAGCGGGTCAGTGAAAACGAGGAAGGGCCACAGGCATGTACATATGTAAACAAATTTATATAGAGAGAGGGGAATAGAACTATGTACTCATATCTATATGTTAAGAATTAAGGCTGCAGATAGACATCGGGTCTCAACTCAAGTACTCCCTCAACACAAGAACACTTTGTTCTAACAATCCTGCATTCTGTGATGCTCACCTTCCCGACAGGATCGCTGAAGACAAAGCAGGTGCATACGCAAATAAGGCAAAGAAAGCTGATGGTGCCTGGCTATCAAAAGATATGGCATCTGGGGTCTTAAAGGCTTGAAGATAAACAAGCGGCCATCTAGCTGAGAAGCAACAAAGCCCACATGGAAGAAGCACACCAGCCTGTGTGATCACGAGGTGTTGATGGGATCAGGGATCAGGCCTCTAAGACCCAGAACAAATTCATACCCAATGTGAATGGGGGAGGGGGGTCATGGAGTAAAGACAAAAAGCCCATCTATAGACAACTGGACATCCCCTCACAGAGGAAGAGATGAGCCAGTCAGGGTGCAGTATAGCACTGACGAAACACACAACCTTCCTCTAGCTCTTTGGTGCTTCCTTCCCCCACTATCATGACCTCAATTCTACCTTACAAATCGGATTAGACCAGAGCATGCACACTGCTACAGGTAAGAACCCACAACACAGGGAATCCAGGATAGATAAACCCCTCAGGGCCAACAATGAGAGTAGAGATACCAAGAGGATTAGGGGAGGGGAGGGGGAGAAAAGGGGAATCGATCACAAGGATCAACGTAGAACCCCCTCCCAGGGGGACGGACAATGGAAAAGTGGGTGAGGGGCGACGGAGGACGATGTAAGATATGGAAACAATAATCTATAACTTATCAAGGGCTTGTGAGGGAGAGTGGGTGGGGGAGAGGGGTGGAGGGGGAAGAAACGGGGAGCTGATACCAGGGGCTCAAGTGGGAAGAGAATGCTTTGAAAATGATGATGGCGCCATATGTGCAAACATGCTTGACACACTGGGTGAATGTATGGATTGTGATGAGATGTAAGAGCCCCCAATAAAAGTACTTGATAAACACAAAAGAAAATGAGCAAGACCCTTGACAAGACGGATGGACACAGTGGCCGCAGCCACAGGCTCAGAACTGTGAACCTCTGTGAGGCTGGGGCCAGGCCGGGCTCCTGCTGCTGTGCCTAGGGTCACCGAGACTCAGCACTGACGTGGTGGCACCCCACAACCACTGGTCGAGGTGGATGGAGCCCGGGAAAAAGCCCTCTCCCTCTAAGTTCTCCTGTGGGAAACAAGACCCCCAAAGCTCCGGCTGCCCGGAAGCAGCTGGAAGCCCCGTGATTCCAATTGCTGTCAAGAGTAGACCAGCTCCCTTCACAAGAAGACAGCCCGGCCTTCCTTCTGAGGCACCCCTGGGTGGGCTCCAGCCTCCCAGCCTGCAGGGAGCAGCCGAGGGCATCAGCCAGGGGCACAATCAGGTTTGTGATTGAGGCAAAGTCCTCGGCTCCCTGGCCCACAATCAGACGGCTCCCTCCTGCTGGGTGGGAGCCCCAGAAGGAAGTGGGGGAGGGGGGGTCCTATTGGGGCCCCTACTCGGCCACATTTCATTCTGGCAGGATGGGGCAGGGGACAGGCCCTGGCACCTGCAGAGAAAGCTCAGGGGCCCACAGAGCCCAGGCCTCTCAGAGCCGGTGCAAGGCCAGGAAGCTTCCAGAAGCCGGCAGCCACCTCCTCGGCACACCTGCCTGGATCCTGGGTCAGCTCTCCCTCGTTCCAGGTCAGTCCTTCCCCACCGGGGCCCATAGCGGGCAAGGGTCTTAGAGCAACTTTCAACCCTGCAATAGGTCAGAAGACCTTACACATGCACGCACGCACGCACACCTTACCCCCTTGCGCTGAGCTACAGTGAGACCCTGTTTCTGGCGGGAGACAGAACCTCAGGGATTTCCCCACCATTGTCTCCGACCAATGGGCAGGATGGGTCACCATGCAAGAGTTTTTGTAAAAAGCTAAAATTCGTTCAAAACGGCAGGAACCATTTTTTCAAACCTAAACTGGGTGAGAAAGGATGGCCCCTGCTTTGAGTCTGAGCAGCTCCCCGCACGTGGCACCCTCGGAAGCCCAGAGGGGGTTAACTAGAAACACACAAGTCCCCAGACAGCTGTCCCACAGCTCTGAGTCACGTGCATCTGGAACATGTGAGGCCTGGCAGGCTGGGCGGCCACACAGGCAGGGACCACCCGGGTCAGGGGACGGGCCCACTCCAAGCCCACGGCCCCCCCTGGGGACACAGAAGCCCACATCCCGGCCCTCCAGACCCAAGGGGCCCAGGACGGAGGGGATGTGCTTGGGGGCGGCTCTGCCCATAGAGCAGGACAGAGGCAACCCTGGCTCCTGGGATTTCATCTGCCAACCAGAGGCCAGGGGCAGCTGGTCACCTGCTCCCCAGCACAGTGGTTCTCTTCCATCTGACAGGGTCCCCATGAACCCGACCCATCTCAATGGAAGTGGTTTAACTTCTTTTCTGCTTTTGTTTTTAACCAGACGCTGGGGACAGGGAAGGCCACAGTGGGACCTGGGGGCCCAGCCTTGTGAGCCAACCCTCTGCCTGGCCCAGGGGGGAGGCCGAGCCTGCGTTCTCAGTGAAGCGGGGCAAACTCAGGCAAGACCAGCCCTCCAGTGCTGAGGCAGTGCCCACGACAGCCTGCATTCATCAGCAAAATGTGGATCTCTACTCCCCTGGACAGAGAGGCGAAGTCCGGAGCACACCCTGGACACTTGGTGGGCAGTGAAAGAAGGCAGCTACCAAGGGACAGAGCCTGTGTGACACGATTCTTCATTCTCTAGTGTTGCTCTCATACCAAAAGGGGGTGGCTTTACCAAACAGG
>NW_022111317.1:2937824-2948132 GCF_000313985.2 Echinops telfairi
ACAGCCTCGTCTTTCTCCAGAGCAGCGGCTGGTGAGTTTGAACCAGCGAACTTGAGGTTAGCAATCTGATGCCTACCCTACAGGGCTGCTCAAAGTCACGACACTGACTTCATTCCGAATCATCGCTTCCGGGGCGGTCACTCTTTACGGGAGCAGAAAGCTTCATCGGTCTCCTGGTGTTTTCGAACTGCTGACCTTGTGGGGAGCACCACACTACGTAACCACCGTGCCGCCAGGGCTCTGCAAATTGTAGCCAACTTGAGAGAAACTCCCAACAGCAATTTAAAAATGCCCATCCAAGTTTGGGGGACGAAAGAGTAAGGACAGTGGGTGGAAGATCTGGGGGTACAGCCCCAAGCCCCGGATGCAGGAGGCTGGTGAGATGATAAGGAATCAGGGCTTAAAGACCTGTGGACGCCCTTTAACAGGAAAAAAAAACAAAACATACTTCTGCCAAGTTGATTCCGACTCAGAACGACCCTGTCGGACAGCAGAACTGCCCCCATGAGTTCTCTGAGGTTGCTAATCTTAACTGCCTCGGCTTCCTTCTGTGGAGGGCCAGGTGGGTACGAACCGCAGACCTTTCATTGAGAGGGGATGGTTCTACTCACCTCCACAGCACCAAACAAGGACGGGCTACCTGTCACCCCGAGAATGCTGTCCCCTCTAAATGAAAACACACTCACCACTCTCGAGCTGATCCCGACACAGCGTGACCCCACAGCGCCGAGCAGAACTGACTGCGATCTTTACAGGAACATTCTGTTGTCGGTGTGGGGCCACTCCGAGTCCCTAAACTCCCTTTCTTGGGAGTGACCGTGCTGGCCAGCACTGGCCTCGTGTGTACGTCTCGGAAATGCAGGCTCTTCTGAGGGTGCCTTACGCACAGAAGCCTCTGTCACACAGCAGGGCAGGGAGCACAGTGGGACTGCATTTCAGGATGGGGGCGCGGCCGGGCAGAAGCAGGAGCCACAGAAGGCCAAGGTGGGGCCTGCCCCTTGAAGAGACAAGGCCAGGACCCCGTGAGACACCCACGAGGCATCAGCCTGACATCAGAAAAGGCTGTCCGGGGCAGCCCTGTGTCCTCAAGGCCCTCTCCGGCTGGGTGCACAAAGGAAGCTTCCAGACTTGGAGACGAGGCAGGTCGGCTGCTCAGACCAGACCAGAAGCAGGGACCAGGCGAATGTCACCTCAGGGTCAGCATGGGATGCCCGGGCGGTCAGGCGGGAAGGTTCTGATTTTAGGCTTTGAAGAAGCAGTGCAGGCTCTGAGAAAGGTCAGCACACAGTGCCAAGTCAATAAGGAGGAGAAGGTTCTAGAAGGCAAGGAGACACACTCCTCCACTCTCTTCCTGGGGCTTATACGTGAAGCTACAAAGCCCAAGCTCGGTAGTGGGGGACGGCAGAGAGTGAGGGCTGGATCAGGCACCCCAGGCTTCCCCACCTGCAGGAAGAGTGCAGGAGAGCTTTGAGGGGGGGTGGGTCTCAGAGGCTCCACGGGGGTGGCGGGCAGACATCCAACCCCACATGGCCTTCCTCCCACTTTGAGGAAGTAAATTCCCACTCAGGAACATGCAGAGACCCCTCCTGTACGAAAGCCTGCCGGAGAATGCCTCGCTCCAGAACTCCTTGGGAGGGGGGCCTCCACAGGGAGGACCCCAGGTGACAAGTCCCCACCAGCAAGTATGTCCCTGCATCCCCACCTGGACCCACAGAAATACGGCCACCTCGTCCTTTTTCTGGGGTGAACTAGAAAACAGGGTGATACTGGACACGGTCCTTACACCTGACTTTGGGGTCATGCTGAAAGGAGCCTGCACCAAAGCCCGTGCCCCCACAGGTCCCGGAGAGACAGCAAGGACCCCGCTGGACAGTCCGACACAAATAGTTTCCCCAAGGCATTGCCCCGCGCCACAGAGACACCTCCCGGCGTCTCGACAGGGTGACCCGTGTATGCCACAGGGAGCCAGTGTGCGCAGCGGAGCCGCTTTGATCAGACAGCCGCTGGCACCGGTCGCACTGAGCGTTGTTTTCTGTCCCAGGATCAGGAGATCAAAGGCTGGAGCCCCGGCAGACCAAGTGTAAAGTTCACCACAAGCCAGGAGAGTCAACACAGCCCTGGAAGTGGCCGGCAAGGGAGGGGGGAGGGGGCCGGCAGGGGTGACCTCCAGACATGTGGCAGGGCCCCCAGAGGTTCAAGCAACTGGCTGCTGACCGTGGTCACCGCCATCACGGGCTGCTGCCGACCTGGCAAGCCCATGTGTGTCACAGGAGAACCACGGGGTTTTCTCGGCTACGATCCATACTGACACCAGGCCTTTCTTCCGCAACGCTACTGGGGTGGGGGGATTCCAAAGAGAACCACCGCAGGAGGGTGAATTCTTTAATGAGGCCCTTCCGGCTCTTGTCTCTGTAACTCCCACCAAACAACCCTGTCCCGGTGTAGGTCTGGGTACGAGAGGGTGGGAGAAGGCACTGAAAGAATTCAGCGGTGAATGGCCGTGAAGAGGGTATAAAATGAGCCCTCTCAGAAGCAGGAGGGCGTAAATCTCACTACCAGTAAGAGAGAAGCGTGTCATGTGGACCCCAAGACCCCTTGCGCTGAACCGCCTTGATCCAGGAACCCAGCGTGACACCAGAGAAGTGACAGGGGAGCCACAGCAGCAGAATCAAGAGCCAGAGGGGGGAGAGGTCAAGGGGAGCGGGGTGGTCTGTAAAGCGGAGTATCTCTGGGTAGGAGGCCGGCTTGTAAAGTGGGGTGTCTCCAGGCACTTTACTGGGGGGAGCTAGGTTTGCTGGCCTGTGGAGCTTAAGTTAAGTGCTTTCAGGCTGAGAGGCCTGTAGCCGAGGGGCATGGCCTTTGGACATTTATTGACAGCCCAAACTTTGTCACAGAGGCAGAACCAAGGCCAAGAGGCCGTGTACCTGAGAGGCCAAAGACCAGAGCGAGGCTTGCCTGTGGACACAGTGATCACCTCTTGATTTGTAACCTGTTTGTTTTCTTAATAAACCAGTACTGGTGCATACTGTTCTCTGAGCCGTGTGGCCGTTACAATGAATTATCCAGCTCTGTGAAACAAAAAAGCTGGGGGGGGAGGGTAGTTGATGTCAGAATCGGTCAGAAGGTTGCACGGTGGGTGGCCATGACCTGTCTCACAGGAATCGGCCTTGGGTGATGACGCTGATGTGGATTTTGGTTTTCCTTCCCCCTAGTGAAGCCAGAGGAGGTCCGACAACAGCCCGCACATCAGTTTTGTTTTTTTTACAGCTGGTGTCAGAAGTGGGATTTGTCACAATGGCTCTAAACTCATTGGTAGCACAGGGCTTTGTGAGAGAGGGAATGAAGGGTCGTGGGAAGGAAAACATTTGGTTCTTGGACGGTTACTCTGATCATCATTACGTGCGATGGCTGAGAGGAATGTGAAGAAATGATACGCTTCAGCTGCGAGGGGAGAAAGCTGCTTCTGGAGTAGCCTGAGGAAAAAGCCAGTCTGGTTAAGAATGGATGCTTGCCAGGGGGCCAGGGGCTACTGTGTTCGCCCTGCTAGAGGCCCACGGCTATATGCACATAAACAGCCAGTGGTGCAGAAGAGGAGATTAAACATGGGTCTTTTTACAAAGGTTACCAGGGTTAAGGGCTGTATAGTTTATCTGACCGCACTATGGATAATGAAGGTTTCTCCTAGCTGGTATTGTAAAATAGGCCCACGTGTGTGATGGAGATTAATACAGTTATCATGATGGCAGACAGCATGTAAGCCTGCCTTTGGCCTATACTTCTTGGATTTTCTAAAAGAGGAGGTCAGGATCTGTCCGGAATTGACAAGCCTTATTATAGAGCTTGCGTGCAGAGTGGGCACCTTAGGTAGAAAATCTGATACACCACCCCCACCCCGAAACCTTCCCAACTGTGAAACCCTTTGCATTTGAAAAGGCACACAGACCCGCTCATCCACAGAACAGGCCTACATTTGAAAGGCAGATCTGCTGGGTGGGGGTAAAAAATAACTGTTTGACTTTGTAACTGTTGAGCATGTGGCTTGCTGTTGGATGCATCCACACAAGAAACAGCGGTGCCCCTCAGAGATAAACCCTGTCACTGTTTACAGGAGCGGAAGGCTTCACCTCCCCCCATCCGCCGCAGCTCCTGGGTTTGACCCCCATCCTTGTCCTGGCAAGCCAATGCATGCAGAGTTGGCCGTGGAAGAAAGGCCTGGCCATCTACTTTAGAAAAATCAGCCACCTGAGACCCCTAAGCAGCCCAGGGCCAGGCGTGGGGACCACTCAAGGGCGAGTGGCCTGGGCTTTTCCCTTTACTGCTCACCCACCAGGCCTTTCCGTTTACTGAAGACTTTATGCGGTATTGGTCAATGGCCAGCGGAGCTGAGGGGGAGCAGTCCTCCTTAATCCCATTTCATACATGACGTCAAGAATCGGGTGGGTTCGTGGAAGAAGCACACCAGGCTGTGTGATCGCAAGGTGTTGAGGGGATCAGGTATCAAAGACCCAGAACAAAACAAAAAAATCGTATCGATGATATGAATGAGGGGGAGGGCAGAATGGAGACCCAAACCCCATCAGTAGTCAATTGGACATCCCCTCTCAGAAGGGTCACAATAAACAGATGAGCCAGTCAGGGTGCAGTACAGCACTGATGAAACACACAACTTTCCTCTAGTTCTTTAATGCTTCCTTCCCACCCCTCTCCCCACTATCATGACCCCAATTTGACCTTGCAAATCTGGCTAGACCAGAGTATATACTCTAGTACAGATAAGAGCTCACAACCCAGGGAATCCAGGACAGATAAACCCCTCAGGATCAGTAGTGAGAGTAGTGATACTAGGAGGGTAAGGGAAGGGGGTGGGAGGAGTAAAGGGGAATCCATCACAATGATCGACATATAACCCTCTCCCAGGGGGACAGACAACAAAAAAAATTGGGGGAAGGGAGACAGCGGTCGGTGTAAGGCATAAAAAAAATAATTTATAAATTACCAAGGGTTCATGAGAGAGGGAGGGAAAAAAATGAGGAGCTGCTACCAAGTAGAAAGAAAATGTTTTGAAAATGATGATGGCAACATATGTACAGATCTGCTTGATACAATGGATATATGTATGGATTGTGATAAGGGCTGCTAAGAGTCCCAATAAAATGATTTATTTAAAAAGAATCAGGTGGGTTATGTAACTGGTCAGTCATAGGTTTGAAATGGACCCCAGTCCTCAGAAACCTGGAGATCCTAAGGCCAGGTCGGAACACATGCCAACTGTGGATGGGCGAGCAGGGGAGGGTGTTGGGAATCCTGGCTGGGCAAAACGGTCACCACTGGCCCACGGGCAGAGCCCATGGGCACCCTGGGGTCCCCATGGTCAAGTCCAGAGCAGCAGCATAAGCCGAGTACTGCATGAATGTTTCAGGTCCCTGGTGCGTGTGCAAGTGGTGCCGACACCCTGCCATCAACTCCGATTGGGCAGCAGCCCGGGGTGGGGGCGGAATCCGCCATCCTGTGAGGATGACCGAAACGGGGCCCAGAGGCCCAGAGCATGAGCGCACGCTGTCGGAAAGGTGCCAATAGCCACCTACTCCACACCAGGCAGCCACGAACCTTCCGGGTATCTATGTTCCAAATATAGGGTCCAGATTACGGAGGAAAGATTGGCGTCAAGGGTTTCATCTCACTCGGATCCACGATCAACGCTCCTGGAAGCAACAAGAGATCAAAGGACACGTGGCATTGGGTAAATCTGCTGCAAGAGACCTCTTGGAAGCATTGATAGGCGAGGAGGCTACCTGGAGGACGCCTGACCCAAGGCACGCACAGCGTTTTGCATCACCTCACAGGTGTGTGAAAGTTGGACACCGAATAAGAAAGACCGAAGAAGGATACCCGTGAGTTGTGCTGACAAAGAATATGGAAAACAGGAAGGGCTGCCAGAAGGACCAAGAGTCTGTCCGTGAAGCAGTACAGTCAGAGAGCCCCCTAGAGGCAAGGATGGTGGCACTTCATCTCAAGCACTTTAGACACATTGGAGAGACCCGTCCCTGGAGAAAGACATCCTGCTTGGTAAAGTGGAGGGGCGGCACAAAAGAGGAAGACCCTAGACAAGACGAATGGGCACGGTGGCTGCCCTGATGGGCTCCAACGTGATGGTGAGGGTGGCACACGGCCCGGGCAGGGTTTCCTTCTGTTATCAGAGTGGACTCAAGGGCACCTTGGGCAGACATACACAGGCACACGACATGCATCCATGCATCCGGCCCTGCAGGAAACCTGCGGGTTTCCGAGACGGTCCATCTTTACGGGGAACAGAAAGCCCCCTCTTTCTCCACGAGAGCAGCTGGCGAATGCAGACCGGCTCACCTGGTGGTCAGTCGCGCGTTCGGAACCGATGATGACGCAGCCACGGGGCGTATCTGCACATACTCTGCCGAGGCAGATGAAAGCAGATGAGCTCATCCAGGTCAGGAGGTTTGGGGTCTTCGGAAGATAGGCCTGGTGACAAACCAGGCCCAAAAAAGCCCCAGGGAGCCCCTTGGGCTGGGATGCATGTGGGGGAGCTGGTCAGGGAGACGGTAACCGGTGGGTCCTCGGTGGACGGATTCCTATTTCAGCCTAACCACCAGGGGAACAAGCAGATGCTGCGGATGCCACCGAATCCACGAATCCACCCACCGCCCAGCCGCCCCCTGGCGTTTGCCAGGTGACCGGGCCCTTGCTCCCTGGGGCAACTAGTGGGTTCGAACCACCAACTTCATGGTCAGCAGCCACAGGTTTGAGCGTGGCGCCACTGTGGCTCTTTAAAAGCAGACGCTCGCCAACACGTAGGCTGAGTTAAACTTCAAACAAGAGAGCTGAGAAGGAAACTGCAAATGACAGTGTGCACCCCCTCCCCCCACAAAGGGGTTCCGGGTGACTTTACCATGACCATTGGTAGGGAGGTCCTGGGCAAGAGACCCCGAAGGTGAGGGAGACCAAGACCGGGTGGAAACGGGCCAAGGAGATCAGGACGGGTGGGAACTGAAGGTCCTAGCTCCAGTGGCGGCCACCGCCCAGGACACACAGAGATCTTGCCCAGCAGGCCGGATGAAAAGATGACAGGCAGCCTGGGAACCCCTCCCCCCGCCCCATGACAGGGCCGGGCACGGGGACAGGCAGGGATGGCTCACACAGACAACGGCATCCACACACTCCTTTGCACCCTCATGCCTGTCCCAGAAAGCAGCCCACCTCCCACCAGGCCTCAGGGGCTTCAAAGACCCAGGAAAAAGGACAGGGTGGACCCAGGGCTGCGCCACAGGTTCCAGGCAGCCGGACAGACAGTGGGGGCGCTGCTTGCTCACAGACACAGAGCTTAGGCACGGGGGGTGGGTGGGTGGGGGTGGTTTGTCCCATGTTGTCACCCATGGGGAAAATACTATGAAAAGAAAGCTGGACATCTCAGCAGGACACACACACCCAGTTTTTCCTCAAGTGGCCTCACTGAACCCCAACCTGCTACGCGGCCCCCGCCATTCCCACTCTACAGAAGAGGGTACTGAGGCTGAGAGGCTGACGGGAGGTACAGCAGGGGCCAGGTTTGAGCCAGCTGCCAGGAGCCCGGGGTTCCCTGATGGCCTCTTCATCAGAGCTGGTGCTGGGCCGAGCGGCCCTGGGGGATCTGCTGAGGACACTGGGCTCCCAGCTCGCCTTCTGGCCGAGACAGAGAGGACCAACCAGCAGCCTATCAAAATGTCCTCCGCATCCCTCCCATGCTTCCAAAGTCTGCCTTCCCAGCCACCTCCGGCCCTCAGTGCCCCATGGGGCTGTCCTCCTCTCTGCTGGAGCAAGCAGGGACTGGGCCTCACTGGCCCCATATCCCACACCCCCCCCAACATAGCATGTGCAGGGCCAGCCGGCCAGGCAGGGCGGACTCACTGCGTCCGTGGCTGGAAGCACTCTCCTGCCCATTTCACGGAAAGGTAGGAGCCAGTTGCCCCCAGTGGCAGGGATGAGAGACCCCAGGCACTGGGGCTCTGGCCCACACTGCCACCCCCTCCCCCGGTGCTGCAGGAACGTTTGTGGAATGAACCCGTGAACTAGAAAGCCAAGGTCGCAGCAGAAGGACAAGCTCGGCTGCAGCGTCACAGCTTCTATGATTGGCAGCCGGAGAGATCAAAGACCCTGCACATACACAGCAGTCCCTTGCCTGGGGTGGGTGGGGGGCTGCTAAGGGCTCCCACACAGCATCTAATCTGCCTATCCTCCAGGGAGAGAAGGCCAGAGAATGACATTGAGACGCAGATCAGGAACCTCACAGACCCAATTCCAGCCAGTGACGGAGTGGGCTACTAACTGCAAGGTCATGAAGCTGTCTGCTTCCACAAAGATTTAGAGCCTCACAAACCCACAGGGACAGTTCTACCCTGTCCTAGGGGGTCGTCGGCATCTACTTGACGGCAACGAGTCTGGTTTAGAACACTTACTGGGCCCTAACTAGCTCGGGGACACACACCCAAGTTTGTTCGACGCTAAAGCCCAGCAGACGTGCTGACCCCTCCAACCCCAAGTGTACACAGTCAGCGGCATGCCTGAGCCGGGACACAATGTGACGGAAAAGAAACGGGTTCTGAGCAGGATATGGACCACCAGGTGAGCCCCCCCCCCCCCTGCAGGGGTTGCCTGGATCAGAAGAGCAGGAACCCACATGGCCTGGCTTAAAATAAAAACGGAGGGATCTTTGGGGGGCCCCCAGGTGGGCCCCCACAAACTAGAACTTTTATTGTCATGGACTCTGACTCACAGCAACCATGTAGGACAGAGGTGAGATGTCCACAGGGGGTCTCAGGTTGGCATCTTGGAGGACAGAGGCCACCACTTGCTCCCAAAGGTGGGTTTGAACTACCAACCTTCAGGCTCAGCAGCCGTGTGTTCAGCACTGTGCCACCAGCCCTAGACTTCACTTGGCCTTGAATGAACAGAACCCAGTCAGCAGGGCCGGCAGGCAGGCCAGGCATTTGCCTGAGACTGGCCACCAAGAGGGGTGGGGGTGGGGGACCTGGCCAAGCAGGTGGGGCCAGAGGAGGGAGACTGGAGAGTGTGTGTGTGTGTGTGTGTGTGTGTGTGTGTGTGTGTAGGGGGGGTGCGTCTGGGCCCAGCAGGCCCCTCCCAGCACCTGGTGCCAGAACAAAGGCATTTCCAAGGCTCGCGGCTTCCAATCTCAACAGGAAGCAATCCGGGAAAAATAATTCACTTTGCTGGCTTCACCGGGGACGGATGGTGGACTCAGAGCTCCAGAGACCCAGGATGACAACTTGGGCCGACCGTAGGACTCCCAGCTGAGGGAGGGCCGCTGTCCAGGCCACCACCGCCTCCGGCTTCCTTTCACTGCGGGGCTCGAGGGCGCCCTAAGCCCCTCCCGTGCACAAGCCTCCCTGCGTTCCAACCATCCACCCCATTTTTGTCTCGCACAAACTCAACTCCAGAGGCTGGCTCTCTTTCCTGGGGGAGGGGAGGGCCTGATCTCCCAACCTGCCCGGCAATGTCTCCCAGGCTGCCATGAGGTGAGGAGCAGGGGCCACCCCCTTGGAAACCACACCTTTAAAACAAACATCTTCCCCCAAACCCCTCTGGCCTGTGTGATCCAGGCATTTCCGGCAAGAGGCCTGCACTATGCCGATACCTCATTGTTTTGTCTACACCCTGTTTTACCAGCTCCAGATGGGAAAGTAATCACACTCCCAGAGACACAAACTTGGGGGGAGGGTGCAAACAGCACCCCTGGGAGGCCTGAGGAAAGCCCCCCTCACCCATCCTCTCAGTGACACAAAGCTCAATGTCAGGGCCTGGACTGGGAAGGCAACCAATTCGGCCAGGCCGGCACCCTGGCTGCAGATACCCACCAGGCAGCTATCCCTGGACAGCCGCCTCTCCCCCACCCCCTGCACCCCTAGAGGCCCAGACAAAAGGGCCCACACACACACCCCACTCCACAAGTGCTACCACCAACAGGAGGGGGAGCCCCCGGCCACAGGATGGGCTAGCCCGGCCACTCCGCAGGCCACACTCCAGATAAACAAACCCAGCATGTCTGAAGAGGACGGTTGGAGTGGGCAGATGGGCTCCGAAGCCACCTGGCAAGGCCCTGATTTGAAGAACGTGTGTGGCCTTGCCCCCAGCTCAGGCGCCCGGAGTCGGCCCTGAGGACGCACCAAAAGTTGGGCAGAAAGTTCCCCGGCCCGGGATTACCAAAGGTGTGCACGCGGACGACAAGGGCTCTCCCTGCAACGCCACGCGCGGCCAGCGCGACACCCTGCGCGGCTGCCAGGG
>NW_022111317.1:2949995-2958495 GCF_000313985.2 Echinops telfairi
GGGGGGTTATTCCAGGAACCACTGGAATCCTTTGTTGGGATCTATAGGAGACCCTGGGAAGGCCACATTGCTAACCACAAGGCTAGAAGGCCAAGTCCACCCGAGTGCCTTAGAAGAAAGGCCTGGCGACCTTGGGAACCCTGTGGGGCTGCTCACCTCAACACACAGGGGCACCCGGTGTTGGAAGTGGCGCCACAGTCTGTCTCTCCCTCTGTCCCTCCTCTCTCTCCCAGGGCCCCAGCCCATCAGCCCACCCCGTTGGTTCCATTTCTGAAGACAGAATGAGACCCTGTCCCATCTCTCCACTCCATGGCCTCCACCATAAGGGGCTGTCACCGACTTCTGGCCCCGGCCCCTTTGGCCTGATCCCACAGCAGCCAGGTGGTGCCAGCTAAAGCCGGTGTCCCTCTGATCACCTCCCTACTCAGCTCAAGGTCCTGTGACCGGCTCCCATCTCTGTTATCACGGAGCTGAAGGCCCATGGTCTGGTCACCCCCCTCCTCTCCCTTGCTGGTCCATGACCCACAGGCACCCAGCCCAGGGGCCTTGGCCTTCAGCCCTCCTCCTCTCTGCCCAGCATTCTCCCCCCAGCTGTCCCCCTTCAGCTCCCAATGGAAGCTGTCCCCAGCCCTGTCGAAAATGCAAGCTGCACACGCACATGCAAATCTATCTTGGAAGAAGTACGGCCAGAGTGCTCCTTAGAGGCAAGGATGGTGAGACTTCCTCTTACATACTTTGGACGTGCTGTCAGGAGAGACCAGTCCCTGGAGAAGGAGGTTATGTTTGGTAAAGAAAGAGGGACAGCAAGAAATAAAGAGGACGGCCCTCAAAGAGATGGGCCGAAACAGTGGCAGCATCCATGGGCAGAGGGACAGTTGTGAAGATGGCACAGTGCTTTGTTTTGTGCACATACGTACACACACACAGACACCCACAAGCCCCCACATGTGCACACACTCACGCATGCATGCACAAGTGCACAGGTGTTCACACCTGTGCGCTTAGACATGCTCACACCCGTACTCACACACAAGCGCATACTCGTACTCACACACATGCACGCACACACATGTGCTTGCTTACACACAGGCAAATGCAGCCACCGCCAAGCACGCAAACACTAGCCTGTGCTTGCCGGTGTGTTCTCAGCCAAGCCGCGGCTCCCTGGGCAGGTCACACGCACAGCTCACCCTGCCTCCGGCCGGCTGTCAATCTTCACCAGCCTTGGCCCCGGAGCAGTGGCTCTGCGGGAACAGGTGTTTGTGTCTTTCTCTGAGGGAGCCCTGGTGGCCTAGTGGTTAGAGCTCAGCTGCTGACCCCAAGGCCAGCACTTCCATCCCACCAGCCACTCCGCGGAAGAAAGATGGAGCCGTCTGCTTTTATCAAGATGACAGCCTGGGAACGGACAGGGCAGTGTGCCGTGCCTGTGCCCCGCGTGGCCACTTGACGGCAGTGAACGTATGCGTGTGTGCCTGTGTGTACACATGTGTGGGCACGTGCTGAGACCAAGGCCGGTAGACAGCAGGTAAAGGCTCAGTAAATGCTGGTCCAATGGTCAAAACCAGAGTTCGGAGGATCCCTCTCACTGTTGGGTGAGGACTGGGCAGTGCAGGGAAAGGGGGTGAGGGGGTGGTGACAGGAGGTTCAGCAGGCAGACACAATGGCTGGGACCTGTGAGGATGGCAGGGGTTCACAGGGGCTCGCAGGGTGAGGCAGGGCTCATAGGTGGCAAAGAAAAAGGCCCGGGCTCCGTTTTGGGAAGCGCCGAGGGAACTCCCCACAGGCCTGGGCTGTGGGGATGAGGGGCAGTGGGGGGGCCATACTGACTGTGGAAAACCAAACCAAACCATCACAGCCAAGTCCGCTCCAACTGGGGACAGCCCTGGGTGCGTCCCAGCAGGACAGTGCTCCACTGGGTTTCCAACGGCTAACTTTTTGAAAGGTGACAGCAGGCCTTTCTTCCGCAGTACCTCAAGTCCCCAGCTCTGCCAAGAGTCACCTTTTCCAGTAGTGGGTCCAGGCATAGAAGCAGGGCTCTAAATCGGGGGTGGGGAACCCAGAGAAATGGGATGCCCTGCTCTCAGTAACACCGATATTCCAATGGGAAATAAAAGCGGGATTCATGATTCTCACAGAGGACTGGATTCTTTGAAAAAGAGGTTTCTGCAAAGGGAGCAAACCTGTTCCCGCCCAGGGGTGGCACCACGGGGGTTGGGGGCAGGCCTCAGAGTATCTAGGGCCCAGTCTTGGGGTAAAAGTATAGCGGGGCCACCAGAGAACCCGGTGCCTGTAATTCATGGCGTCCCTCTCTGTACCCATCAGGGGAAGGTCACAGCTTGCCTGGCTTGCAGGGAAAAGACCGAAGCCGGCCACCTTTAGCCTGCAGAATGAGGAGCGGAGCCCATTGGCACCCTTTTTAGACCCGTCAGCAGCTCAACGCGCCACCAGAGAATGCACTAAGCTTCCACTTCCCCAGAAGGCCCCCGGCCCCGCTCAGAGCACAGCAAAACTCCGCTCAGGCCTCTCCAGGCATCCTGCCGAGTCTGGCTCCGTTGCAAATCACTGGGGGGCGGGGGAAGCTGGGGGACCCAGCACCTGTCCCTTCTCATCGTTTCCAGACACAGGGCTCAATTAGGGGCCTCCTCAGGCCCACAAGGGGCGACATCTCAGTCCCGTGACATGGATGGGAAGGACTGGGGTGTCCCGCCCAAGCTAGAACAAGCCGACCCTGGGAAGTTATTCTGAGCACTGTGTCCTGCCCACTCTCAGGCCTGCACGCAGCTAGCTGAAGCCAAACCTCCGCGGTGGCTAGAAGGGAGCACTCACGGCCTTCTGAGCTGGGAGCATCCTCCCTGGGGGTGAGGGTGGGGTGCGGGGGAGGCAGGGAGGGCTCCTAGTGTTTTAATTCCTGTTGTCACCCTCTGCCCATATCAGAGCATACAGAATCCTTAGTCTCCGTTCTAACCATAAAATAGGCAACAGATACCCTTGTTAGTCTCTATTAAAGGTTCTGTTTCTTAGCTCGTACTCAAATGAAAACTAGACTCGAAGCCGATCTACAAGATCTACATCGAATGCCACCACAATCAGTTAGTAGAGGAAGCACTTTTCAAATGTTCTTCTCCCCTTCCTTTCACGAAGGAGCCCTGGTGGCACAGTGGTTACGCATTGGGCTGCCAACCACAAGGTCAGCAGTTCGAAACCACCAGCTGCTCCTCGGGAGAAAGATGCTGCTTTCTACTCTCATAAAGACTTATAGTCATAAGAGCTCTGTAAGAGCAAGCCCCCAGTAAAATGATAAAATTAAATAAATGGAAAAGACTTACTGTCTTGGAAGTCCACAGGGGCAGGTCTTCCCGGCCCTACAGGGTCGCTGTGAGTTGGCATCGGCTCGATGGCAATGAATTTGGTTTGGGGGGTTTTCTGAGGCTTTCCCGTTCATGACCACTTCACTCTCAAAAGCACAAAAACAAAACCGGTGCCGAGAGAGGTTCGTGAGTCCCCATGGCCACCTTCTCATACTGTAACTCAACATCAGGCCTCGGGATCTCAGAAGGCCAATGGAGCCACCAGATCCTGTGGCTCTCTCGGGAGTTCCTTGTGGGCACCTCGGGTCTCTCTGGGTGCTCAGTCTGCCCAACCCCCAGGATCACGTGCCTTTACCCACCCGCCAGGAAGGCAGCTCAGCCCAGGGCTGCCACCCATCGGCCTCCATGCCCACCAGTGGCTGCAGCCTGGCCTGGACCCCAGCCGCCCATCCAGGTCTAAGGGATTTAGTGCTGCTATCCTGGGGCTCCACAGATTCCATACCCACGACCTTGTCTCCACTCTACATTTCAAGGACAAAGTGGCCTGGCAGCGGTCTTCCGGAGGGACTTTATAACCCACGAGGAGCCCCAGTGGCAGAGTGGATTACTCAAGGTCAGCAGTTAGAATCCACCAGCCGCTCCCAGAGAGAGCAAAGGGAGGCTTTCAGCTCCTGTCAAGAGTTACAGCCTTAGGACATGATTCTGACCCGTGCTAATGGCCACCCACACCTGGACGGTGTGCCTGTGCCTTTGTGTTGTCTCGGTCTCTTTTAAAATCTACATAAATGTTCTCCTTAAGTTATTATTATATCTTTTTAAGAAATAGTTACAGCTCCAGGAACCCCCAGGAGCAGTTCTACCCTGTCCTAGGAGTCGGCATCTACTCGATGGCAGTTTTGGGTTGGGTTGGGTTGGGTTTTATAGCCCCAAGAGAGGGCTAGAGGTGCATGGTTAAAGCATTCCCCTGCCAACCCAGAGGGTCAGTGGTTCAAGCCCACCAGGCACTCTGCAGGAGAAAGATGAGGCTGTGGGCTTCCGTACAGATTGACAGCTTCAGAAACCCTCGGGGACAGCTCTCTTCTGGCCTGAGGGGCCACTCTGAGTGGGAACTGGCCCGACAGCAGCGGGCTCTTGGGGGGATTGTGTTTTATGGTCCATAAGACACCATCTACCAAGCCCCAAGGTGAAGCCAGGAGGTTCCTGGCTGCCACTGCCCAGCGGGGAGTCGAGGGGAGGACCCCAAGGTCCTCTCCACTCCCCATACCGCCCAGGTGAGTGGGGAGGGGGCTTATTACTAGCCTGAGGGGGCCTCATCCTGAAAACTGGACAGTCCCAGACAACTTGAAGGATTGGGGGCGCCCAATTCCCTCAGCGGGGTCCTCATCACCATTCTGGGTCAAGCGAGCCCCCCACTCCCAACAAGAGATGAGCGGGAACTGAGACAAAGTCATACACTGGCCACCCAGCAGTGAAACACCGAGTTACCTGGGTCTGGGGTCCTGAGGACCACCTGGGGCGAGGTGCCTCCCAGCTTGGGCAAGGGCTCTGTGGTGTCCCTGGGTTCAAGACCCGAGAACTGGGTCTGAGCAGGAGCAAGTAGGTCTCTGGCCCCAGGCTGAAGAGGACAGGCCAGTGCAGCCAGCAGGTCTGCCATGCCGCCCCGTCTTTCCAGGCCCTCCAAGACAGGTGTCTGTGAGCAGCAGCCCAAACAGGATTCAAACCCAGGCCTCTGGCTCAGGACAGCCCTCCTCCTCCCAGGCTCACCCTCTCCCTGCACTGACTCCCCTCGCCCCTTGGCCCCCGGCCCTCACCCCTGCAGGGACTCCTCCCGCAGCCTCGGGAAACTTGCTGCACTCCCCCCCCCACCCCACCCACACACACACCAAGGCTCCTCTTCTCAGCAGCACTACCACTACCTTCGCCCACCTGCGTCCTTCCTGCCCCGACCTGTGCCCTGTCACCCACCCACCACTGCTCTGCTCCCTGGGCAGGGTCTGGCAGTTCACGCCCCTGACTGCCCCTCCTGTTCACACTCCCGCTTGCTTCAGCCGCTGCCCCCAGACTCCGCACAGCCGCCATGATGGCCATAGCTGTCTATCTGGCCGAGACCCTCCCTCCCTACAAATCCTCTGGGGCTCCCCAGTGTCCTGTGTGCTGCATTCCATCCTGCTTGCCCAGAGCCAGCTCTCCCGCTGGCTCTCGGCCCTCCCTGACCTCCAGACACAGGGCCTCTGGGGCAGGAGGAGGTCCCAGTCTCCAGGTCCCTAGTTCTGTCCCTTTGCCGGTTTCAGGGTCACATTGACCGGGTCAGGCCAGAGGCCTCTGATGGAGGTGGGGCTGAGAGCAGAGGGCTCCTGACCCCCAGGTAAGGCCTCCCGGAGTCCGTGGTGCCGTGGCCTAGACCTTCACCAACCGGCAGCTGGGGGAGGGCATTCATGGGGGTTCCAGCACGAGGTGGGGTGAGTGCCCTGGGCTGTGGCCCATGTCGGAGGACAGGACCAGCTTGATTGTGGAGATGGATGGGGGGGGTGGGGTGGTAGAGGCAGGGAGGCTTTAAAGCGGGGACCCAGACTGGAGGGTCTCCTGGATAAAGGGCTCTGCCCGTTGAGTTCCTGGGCCATTGTCTCTCGAGAGCTCAGACAGAGGGGCTCCCCAGCCCTTCCTTCCCGACAGCTGCGACGGGAAGCGAAGCCATGGTGGGTGTGGGGGCCCCTTTGCCCTTGCTGGTGTCTGATGGAGCAGTCCCAGGGCAGCAGTGGAGGGCACAGCTGGGGACCCCAGGCCTGGGCTAGCCCCACAAAGACCGCTCTCTTCCCATCAGGCTTAGATGCAGCAGCAACTCCCAGTGTTGAGCTGGGCAGGTGGATGCTAAACCGGCTTGGGGGGCCAAGACCCCAGATGTGCTGGGCGACCTGAGGTGTGCTGGGAAGGGGACCCTAGAAGAGATTGGACAAGCTGGGTGGGAGACCCCAATCACACTGGGAGGGGACCCTGGACTCACGAGGAGGGGCCCCCAGACCCCAGACATGGTAGGAGGAAGATCCTTCTCAGGCTCCAGTCCCTCATGGGTGCAGGACTTGAGGGGCCTGGTGACTGGGTGCCTGTCCACAAGGCCACCGCCTGCCTACGCCCACTCCACAAATACCCTCATGGCCATGCGCCTGAAGATCAAAGTGGACAGAGGCATTGAGGCCCCCAGGGGAGCTGCTCCGGGGCAGGCCCCCAGGGCCTTGGATATGGGCCCTAGTCTTGATATTCTGCGGGCAAGGAAGGGCATGGACCACAGAGAGCTCCCTGCGGGCAAGGAAGGGCATGGACCACAGAGAGCTCCCTCGAGCTCCTGATCAAGGCCACCGTGCCAGGAGAGCCCTCTCCAGCCCATTTGCTTTGCCCACAGGCGCTGGCAGAGAGCCCTGCTTGCTCGTGAAACCGTGGAGGAGGCCCCCCCCCAAAAAAACCCCAACCCCAAGCCAGCCAGTTCAGCCCTGGCCCACAGCACCCCGAGGTGCAGAGCAGAACAGAGTGCTCCGCGGAGCTTCCAAGGTCACGACCTTTCAAAAGCAGGTGTCCAGGCGATTCTAGATGGAGCTGAATCACCAGCCTCGTGGCAAGTCGCCGAGTGCCAGCAATTTGTACCATCAGGAGCTTCGGTTCAAACGCAGCTGTCGACGCCTTTGGGGCAGCGGTTCTCAACCTGTGGGTCACGACCCCTTTGGGGATCGAATGACCCTTTCACGGGGGTCGCCTGATGCATAACAGTAGCAAAATTACAGATATGAAGTAGCAACAAAAATAATTTTATGGTGGGGGTCACCACCACGTGAGGAACTGTATGAAAGGGTCAAGGCACGAGGAAGGTTGAGAACCGCTGCCCTCTGGGTCTCCCTTATTCAAAGAAGGATCGGTGTGTTTGAACTGTGGAGCTGGAGAAGACGGAAAGCACCACGGACTGCCAAAAGGACAAACGATCTGTCTCGGAAGAGGGAGGCCAGCGTGCTCCTTATAGTAAGGTGACCAGACGTCCCGCTTTTGGCGGGACAGTCCCGATCTTTAACAATTTGTCCCGCGTCCCGCGGCGTTTTAAAAAAAGTCCCGATTTTTGGAAAGAATGCACGACAAGCTAGGGTATACGGTTTTCGGCTCTGCCATGTGGCTATTTTGCCAGGATATGAGTTTTATCAACAGTGTCCCGCTTTTGTCCCACTTTACCAATGTTAAAATCTGGTCACCTTACCTTATAGGCAAGGATGGTGAGACGTCTTACATTCTTGGGACGTGTTGTCAGGAGAGACTGGTCCCTGGAGAAGGACTTTATCAGGCGTGGTAAAGTGTCAGTCTACCCTCAAGGAAGTGGACGGACACCGTGGCTGCATCAGTGGCTCAGGCACAGGGACTGTGGTGAGGAGGGTAGGGCAGGACGGGGCAGGGTTTCCTTCTGTTGTGCACGGGGTCTCTAGTGGTCAAAGCCCACGCAACGGCACTTTGGGAAAGGTCTTATATACAGACGGGGAAACGGAGCCAGGGGAAGCGGCCCGTCTGGCTTGTGGTCTCCCACCCAGCCCCCTGTGCCCTGTCTCGGGGGCATGGGCTGCTTAGGGTTCTCAGGTTGCACCCAGCCACATGACCACAAGAGGGCAGCCGCCCACTGCCGTGCCTGGCTCTTCACTCCCATGAAGCCGGGACCCAGGCTCCACCTGGTCGTACAAGGACCACGTGCCAGGTTGTACACGGGCCGAGAGTCGCCACTGCCTACACCCGATACTGAGTAGGCGAAGCTTGTGTGCCCCTCTCTGCGTGCCCACTGTTCAGAGGCTTCAGTGTGTGCCAGTGAGTGCCACGTTCGCTCCCTGGCTCGGCTATGTGGGGGTGACGGAAAATGATGAGGTTACCGTAGCTGTCGGCTCTGACTCACAGTGACCCCCCCTAGGACAGACCAGTCTTGGGAGGAATTCAGCCAGATCACTCCTTAGAGGCCAAGAGGGTGAGACTCTGTCTCACGCACTTTGGACCTGTGGTCAGGAGAGACCAGGCCCTGGAGAAGGACGTCATGGTTGATAAAGTGGAGGGGCAGCGAAAAGGAGGGAGGCCCTGGACACGATGGATGGACACAGTGGCTGCAGCCACCACGGGGTCGAACATAGCGACCATTGTGAGGATGACGCGGGACCCTGGGGGCGGTTTGTCTATTATAC
>NW_022111317.1:2960458-2961696 GCF_000313985.2 Echinops telfairi
TGTCCAACTTCCACTGGCTCCTGGGGACATCGGGCTTTGGGGCTTCTGTAGTGGCCTCTGTGAGGTGGCACTTAGCCCTTCCATAACCCCGACCCTGCCCTCGCCCGACTCCATGGTATTTTGTGCCCCCCACGTATGTCTCGGAATTTTAACCCATATGCCTGTGGAAGGTGACTGCACACTGCCTGCCACCCCCTAAGAACCATAAGCTATTCAAGGTGACCGATAGCACCAAGGACCACGTAGTGGGACCCTGGTGGCACAGTGGGTAGGTGGATGTCAGCAGTTTGCAGCCACCAGCTGCTCCTTGGCAGAAACACCAGGCTCTCTACTCCTGCAAAGAGCCGCAGTCCCACAAAACCAAGAACAAAACTCATTGCCATCGAGGCGAAGCCAGCTCCTGGTGAGAGGACGGGGAGAGCTGCCCTGTGGGTTTCCGAGCCCGTGGCTGTTTACAGGAGGGTGCTACCTCCCTCTCCCTTCAGCTCCTGTACTTTGGACATGGTCTCAGGAGATCCCAGTCCCTGGAGAAGGACATCGTGCTTGGTAAAGAGGAGAGGTGGGGAAAAGAGGAGGACTGTCCATGCGATGGTGCTGGCCGGGGTGGGTGGTGTTTCTTTCTGCTGTACATCAGGTCTCTGTGAGTTCAAACAGGCTTGACAGCACCTAGCAGCCACTGCTTGGGCTGGCTCACCATGTAGTGTCTGCCACCCTGAAGCACCGTAATCCCTTTTTTTAAAAAATCACCTGCACAAATGAGATCCACTGGTCAACAACTCCCAAGATCAGATAGAAGCCCCAGGGGGCAGTGAGTTGATGTCCATGGGGGAGGAACAAGTCCGAGAAGGAGGGAGGGATGGCGGGGGTCTGAACAGGTACAAAGGTTGGAGGGTGGAGGAGGGTCTGACCTGAATCTCACACACTCAGTGCTAGGCTGATGCTGATGGTGACAGGCCCACCCCCATGCCCCACGCCGCCTTGCCCCAGCTCCCAAAGTCAAGGACCCTTTCGGCAGTTCTACTGTCCTGAACCCCAGTGGCATAGCGATTACATGTTGGGTGAAAGATCAGCAGTCCAAAATCACTGCCCACTCCTCAGGAGAAAGACGGGCTCTGTACTCCCGTAAAGAGTGACAGTCTCAGAAACTCACGGGGCAGTTCTACCCCCTCCTGTAGGGTCCCGGTGAGTCGTGTGACTCGATGGCATTTAGTTTGTTTTGGTGTATAAGGTTGCTAGGA
>NW_022111317.1:2963086-2979177 GCF_000313985.2 Echinops telfairi
GAGCCAGAGCCCTGGAGCTGGAGGAGCCACGTGGAGACCCACGCAGCACTGAGACGCTTCCACCACCACTGGATCCATGAGACTTTCCACCCACCAGCCTGTGATCTTCCTGCATGCTCCGTCATTGGATGTGTTGCATGAGTCTGAACATGAGTTAATAGACTGATAGCCGATATATGGGTAATATCGGACTTATGGACTTGATCTGGACTGGGCTGGGATGTTTTCTTAATACATAATGACTCTGATAGAGAGCTCTCTATCACACACCGATGAGTGTCTCTGGATTTGTTTCTCTAGGCCTCCCTGATTAACCCAGTAGCTCCATAGAGACAGTAACCGATTGATTACTGCCTGGGGCCTGGCTGGACGGGGGTAGGTGGGGAGTGGGGATCAAACAATGAGTAGGAGAAGAAAACGTTCTGAAATTGATCCGTTCTGAAATTGATCGTGGTCACGATCGCACAAATCTTCTTCATGATTAAACAGTTAGGTTGTATGATACATGGTGTATTTACCAAAAAAGCTATTTTTAAAAATATAAAGAGATTTCCAATCTTGGAAACTCTATACTGGGTCGCTCCCAGGCAGGATCGACAGGGTGGCAGGGGGCTTGTCTGGTTCGCTTTGAGAACATTGCCACTGCTGTTGTTAGGCCCTGTCAAGTGAACTCTGACGCAGGGCTGCTCTGTGGCAACAGACCGGAACACAGCCTGGCCTGGCGCCATCCACACCATCAGTCTTATGTTGAGCCCATGGGGACAGTCAGCGTGTCAATCTGTCTACCCAGGGTCTTCATCATGTCCTTCTCCAGGGACTGGTCTCTCCTGACAACAAGGACATGAGAAAAAGTCAGGACCTCTGTGCTTCCAAGGAGCATCCTGGCTAGACTACCCCCAAGCAGACTTGTCTGCTTTCCTGTTGGCAGTCTCCGATAGGTAGGCTTATTGTGCCAACCTGGCCAATAGGAACATGTGGGGTTCATCAGGTCACAGTTTGATTGGAGGGCAAAGAGATAAATGGCTCTGCAAGGCCCGCCCCTTCTTTCTTGCTCTCTGGTGATGAGAGAGTGCTGGAGCGTGCTGCTGCTGGAGCTGGTTCTCTGCCTCAACCTGTGAGCTACACCACCTGTGGGCCAGGCCAACCCGTGGATCATGTCGCTAGAACTCGAAGCTCCTTCGAGACCTGCTTCACCACGCTGCTGGTGTGCACATCACTTGAGCTTGAGGCTGGCGGATCCTGTCACCTGGCATTGCTTGAGTTGGATACCCCATCTGAGCCTGGTTCACTAAGCTTCCGAGCTACTGATGGTTGGTGACACACCCTGCTGCCTGCTGCCTGGGGGCAGACTGCTTGCCTTGCGGCAGGGAGGACTCTGCTGCTTGATTCCTTGACCTTGGACCCAGCAGCCTAAATGAGGTCAAGGACTTCCAGTACATTAACTGTTCCACGGAAGTGAGTCAAACTGAGTCCTCTTCCTTATTCAATGTCCAACCTTCACATGCAAAGGAGGCATCTGAAGAGACCAAGACTCTGGTCAGTGGTAGCCGATGGGCCCAATGCCATGTGCTGCGGGTGCTCCCATGAGCATCGGCTGTGGACTCAAACAAGACGGAAGCCTGGACAACTTCCACCTTTTCTCTATCAATCATGCTGTCGCTTCCTGGCTGCGTGGTGGAGGGTGAAATGGAAGTGCTGGCCCCCTTCTGGCAGGGACCCCCTCCTTTGAGGAGGGGGAAGCAGCTCTTCAAGCCGGGGGAGAGAGATTCCTGTGATAAAGCACAGCTCTGCGGGGTCGGACCAACCAGGCTCTGTGGACAGGGTCACCGGGCTCCCTCACCTTCTTCCCCTCAAGACGCCTGTTTGCTCCAGAGACTCACCGCTCGGGCAAATGCTGCCAGAAACAGCTCCCATTCATGGTTCTGAATGAATGTTTGGTCCTTCAGAAACCTTTCACAGGTGCTAAATGTTCCGCAAACTCCACATTCAGTTTAGGTGACCCCCATGGCCCCCGGTTTGATTGAAAGGCACCCAGAGTTCTCCGTTCCAACCGGCACGGTCCTGTTCTTCTCTGATCGGTGATCACAATAGTTCGCACACACACACATACACACACACACACACAGTCCATTCTGACCCAGCGTGACCCTCAAAAGCAGGGTGGGGAACCTCTTTCCTGCTAAGGGCTATATTTATAACACCATTCACAGGCCATGTGGGTTTGTTTAATCAGCTCACCCCTAACGTGATGGCTGCTCGGTTTCCGCTGGGGAGGCGCGTGGATGAGCCGTCATCGCAGGGTCTGCGGTATGAAGCCACCAACCGCTTCTCTGGAGAAAGACGAGGCTCTCTGCTCCCGAAAGAATGACCGTCTCGGAAACCCACGGGGGTCGCTCTGAGAAGGCATCCACTGGATGGCTGCAAGGTTTTCGTTTTGTTTTATTGACTTTAAAAATATATATTTTGATTTTTGCATTTTCTTTCCTTTTTTTAATCATTTTATTGGGGACTCATACAACTCTTATCACAATCCATACATCCATCCATTGTGTCCACTTAAGCCCCTGGCATCAGCTCCTCATTTTTCCCCTCCCTCCCTGCCCCCACTTCCCTCATGAACCCTTGATAGTTTATAAATTGTTATTTTGTCATATCTTCCACTGTCCAACGTCTCCCTTCACCCACTTTTCTGTTGTCCTTCCCCCAGGGAGTAGGTTATCTGTAGATCCTTTTATTTATTTATTTATTTTTGTTTTATTGCCCCCGCCCCTCACCCTATGCAGATCCTTTTAATTGGTTCCCTCTCTCTACCCCAACCTCCCTCCACCCTCTCTGTATCAGCACTCTCACCACTGGTCCTGAAGGGATCATCCGCCCTGGATTCCCTGTGTTTCCAGTTCCTGCCTGCACCAGTGTACATCCTCTGGTCTAGCCAGATTAGTAAGGTAGAATTGGGATCATGATAGTGGAGGGTCTTGGGGGGAGGATGCATTTAAGAAGTACAGGAAAGTTGTATGTTTCATCATTGCTACACTGCACCCTGACTGGCTCATCTCCTCCTCCTAACCCTTCCATAAGGGGATGTCCAGTTGCCTACAGATGGGCTTTGGGTCCCCACTCCGGGTGGCTGTAAAGTTTTGCTTGTTGGTTTTGGGGCACCGCACACACAAGTCTTCAGTGGTGGGGAAGCAATCAGCAATCCAAACCATTGTCATTGAGGCAGTTTGGCTCCGGCAGCCCCAAGTACCACTGCAGAACAGACACAGGACTGCACGGCAGTAACATGCTCGTCATCGTCATCGGAGCAGAGGGGGCACAGAGCTTAGCCTGGCCGCCACTGGGAGCCCTTGGCAAGCAGGTGCCCTCTGCTGTATCTTGGCCATTCAGCGCTCTCATTCTCATTTTGCCCAAGGGAAAGTATAGACTAAGAGATGCTGCCTTGATTCTCTCGTGCCGAGTTTGAAAGCACCAGCCGCTCCTTGGGAGAACAGAGAGGCTTTGCACGTCTGTGAAGACGGTAATCTTGGCAACTCACGGAGGTGGTTCTGTTTTGCCCTGCAGAGTGGCTATGAGTCGGACTAGATGTGAATGTCTGTTTGCGAGGTTGGTTTTCTTAGGCGGCAGCAGACCACCTCATCTTGCTCCTGCAGACAAGCCTTGCAGTTCCCAGCCTAATCCACGGGGTCGCCAGGCTGAGAAAATCCTATTTCCACATGGGATTATAAACACAGGTGTCCTTGGACTTAAGGAGCTTGGTGGTACAGTACAGCCCCTGGTGACCTAGTGGGCTGCTAAATGCAAGGTCAGTAGTTTGAAATCACCAGCCGATCTTGGGGAGACAGATGAGGCTTTCCACTGTAAAGCGAGACAGTAAAGATGGGGGTTTTCTTCTGTAAAGATGTACTACAGTCTTGGAAGCCCACAGAGGCAGCTCCACCCTGTCCCTGTCCCTGTTGCTGTGCGTCAGAATCGCCTTGATGGCAGGGAGAGCTTGGGGTGACCGACGCAGGGACAGCAAGTGGGTGGCTGCTGGCTGGAAGGTGGGTGGTCTGAACCCACAGGTGGCTCCGCTCCTTGGGAGAAAGCTGTGGCCGTCTGGTTCTGTAAGGGTGACAGATGACAGCCCGTGTGGCAGTTCTTCTCTGTCCTATAGGGACACAATGGGTTGGGATGGACTCAACAACGTTGTGTTGGGATCGGGATTTAATAGGATTTAGTTTCCCAAAAAGCCTGTCTCTGGAGGGATGGATAAATAAACTCTGGTGTACACTCACACACACAATGAAATAGTATGCACCTCTGAAAAATGATAATGGAACTGTCCAACCCCTCCCAACATGGGTGAATTTGGAATGCATCACGCTCAGCAAAGTCAGCCAATCTTATAAAGACAAATGCTTCCGACACTATTATTCTAAAGGGGGCAGTAAATCTTAAGAAAAATGGCTTCCACACTAAAAAAAAGCAGACTTGGTGGCTGGGAGAAGGGAGGAGGGGTTGGAAGGGAAGGGGGGGTAAGAAAGGGCCATGCAGGGAGGATTTCTGGGATACCGTTAATGCTCTGACTAGACAGGCTTTGTAACTACGGTTCGGATGTTTGTCCGTGTGCTTTGTGCTCCCCAAAAAGGCGGGTGGGGAGAGAAAAGACAGAGAGAGAGAGAGGAAGTTCCCAGCCAGTGAAAATCCTCCAGTCTCCACCAGTGAGAAACGGCCTTCAAGGCTTCTGCAGCACATGAGCTAGTTTGAAAGAGCAGAACCGGGGACTCTGGGTTATCTTTGAGATATAATTCAGTTCAACACCACCACCCCCACCCCCACCCCCCGCTGGGAGAGCGGGCACAGCACCACAGCTGGCCCTGGGGTCTACTTCCTTTGTGAAATAATGTATTCAGCTCGAGTGAAGAAAACCACACCAAACCCACCATCATGAAGTCTATTCTGACAGATCGTGACCCTACAGGCCACTGTAAGGCTGGCCCAGAACGTTTCCAAGGCTGCTTTCTGTACAGATGGCACCCTGATGGCGCTGTCTGGTCAACGCTGGACTGATAACTGCAGGGTCAGCAGTTCAGACCCGTAGGGGAAAGTTGAGGCTGCCTGCTGCTGTAAAGATTTAAAACCTCAGTTATTAATAACTATTAATAGTGATTTTCATGTATTTTAATTGAATACTTGGACCCTTTTGAAATCAGAAAAAACCCTATTAAAGATGATTTACTATGTGCATAAAATTCCAATTAATAATAAGTAAATAAATAATGAAATTTAAAATAAAAAATTTACAAGCTCAGAAGTCCTTTATAGGGCCGGTATGAGTTGGGAGTGACTCAGTTGCAGTGGTGTAATCTATAAAACCAAACTATCCATCTCAGTGGTTACACAGTGGACTGCGGTCCTCATGGTCAGCAGTTCAAAGCCACCAGCAGCTCCTAGAGAGACAGACTGACTTTCTACTCCCACCAACAGTTATGGTCTCAGAGACTCACAGGGGTCACTATGAGTCAGCATGGACTCAATGGCAGTTTTTTTTTTTTTAATCAATCTATTGAAGAGAGTCTGGTTCAAAGAGATTATCTTTCTCCTACAGAGCAGCTGGTGGGTTCAAAATGCCAACCTGGTGCTTATCACCTGTGTTTTAACCAGGAGGCTAGAGGCTCCTCTTTGCAGACACCTCTAAGCAGCCCTGCATGACAAGGTGACATGCCCAAGTTTTACAGGTAAGTTGGACACAACCTGAAACTGTGAGGAGCCCTAGTAGCATCGTGGGTTGCTGACCCAAACGGGTCAGCAGCTTGAAATCACCAGTCGATCTTGGGGGAGAAAGATGAGGCTCTGGACTAAAGATACAGTCCTGGGAACCCACAAAGGCAGCTCCTCCCTGTCCCTCTAGGGTGGCCATGCGTCGGATTCGCTTCCAAGACAATGAGTTTGGGGTACAGCAGTGGGAAGGAAAGTGTGTAGCTGAGAGGTTGGGCAGTCTGCCTCTGCTCCCCCCCCCCACTCTCCCCCCCCCCAAGCTCAGGGCTGCAGGCCGTCTGGGGGGATCCACGGTTGCTGGGAAAGAGGCGTATTCCGTGGGCCCTCCTTCGCGTACTGGCTTTGCCATGGATGTGGGGCGTCCGCGGGGCGCAGTCACGGAACCCGAGACTTGCAAGCCACTTTCCACTTAAGGTCAAGCCCTGCACCCCTCCGTCCACGCCCCATGACCCCCATGCAAGCGTGCACGGCACTTTGTGGGCCCGTTTCCGTGTCTCCAGAGTGGGGTGCACAGGGTCAAGGCCCCTCGTAACGCGGTCTCCGTACCCCGGGCTTGGCAGGCAGGGGCCACGGTCACTAAGGGGCACCGGCTCCTGCCCCCAGGCCAGGCGACGGGACGTCCCGACAAGGGGCTGGGGCGTTCTGAGCGCAGCCAGCGTGGTGAACCCAGCAACACCCACTTCCGCCAGAACCTTGCCAGGAAGAGCTACTTCCGGCCGCCCGCCAGGTGGCTCCGCCCAGGCCACGCCCCTCCCGCCCGGCTCGGCTCCGGCCGCACCAGGCACCTCGAGTCCGGGACAGCCCCGCCCACCCGTGACGTCACTTCCGGGCGGCCCGGGCGGGCCCGTGCAGGGGCCGCCACCCCGAACTGTCCTGGCTTTCGGGCCGCGCCTCCCCGCTGCCGGCCACGTCCCCACGCCGGGCCGCGCCGCTTCCCCGCCGTCCGAGGGCCGCCGGGCCACCGCAGGCCTGCCGCGCCCGGGTAAGCTGCTGTCCGGGCTCCCGGCGTGGGGCCGCAGGAGGGAAGTGGAGGACCGGTGATGGGCACTGGGGAGGGAGGCAGGACGCGGCTGGAGGAAGAGGAATGGGAGGGGCCAGGGGCACCCCGCCCGAGACGGTGCGAAGCGGGGTGAGGAGGAGAGGGGAGCGGTGAGGTCCCTGGGGTCCCTTAGTGGCACGCTGGACGGGGACCAGGAGAAGGGAGGACAGGACAGGCTGTTACAGTTTGGGAACACACCCTGTGGGCAGGAGCCAGAAGCGCTTCCCACGTGTCAGCAAGGCCAAGACTAGAGGGGGACCCAGAAAACAAACAGCCCCCACTCCAAAGAGCTGGGCCCTTGGGTGGCCAGGCCTCCTCCCAGAGACCGGTCCACCTGGCTGTCTGCCTGCCCACTTCCTTGTGAGAGTGCGCATGGCCCCACTAACGGTTCGGTTAGGGTGAGCCGGGGATCTGAGTAGGTGGTGACACATAGGGACCCTAGGAACCCCGGAACCCCTGGCGGTCCTCACTCACAGCCCTGCATTCCTGAGCTCACTGTTGCATCTCCTCGAGGGGCTTCCTCCTTTCACTGACCCTCTAGCAAACCGGAGGACACAAGGAAGTCTGCTGGCTGTGCCACCTGCACCTGACACATCGGCCCTGTACCACCTGCACCCAGCGCCCCTCTCTCCTCCCCGGAAACCAGCAAAGTATTTAAAGGACACATTTTCCATTTATGGAGGGGCCTGCCTCATGGGGGGAGGAGTGTAAGATCGCCCCAAATTACCAGGGGGTGGGGGAAAAAAGCAGCCAGATCCTTGTTCAGGATTTTGTTGTGATACCCAGACAATCGCTACGATGATTTAAACAAGAGTTACAGCCAAGACAATGCCCGGTTGTCCCGGCTGCCACGTAGACACGGCCTCTGGGCCTTGGGGCAGTGTCTGCTCCCAGGACACCGCACGCCCTGAGCCCCGATCCTTGGACTCCTGCTACCAAAGTTCAGCCGGTGACGTGTCACCATCAGTCTTTGGGTTTGCTCTGTATTTGCGTCTGCATTCCCCTCTCCTTGGCGAGGCTGGGGTCTCCGGCTTGGAGTGGGTGCAAGAGGAAAACAAGCAGGGGACCCGTGGAGTCCCTTACAAGCTCGGGAGCCTTTGTGCTGGGTCTTTGGGACGCGTCTGTGCCAGAAAAGTAATTGAAGCCATTTGGAGTCTGCTGGCATCACACTTGCAAACAAACAAGAAAACAGCCACTCGAGCCCACCCACGGCCTTCGAGTGGATTGTGCCGACTCCGGAGGACCCCGTGTGTATCCGAGCAATGTTACTTCATAGCGTTTTCTTGGCTGTCATCTGGACGAGGCAGATTGCCGGGCCTTTCTTCCAAGGCACCACGGGGCAGGCTTGAACAGCCCACCTTTAGGTTAGTCATCGGGCACGCCCAAACGCTCACCTCCCAGGGATCGTCTCAGCTCGTGTACAGCCCCCTGCATGCAGCAGACCGCATCAGAAGACTCAGAAGCCAAGACGAGGTTGAGGGCACAAGAATTAGGAGACAGTGGGGTGTCTCAAGGCCACGGGCCAGAAAATGATTGGGAAGTTGACTTGTGTGGGGGCCTTTGTGGTGGGGTGCCACCCGCTGAAAGGGAAGCTCCCATGCAGATCCTGTGAGGAGCTGAGCCCCGAAAGGGAGGGAAGGGGCTCTTCCCAGCACCAGCCTCACCTCCCATCTTTCCATCAGCTCTGGTCCCTCGCTTGCTTATTGCTCTCCTGCCTGGGACCTTTTTCCCTTGCAGTCCCCCACCCACCTGGGGCATTGCGCAGAGGAGAGTGGCTGGAGTTCACGGGCAGGCTGCTGATGGTTGGGCCATCCTTAGGGAAGAGGCTCTTTCCAGTCTTACTGTGCATTTGCTCCTAGCCATTTGACTGATAGGGGCTCGTGCGGGCCCCACATACTTAGAACACCCTGGGCACTTAGAACAGGCACTTGGAAAGCTGAGGGAGGCCGAGCTGAGGTGAGCTTCCTCACTGAAGGAGGGCTTTGTTCTCCTCTCCAGACGTCTCCTCCCTGACCTGTGGGGGACCCTGCCCTGAAGACTGGGGGGACAGCTGGGGCAGGGGGGGCAGTGAGAGCCTGGGGGAGGCTCGTGTCCTGGCTCACCCATGTCCCTATGTTTGAGCATGTGGTGATCTGCACACGTGGGTGAGTGTGACTGCAAGCACGTGCATGTAACTGTGTGTGGTTTTGTACTTGCGCATGGCTGTGTGCACATGAAGGTGGGTGTCTGGACATGTGAGTGTGGTTGCACGCACATGTGTGGCTATGGACATGCATGTAACTGCTTGCAGATAAGCATGTATGTGTGATAATGGGCAGCGTGTGTGTGGACATTTGAGTATGATTGATCGTGCGTGTTGTATGCATGTGTGTGTGTGGCTGCATGTGAACACTTGAATGTAATCACACCCATCTGTGACTGTACTCACAGTCTTACATGTCTATATGTGCATGATGTACATGTGCGCGTGTGTGGCTGTGGGTGACACTTGCGGGTGATGGAACGCGCATGTATGTGATTGTGCACACAGGGCCTTACATGCCCATGTGTGCGTGCTGCATGTTCATGTGTGTGTGACTACGTGTCTGGGCCAGAAAAGGGTCCTCATCCTGGTTTCTTTCTGTGTGGCAGCTGCCCCCTGGGCTCCCTTCAGAGCTGGGCATGGCTCCTGGAAAACCCCTCCTGATGGGTGAATCACGTTGCTTCTCTCAGTCAGGGAACTGGCCCTCGCGGCTTTTCAGCGGAAAGCCTCTCAGGGCCTTTCCCGAAAGTCAGGCGTGCACACGACAAGGGCACAAACGCAGTGTGCAGTCGACAATGGGAGCTGCCCGTCGGTCACGCCCGGGCATGGCTGTAGCGCTTCCCGTGCCCGGTACCACACAGCCCGCCAGCCACGGCCCATTGGCCATGCTGAGCTGGCTGGTGTGGCTGTGATACTGGAAGCTGTTCCCCGGTGCTTCCAACACCCTGGTGGACAGGTTTCAGCAGAGCCTCAAGACAGAGTAGCAAGAAAGGCCTGGTCATGTCCTTCCAAAACCAACCGTTGGGAAACCCCCCTAGGGCAGCATAGACTGTCGCCTGGTCGTGTGCCAGCAAAGGGGCCCGACTACGGACCGGGGAGGCTGGCGTCTCCGGCCACCGCGTCCATCCCGCCAGTGACCCTGTAAGGAGTTCCTGAGACTCGATCTTTATGGCGGGAGGAGCTGGCCCTATCTTTCACCCAAGATGTGGCTGGGGGGTTGACCTGGTGGTTATCAACCCTGCACCACACCCCAGAGTTCCCGGCATAGGGTGCAGGGCTGGCAGGGTTTCCCACCGCAGCCCACAGGCTTGAAGGCAGCTGTGTCGCTAGGCTTGTGGGGGACCTGCTGCCCCCAGCCTCCTTCCCGGGATCCGATATACGCCTCCTCATGATGAGGGACGCAACGTCACCCCAGTATCTCATGTCTGGGTAAGGCAGTCCTTCCCCTGGCCAGTCCAGCTCTTGCCTCTTCCCGAAGGGCATGGGGAGGACCATGTCAACGTCTGTCTTCAGCCGTCTGCCCGGCGGCCTCCTCAGGCAAGGGCCCAGCCATGAGAACCCCGGTCAGAAGTCGGTTTGGCCACTGGACAGCGTGACACGCACGGTCACGTCCCGAATAAAGACCTGGCCGTCCCACGCACCTCCCCTGTGGCCTGCGCGCCGTGCCTTTCCTCACGTGGTGGGGGTTCTTGTCTCGAATCGCAGGTATGCCTGACAGCGGCCCAGAGCGCCTGCCCTACAGATGCCACGAGGCATGCCAGGCGTGGGAGCAGCCCCGGGAGCGGCCACGCCACCCACGGAGCCAGACCTGACCCGGTGCCAAGCTCTCAACACTGACAGGAGGACAGTGGCCCAGCCCGGGAGCACGCCCTGAGCTGCTGCCTCTGGTGGGTGACAGGACGCGAGCCAGGCAGGGACAATGTGCCCCAGAGGGAGGGACAGGGGAAAGGCGGCGTGTGGGGGACTCCTGCAACTGGCTTTGCTCCCCGACCCCTGGCATGCCCGTGTTTGCTCCCCACGCCAGGCCAGGGCTTCTTCGTGCGGGGTGCTCAGCTGGCCAGGTGCACCTGTGGCGAGGGTCCACGGGCCCAGGAAGCTCCAGGCTGGGTCCCCACAGGCTCAGGAAGTGCTGGCCCACCCGCTCCACACCCAGGAGGCACAGCCGTGGGGTGGCCTGTGGGCTTCTGAGGTTGTGATGTGTCCCTCAGAGAAGCTCAACTTCCCTAGCTGAGGCCTGACCACCTTCGGGGCCCTCCCAGTGGCAGACCGCACCATGTCCCCCCAGGGCCTGGCCCCCTCCATCAGGACTGCCCACGGGCTTCCTCACCGGTCTCCGTGAGCGCCCACCCCTGCTGCTGTCCACCCCCCTTGCTAAAGCCCCTCTGGCCTTGGCCAACCCGTGCTTAAGCCCTGGAGGGGCTCCACCCCCCCCAGGGACGCCTGGAGAATCTGTTCTTTCTGAGGGGTCTTAGGGCCTCCGGCCCTGCTGGAGCGGGCTCACGGCTGCATGGCGTGTGCAGTCCGACTGGCAGGGGTAGTTACCAGACTTTGGTGACTGGGGCCTAGCCTATAACTCGTCCAGCCCAGCACCCCCTCTCCACTGCTCTGGCAGAAGTCTGGGCTTGCTTGGCCTCGTGGGGACTTGCTGTGTGGAGGCTCCGTGACATCACACGTGATGGGTGCCTTGAACCCAGTCAGTGTGCAGCAGTGGACAGAGCACTGTCCCTCCCACCGGCCCCAGTCAGGCCCTTGGCTCCAGGTGCACACTGGTCATGTCCTCCCTCCCCGGAGAGATGCAGGCTGAATCCAGGCCTCAAGTAGGTGGGGTGCTGCCCCCCAGCCCCTAACCCTGGTGCTCTCTGCCCACAGATCCCTCCGCCAGGCAGGAGGTACTAGGAGCTGCCTGAAGAGCTGGAGGTGGTGTGGCCCCGGATGGCCCAGCCTCGCTCCCAGCTCACCCCCAAGATGTGGACAGCCCTTGTGCTCGGCTGGGTTTTCTGCCTGCAGTTCCCTGAACTCCAAATGGCATCCACTTCTGCAGGTAAGTGACAAGCTTGTCCACGGTGGCCCCGAGCTCTCTGAGCCCAGGAGAGAGGGCTCTGCGGGCCCAGCCGGCAAGTCAGGCACCCCAGCCCTCCCTGGGTGCTGGCCTGGGCAGAGGCTCCAGACCCAGCCTCCGCGGAACCTCGAGGCTGGGAACCCTTGGCAGGACAGGCACCTAGGCCCTCAGAGGTCCACCGTGTGCTCTTCACCCCTCACACATCAGATGGGTTCATGGGGCCCCAGTTCTGGACCAGCTATGTGGCCTCAGGGGTTCCTGCAGCGAACCTTGTTGTTGTTGAGGTTTTTATTTTTTCAATTAGTGAGCCCTTTTGTCAGGCCAAGGGCCCCGCTTCCCGACCAGCAGACTCTGTGCTGTGGTTGCTTTGACCTGCTTCACCCACCTGGGCAGTGTGGGTATTACCTGGAGTGAGAGGCTCCGAGCCCTGTTGGCCAAGTGGTTACACGTTGGGCTGGTAACCACAAGGCCACCACTTCAAAGCCCCCAGCCCCTCGGAGAGAGGGAGGGAGGGAGGGAGGAGGGGACTGTGAAGAGTTAGCCTGTCCTGTAGGGTCACTGTGGCTCGGCGTCCACGATGGCTGTGTGTGTGTGTTTCCTCTGGCTGAGGTCTGTCTTTGGGAGCTCATCTGTGGGAGCCAGTCGTCTCTGCTTCTGTGATCCAGCAGGGCTGTGATAGGAACAGGGGGAGCGCCAACAGGCAGACATTTATCTTCCCACAAGGCCGCACGTTGAACTTCGGGCCCTGGCCCTGGGGAAGGCTCCCTCTGGGGGACTGTCCTTGTCTCTTGCCAGCGCCTGCTGCGTGGCTCTGTGGAGACAGAACCCTGTGGTTCCCACTGATCCTTGGTCCTGAGCTGCCCCGCCTCGCCTGCAGCTCCAGCCCCCATTCAAGGTCTCATGAGCAGCCCAGGGGCCCTCTGGGCAGGTGGGAGGCTGTGGACTCTTCTCAACCCTGAGGGACAGCAGTGTGGCCTCCAGGCCGTTGAGGCTGTCATCCTTTTGGGGGCGGGGGTTGGGGGGTAGCTCCCCAGGCCTTTCTCCCAGGGATGTCCTCTTAGCTGAGGTGCATTTAATCCCAGTGCCGTCAGGGCTCCTGCCACCCCACCCCACCCCAACATACACACACATACGCAGTAGAAGGGTTTGGGTTTTCCACACACATTTCAGGGGCACAACTCGAGGCTCCTTGACAACATAGCTCATAAACACTGGGTGGGCTCAGGCTCCAGGGAGGGTGAGGGAGTTTCCACATCAGGACGAAGGGCTGGGTCCAGCCAGCGGCACCTCCAGAGGAAGTGGAGATGGCCCTTTCCCCACCCATCAACCCCCACACGACCGCAGGGCTGCCCCTGACACACACACACACACACACACACACACACACACACAGTTGCAGGGTGCAGGGCTGCCCCTGACACACACGCACGCACGCACACACACTCTTGCAGGGTGCAGGACTGGCCCCGGGAGCTGGGACTTCCCTCTCTGGGCCGTGGCCTCTGGTTCCTGACCTCAGACATCTCTTTGTGCTTTGACTTGAAGGCCTCCCAGCCCCGAACCAGACCTGGCCTCGCCCACTCAGTGGCAGTGCCCCCCCGGAAACCACTGTTGCATTTGAGAACAAGACGTCTGCACCAGTGACGCTGGCGACAACGCCCCTGGTCTCCCTAACCAGCTCGGCTCTGGCATCTGACACCAACCTGACCGAAGCAAAGACCAGGGCCAGGACAGAGGTGGACGGGGCAGCAGGCAAGCTCCAGCCCACCAAACTTGCAGACTCCAGTGCTCCCCCAGGGCCCACGTCGTCTGTCCCCACATCGCTCTCACGGACGCTGCCCACTGTGGCCACCCAGCACCCAGCTGCCAGCACACCCCGCACACAAGTACCAGGAGGGAACACATTGCCAGGGACAACCACCGGGACACCACCAGCCCTGAGTGCTGCTACCGCGACCACGGCCGCACTTGGTCCAAGCCATCCAGTACCCACACTCAGCCCTCCCCAGCCCCCCACGGGTCACTCTGCGACAGACCTCCCCCCGGCCACAAGCCCACAGCCTCCCAATACAACCACGCAAGGTCCCACTACCCAGACATCCACGGGCCCACCTGTGGCCAACCCAATAAGCAGGCCTGCGTCCACCATCCTCTCAGACACAGCCCCTGAACCCACCACGGTCCCCTCTGTGCCCACGACAGCGACAGCTACCACCAAGGCCCAAACAGAGGCGTCCACTGCCAGCACAGCACCTGCACCTCAGGCCAGCCCAACCCCCAAGGCAGAGGCCACCCCCCCCACTGCACAGACGCTGCCAAACCTCACACCATCCACCCAGGCGGCCCTGGGGCAGGTCACCCCCCAGCACCCGGAGCGGGTGGGGACAGAAGCCATGCCGGGCACTGCTCCTGCTGACTGTGGAGACGCCAGCTGGCCGGCCGGAGCCCCAGGCCTGCTGGTCACCGCTGCCCCCCTGGCCCCGTCCCTGAGCTTCCTCCTGGCGGTGCTGCTCCTGGGCGTGACCCTGTTTGTCACCGTCCTGGTTCTGTTCGCCCTGCAGGCCTACGAGAGCTACCAGAAGAAGGACTACACACAGGTGGATTATCTGATCAACGGGATGTACGCAGACTCCGAGATGTGAGCCTGCCCCCGCACCCCCACCGGCCATGCCAACCCCACTCCACCCGGCCCGGCCCTCCCACTGCCTCTGAGACGGAACCAAGTGCTTCCAGATCTTCCGGTGCCACTCAAGAGCCATACCAGATGCTTTGACACACGTAGTCGCCGTGCAGTTCACCCCACCGTCACCTACGGGCTGCGCCTTTTTCATATTTATTTTTGTAAATGATCACATGGATGGGTGGAGGCCGCGGCCAACATCAGCCTGCTGCCCTGGGCGGGCGGTGGGCAGGCGGGCAGGTGGCCCGCTGGGTCCTCAGCGTGGCAGGCCCTGGCCAGAATTAAAGCAGTGACGCTTCCCGACGGGACCATCTCTCTCCCTTCGTGCCTCTTTGAACTGTGTGGCGGGTCTGTCTGTAGACGTGTTTATGCAACGTGCGGCTCGGGGGAGGGAGGTGTCCTGTGTCTGGCTCAAACCTGCCTCGGGCACCCAGGAAGTCGGGGAGGGGGGGGTCTCTGACACCACCTGGAGACGGCCCTCCTGTCTGGGCATGCAAGTGCTGACCGGGCACTGTAGCCACGGGTGAGTCCGCTCAGCCAGGACCACCGAGGTCAGGTCTTCACGTGACGAGACCTGGCCGAGACCCCGCGCCGGCCCATCTGGCCGAAACCCCACTACTGCCTTCAGAGGCTGGGGCCGCTGTCTCGGTTATCAGAGAGGCTGAGACCAGGCCCCAGTCTGCCCCGGAGCTGGGAGCAGGGCCAGCAGTAGATACAGGTGACGGGCATCCACAGCCACTCCACTCCAGGCAGGGTCCGGGGTGGCGCAGACAGTAACGCGATCGCTGACTAGCATAAAGGTGAGGAATCCCAACCCGCCCAGAGGCAGCCTGGGAGAAGGCCTTCATGATCTGGCTGAGAGGCCCCAGCCTTGGGAGCCCAACGGAAAAGCTTGGCCCTGCAGGCGGGGCCTCACCTTGAGTCAGAGTGGACGCAGCAGCCGTGGACCCTCCCTCCCCCGCAAGCGTTTAAGGCATGTCACTCATTTTGACTGCCTCAGTTCTAGGAAGGTTCTGGTGGCACCGTGGTTCAAGCAATCGGCTGAACCAAAATGCCAACAGTTGAAATCCATCAGCTGCTCCGAGGGAGGAAGATGTGCCAGTCTGTTTCCAACGGGATTCCCACCCTTGAGGCAAGGAAGGGCCTTAGTCAACCTGGTGTTTATTTGCCCATCTAACAAACGAGCCCCGAGATACCCAAGCCCAACATTAACTGAATTGGAAAGAGGAATCGACCTGCTCAACAGAGGCTTGAACACGCGTTTCTGATGATGGAAAGAGCTAGGAAGACGTCCAGCCGAGATACAGAAGACCCGAGGAAGCCAATCAACTGGGCTTCACAGAGCTAGACAGCACCCCCCCAACAAAGGCACTGCACGCTCTCTTCCCGCGCACACGCGTCAGTCTCAGAAGAGACCCAGCAAGGCCGCTGCAAAGCAAGCTTGGAAAGAGAATTAAAGCAAAATGGCGCAAAACCTCTTGGATCACCAAAAACTCACTGCCATCAAGTCTATGCTGACTCATACCGACCCTCC
>NW_022111317.1:2979667-2980932 GCF_000313985.2 Echinops telfairi
TGGATGCGTGGCTCTGCGCCCCAATCATGTCACCCACCATCTTCCAGTCCCTAGACTTCACGGAGTAGGCGTCGGCCACGAAGCCCAGGCAGCAGCAGTTGAGGAAGAGCGTGTTGAAGAGGGACCAGATGACGTGGTCGGGCACCTGGGGTCCACTCTGGATGTTGATCACGGTGGACTGCATGGGGGCGGCGTGGTATGGGGCCCGCAGCCCACCCATCTTGAGCTCCTCGTGAGCCATCTCCTGGGCATGAGGACACACAGAGACCTGCAGAATCCAGATTGTAATTCTTGAGAGTAGAAATCTCATCTTTCTCCTGAGGAGCGGCTGGTGGTTTTGAACAGCTGCCCTTGCAGTTAGCGGCCCAACTCGTAGCTACTGTGCCATCAAGGCGCCTTCCTTGGACCACAAGACTGTAAGACTAGAAATGAATAACGTAAGAACAAGAAAAACGGCACCCAATAACAACCAGTTTTAAAAATAGGTTATAGAAGAAATGCATAATTACAAATTCATACAATCAAATGAGAATGAAAACAACATAATCAAAATACTTGGAACACGGCAAAAGAAGTACTCAGAGGTCAATTCATTAGCAATAAATGCACACACATTAAAAAAAAGGTTAAAAAATAAAAATGCGCCCATCAAACAAGAAAACTAAAATCGATTTCAGCAATTAAGAGAAAGCAGGGGGTAAAGTCAGGAGAAAGGAAATATTAAAAAGTAAGAATAATTGAGAAAGCAGTAGCCACCATCAACAAGGCCACAAGTTGGTCCTGCAGGAGGATGAATACAACAACTGGGAAATATAACCAAGGAAGAAACGGAACCGGTTGTAAAATACTCCAGACAACGACAAATTCCGTCCCAGGTGGCTTCACTGGAGAATTCTCCCCTTCCGAGAAGAGCTAACACAGTGGTACTCAGACTCTTCCTGGAAATGGGGGTTAAAAAGCATGGAATACTTCTGAATTCTATGGAAAAAGTAAAATCTTGTTACAAAGACAGCAACCAGCCAAAGCAAACTCCTCCCATTGAGTGGATTCTGATACCTGGAGACCCTAGGAAAGCACAGAGACTCCTGCTCGTGTGCTCCTGTGGTTTCCCAGATTGTCTTTACAAGAGCAGCCTCCTCTTTCCCCCACAAAGTGGCTGGTGGGTTCAAACCACCAACCTTTGGTTAGGAACCAAATGTTTAATCCACTGTGCTAACAGGGCTCCTGTGTGGTGGTTAGGGGCCATCAAGTCCGTGCTGACCCTT
>NW_022111317.1:2982687-2984588 GCF_000313985.2 Echinops telfairi
TCTCAAGAGACACTGAATGCACCCCCCTTGCGAATGAGAAGCAGACAAGAATGCACTGTACCCTGCCCAGTACTGCGCTGGAAGTCTAAATCAGAGCAGTTGGCAAGAAAGGGAAATAAAGTCCTTCCAAATTGGCAGGAAAGCAATAAAACCCACTGCTGTCAAGCCACTTGCAATGCATAGCAGCCCTATCGATGATAGGGTCTGGGAGACAACTAATCTATGGGAGCAGATAACCCTCATCTCTCTCCCGTGGAGTGGCTGGTGGATTTGAGCTGTTGACCACGTGATTAGCAGTCTAAGACCTACTTGACAGCGCCCCCAGGGCTCCTAAGGAAGAAGTACAACTGCTCCTATGTGCAGATGGTACAACCTGAGCTCCTATCACGGTCCATCCATCCATCCGTTGCTGACTCCTTACAACCCTATGAAACAGGGTAGAACTGCCCCTGAGGGTTTCCAAGACTGTACCTCTTCACGGGAGTACACAGCCTCATCTTTCTCCTGAGACGGAGCTGATGGTTTTGAACCGTTGACCCTGCAGATTGCAAGGTTACCCAATATGTAACCACTCTGCCACCAAGGCAGAAGAATCTCAAGAGATGCTACAAGAAAGCTACTGGGCCTTAAAGAAGGGTTTGGCCCGAAGGCACAAGATCAGCATAGGAAAATCAGTCAGATTTTTCTACACCAGCAAAGAGGGCTCTGGAAGGAAGACCAGGAAGACAATAGCGACGAAGAGGAGCACACCGAACCAGAGATGCCGAAGATGTACGCAAAGCCAAACTAAAACTGCAGAACACGACTACATGCAACCCCAAGAGAAGTGTGTACACGGAAGACATACCATGTTCACGGACAGAAGACTTAACACGGTAACAATGCCAACACTACCCAAAGCGGTCTACAGATGTAATACAATTCCGACCTAGATCATGATTATTCTTTAATCTCACACTCCCCAACTTCAGCACCTACAGCCACATTAGCCAATGCAGCTGGTACTGGTACAAGGACAGACACACAGACCAATGGAGCAGAACGGAGAACCTAGTGCAGTGTCCGTTTACTTATGTACAGCTGGTCCTCTATTTTTTTCCTTATTAAATAATTTTATTGGAGGCTCTTACAGCTCATATCACAATCCATACATCCATCCACTGCGTCAAGCACATTTGTACATAGGTTGCCATCATCATTTTCAAAACATTTTCTTTATACTTGAGCTCTTGGTATCAGCTCCTCATTTGCCCTCCTTACCCCACCCTACCTCATGAACCCTTGATAAATTATAAATTGTTATTTTCCTATCTTACATCTTCTGCTGTCTCTCTTCACCCACTTTTCTGTTGTTCATCCCCCTGGGAGGGGTTATATGTCAATCCTTGTGATCGATTCCCCCTTTCTCCCCCCTCCTTCCCCTTCCCCTCCTGGTATCTCTATTCTCATTACTGGTCCTGAAGGGTTTATTGTCCTGCATTTCCTGTGTTGTGAGCTCTTATCTGTAGCAGTGTACATGTTCTAGGATAGTCATATTTGTAAGGTTGAATTGGGGTCATGTTACTCCGAGGTTGGGGGAAGAAAGCTTTAAAGAACTAGAGGAAAGTTGTATGTTTTATTGGTGCTATTCTGCCCCCTGACTGGCTCGTCTCTTCCTTGTAACCCTTCCGTAAGGAAATGTCCAATTGTCTACAGATGGGCTTTGCAGCTGATTCTCAATGAGGTGCCAAAATCCATTATATTGGCGAGTCTCTTTAACAAATGGTGTTAGCAAAACTGGGCATCATTTGCAGAAAAATAACACAGGACCCATACCTCACATCATACACAAAACCTAACTCACGGTGGGTCAGAGGCTATGTGTCAAACCTAAGATTATAAAGATCATCCATGAAAAAAAA
>NW_022111317.1:2986143-2987584 GCF_000313985.2 Echinops telfairi
CTCATTGGCTATATCCTGCTTGACAGGCTAGACTCCACCCCTACACTCTTAATCCTCAAATCGACACCAGATTATGTAACTATCACAGTGCACAGGAGTCAAAGGTAACCGAGGTGTGTACAATTACAAGGGGGGCTTCAAAAAGTGCGTGGGAAGGTCCATGATGTTGCGTAGCCCCCTCGTACACACAAGCCCCTGCAGTAATGATGCCAGCAAGCAAGAATGAAGCTGAACGGGTTTGGAGGGCACCCCTGGCTGTCTAAAGACAGGTGTGGCGGAGGACGCCTCTACACCTGTATTTGAATTTGTATACAGTAGTGGGGCACACGGGGGCACAGCTATGGACACTTCATCGCCATCACTCAACACCGCAAGGGGACGAGTCACAGGTCTTGGAGACACAGGACCATCGTCTTGGGCAGTCAATTGGCATAAGGGATAGAAAAAGAGAGTGGCCGGCCGGAGCACAGGTATCAGAAACAGGCTTTCTTGGGAGGCGCGGTCTCCTGGGCTTCTCCAGGGTGGAGGAAGATGGGAGATGCAGAGAAGCCCTGACCTGAGGGTGGCGTGAGTAGGCAGACCTCGGGGGGTGGGGTTCTTTGTCCACCTGTCCCTGGTGGGCCGGACGTCTGGAGACTGCGGTTGGGAGAGCATTGCGGATTGCCCTGATTGGCACGTTTGAATGAGGCGGGGTGACGTGACCTCTGATAGCTCACTGGAGGTTTTTTGGTGTGAAGGGGGGTGGGGGGTGGGGAGAATCCGTGAGCAAGACACACGGGAAGGAAACGTTCGTCACGGCCAGGTGCCCCAGCCTACCTTGGCGAGGAGCAGTGGAGGTCTTGAGAGCTGGCAAACGGCCACCTAAAATAAAATGCAGCTGTTGGTTTCTCCGAGTCTGGAACAAAGAAGAGTGAGGAAAACAACGCTCCAGGGAACCATTATGGGTCCACAGGATAGGGGGCCGCGCAACCCCGGGCCCACTCCCCTGAGACCAGGAGAACTAGCTGGTGCCAGCTCCCACGGCCAAGCGCTCTGATTGGGACCACATGCAAACTGGTGACAAAGACCAGGCCCGGGACAGATGGAGACTGCTGGAACCCCAAGCCGGCGGCCCTTCAAACCTGGATGGAACTCACGCCTGGAAATGGCCTCCCATCGAACGACAGGCCTCTTCCGTGAACAGTCATGCTCAGGAGGAAGGCGGGCGCTAAAACGAGGAACCATTGGTGACCCAAGGGGCAGCGCGTGTTTCCAACGCCAACCACGCTCAGAAGGGGAGAAGGGGCAGGATAGAGGATGAATGCAAACGGGGAGCCCTCCTCAGGAAGCAGGGGTGCCCCCAAAGTGCTGCTACGTTGAAGGGGGGTGCAACCCAGGTCAAGAAACAAAATGTGTGTAAATTGGTAAGTGGAAAAACATTAGTTTTGCCAGGTTTTACCCA
>NW_022111317.1:2990856-2996351 GCF_000313985.2 Echinops telfairi
CCCCCCGGGTCCAGGGAGTGAGGAGTACCTCCTGCCCTTTTCGATCGCTCAACTTCAGCAAAGAGGGAGCCGGTTGGGCAATGCCAGAACACGTGTGCCAACCACGTGCCAGGTCACTGAGCAAAAGGAGGCGTTTCCGAAGGAGCTCCCGCATGTCAGAGGTCATCCATCTCCCTGCGCTCTGTGAGAAAGATGGGGTGCGGCGGGACAGTCTGCTTCCCGGAAGATGCTAGAGGGAACAGTTGTACTCTGTCCTGCAGGGGCCCCTGGGACTCGCAGTCACTGGACAGCGGTGGTGGGCATGGCTTTGGGGTTGGGGTGGCTTATGTACCTCCAGGCCAGTGGTGTGGGTTATGAGCTTGGGTTGCACCCTCTGTGGATCAAAACCACCAGCTGCTCCCAGGGAGAAAGAGAAAACTGTCTACTCCTGTAAAGTTACCATCCGCGAAACCCACAGGGTAGTTCGACCCGTCCTATAGGGTCTCTCTGGGTTGGCATTGACCTAGTGGCAGTGAGTGTCTGGGGGTGGGGGCTCGGGCAGAGAAGAAGTCGGCCAATGCCTTCATTTGAACCACCTGCCATGGAGTGGATTTCGACGCACAGTGACCCCACAGGACAGGGTGGAACTGCCCCTATGGATTTCTGAGACTGTAACTCTTTATGGGAGTAGAGAGCCCCATCTTTCTCGCATGGAGTGGCTGTGGTTTCAAACTGCTGACCTTGCAGTTAGCAGCCCAACACGTAACCATTATACCACCTTTGAAAGAGGATGGGGGGTGGCGAGAGAAATTAATAAGGACAAAAAAGTTTATCAAGCCTGATGTTGGCTAATGGCCTCTGAGTCCCTGCTGAGTACCAAAAGGCCAGCTGCTGGTGGTTACAGTGCTCAAGTGCTAATGGGAAGGCCGGAGGTTCAAAACCCCCAGCGGCTCCTTGGGAGAAAGATGAAGCTAACTGTCTGCTTCAATGATCCCAGCCTTGCAATGACCCCAGCCTGTAGGGTCACTATGATTCGGAACGGACTTATTGTTTCACAGTCACAAGCATCTCACGCAGAAAATCCTGGTGACTCAGTGGTTCAAGCACTCGGCAGCTGACACAACGGTGAGTGGTTCAAACCCACCAGCTGCCCCGTGGGCGAAGCGGGCGTCTGAGTCGATGAAGAGGGCACCCTTGGGAGCCCTGCGAGGCAGCTGTACTCTGTCCTGTAGGGTCCACTCAAGGGGACTCGGTTGGGTGGGGAACCTGGTTCCAGGCTCGGAATGCCTTGTCGCTGTTGCTGTTCAATGATCTCAGACCCTGGTCTTCCTGCTCTCCCACGGCCACCCACAGTCCACCCTCAACGAGCCAGACGATGGTATTTTTAAAACCTGACTCAGATCCTACGAGTCCCCTACTGAAAAAAATAAAAAAGCTAAAATATCCAGAAATGACTAGGGCGGAGGCCCAGGGAAAAGAGACCTCTGAGAGTGAGGAGCAGGAGAGCAGCCGTGTGTGTGTGTGTGTGTGTGTGTGTGTGTGTGTGTGTGTGTGTGTGTGTAGAGGAGGACAGGGGGCAGAGGGGCTGGCGGGCAGCAGGGAGGCCCCAGGAGAGTTCGCCACCCAAGCCCTTCAGTCAAAGTGTACAGTTCACTAGTTCCCAACATCCCCAGTCAGTTTTAGGGCGTCTTCGTCCCTCCAAAATGAAGCTATATTCTCGTTAGCGATCACTCCCCGTTGCTCACCGCTCACCCCCAGCTCTAAAAGAGACACAGAAATGGGCTCATCGCTGCTGAGTTGACTCCAATTCACGGGAGCCCAGGTGTGGTACAAAGTACAACTGCCCCATAGGGTTTTCTTTAAACAAAAAACGCAACAGTTTTGTTGGCATTTAATTCACATATCATGTAATTCAATAGTTCAATCATATTTTAAAAGAGTTGTGCAATCATCATCACAATCAATTGTAGAACCATTTCTTCTTGCTTGTAGTCTTTGTTATTCATTTCCCCCAACATTCCCCACCATACCCCCAGGAGACCACTAATCCAGTTATTCTCTCTATAGATTTACCTATGCTGGGTTTCACATACAGAAAAGCACACCAAAAGTAAACAACGATAACAATAACACAGAGAAAAATCTCATTAGAAAGGAAAGCAGGAACTAGTCAAAGGGAGAACAAATGTAAGAAGGGAGAGCCAACGGTAAGGTGTGCTCTTTTAACTTAACTGCATCTGCAACGATCCGCTGCAGAATAGCAAGGCTAGTCACACCCCTGGTGTGTGGTCAGAGGGGATTCACCAGGGGCTTAAGCCGTGTGTAGTTCCCCTCACTGTCTTTCTTTTCTTTTTCAATGGAAACAACTTTAGAATGGATCAAAGGGGAGATGAAATGACAAGGTGTTATATTTTAGCTTAACGACATCCGCCCTAATTGATTTTACCATGCTCTCCGTCTGGTAGCAAGGCTGCTATGGTCACAGGGACTTCACCGGAGGCTTCATCCATGTGTGGACCCTGTAGATGGCTCATGTATGGCCTTCCACTATCATCCAGGGCTTTCTGCAAACCGGAGGTTCACAATTTAAGCGCTGATATCATTCCCCCGTTTGGATTTGGATCTTATTATGTATAATCCTTGGGTCACACAGGCTGGTGTGCTTCTTCCACGTGGACTTAGCTGATGCCCCACATAGATGGCTGCTGGTTTGAAGACAAGCCTTTAAGACCCGAGGTGCTATTCCTTCTGATAGCCAGGCACCATCTAGTCCCTTCACATTGTTCTATAGCACTCGTGTCTCCGTTGATCTCTTCATGAGCGAGCAGCAAGCAGAGCCAGGTCCTAAGAACTAATTGTACAAAGATTGGGCCTAGAATTAAATGCAAGCCCAAAATCCCATGAAGTTTTCTCCGGTATAGCCTTAGCAAAAGCAGATCACCAAGCCTTCCTTTAGGCCTCTCTTCTGGGAGACAGCGGAGTGTGTTCGAACCATCGCATTTGAAGTCAGCAGAGTGACCGTACAGCAGCAGAAGACCCTTGACAAGATGGATTGACCCGTGGCTGCAGCAGTGGCCTCGGCGCTAAGAACAATGGCGCCGGACCGGGCAGTATTTTGTTCTGTTGTACAGTGGTCCGCTAGGTCGGCTCGATGGTCCAGCATAAGCCACCAGGAACTTCGCCCCAGTCGCCTGTTGGCAGGCAGGTTTTTTCATTCAGTGAGCTGTTTTATCCTCTGCTTCGGATGGATCCCTGCTGCTGCTGTCAGTGCCACGAGTGGATTCTGACCCATCACGACCTTGTGTCCCAGAGAACAAAACCCCCGGCCCGGCCGCCTCCGTCCTCACAATTGTTCCTATGTTCGGGCCCCGGTGGCAGCCGCTGTGTCCATCCATCTCATCAAGGACCTCCTCCTCCACCCAGCATTTGGGAGTGTTTGTAGGTTTCTTTGCTGACAGCATCTTATTAGGATTTGGATGAGCACATTGATTTCTCATTCAGGAATTTCTTTTCTTTCTTTTCCCCTTGCCAGAAGAAGCCAGCTCCTAGCACAATCACTACGGGTTCTGTAGGCGCAATTGTACAGCGATAATAAGTAAATATTATAGTAAGGTTATAGAGAGCATGAGAGATAAAAGAGATATATAGAAATAAATGGAGTCAGACACATATTATGATAGCATGCTCACCTCAGCCCCGCTAGGTGGTCCACGTGGAGGGAGTGAGAGAGAGAGAACTTTAATGCTCCCCAAGCTTTTATACTCTCTTGGGACATTGGGGCCGTGCAAGCCCCCATATTACAGATGAAGACATACGTCACAGGAAAGGGTTGTGCTACAGGTATTACAGTGATGGGAGGAGGTGATCTAGGGACATATGCACTACAGAAGAAGGGATTGGGGGTGTACATGCGGCAAGATAGGCCACAAGATAGGCCGATCCTAGATTTCTGGTAACAGCTTAACTTGATTTTGGGTCTTCATAGGAACCATTATCAGTTGGGTGTGAACTCCGCCCACAGGAATCAAACTAATGGCCTTTGGCTCCAGAGAGAGGTAGTCTATTGTCTCCGGCAGCATGGAGCAGGCCCAGCCCTGCTGTGGGATGAGACAGCAGTCTGGCAGCAAGGATCTGACTTCTCCCCACATCCCCTCATTCAGGAATTTCTCCTCTTTTTTAAAAAAAATCATTTTATTGGGGCTCGTACAACTCTTATCACAATCCATACATATATCCATTACATCAAGTACATTTGTACATTTGTTGCCATCCACATTCTCTAAACACTTAACTTTCAACTTGAGCCCTTGGTATCAGCTCCTTCGTCTTTTTCCCCTTCTTTCTTTCTCCCCCCACCCCCTTTCCCATGGCCTTAGTTACAATCTCCCCAGTGTCATAACACTCTTCTTGCCTCCTCCCTGGGTTCCCTGTTTCCGTTCATTTTTCTTTCTGCTCCTTCCCTCCTCTGTTTCTGGGCAAGTGCTGCCCTTTCGGTCCAGTGTGGTTGACTGCACCACAGGTGCTCTTCATTAGGCACTGAAAGACCTACTGATTGGCTGAAAGGTGGTCTCTGGGGGTGGGTTCAGTTCCAAGTTTGAAGGGTGTCTGAGGGGGGAAGACGATCAGGCCAGGAAGCTTGGTGTCTTTTATGCTTTTGCATTTCATTCTGTGTTCTTTTCCCATCATGCCGGTTCTGTGCTTTCTTTCCAGAGCTAGGAAACTTCCTGATACTTTGAACTCTTTATCTCTAGGGACCTTTACCCCTAGTTCAAGCACCCACACCCACACCTACACCCACATCTACATCCTCTTCTGTGCCAGGAACGTCTCTACCCCTGGGATTTTCTACAACTCAGAGGGCTCACACGGCTCTGAGTGGGAAGTCATGTTACCCCCCGGGGGCATGTGACTGGAGCTAGTGCTGGTTCTCACAATTGGGGGAGTTCCAGGAGTATCTTCGGGTGCAGCCCTGGCATGTCCAAACTTCCCTCATTGCTTATAAATCCGTAGGAAGAACAGTCCACCAGTCCTGAGGAGATCCTTCTGGAAGGTCTGTGAAGAAGGGAGTCCAAGCAGTCAAAGTGTTGAAGGCTGAGTTGTATTCCCTTTGGGAAAGGAAGGCTGGTCATCCAGCTGTGGGGAATGCTGTTGGCAGGGGCCTCAGCTGAATCCAGCACCCCACTCTAAGCCATGCTCCCTCCCCAGGGGGGCTGCCTCCAAAGACAGCTCAATTAAGGATACAAAAGCCTGACCCTTTTCAGAGCCTCCCATGAGGGCTTGTATCCCAGACCTCTCACCCCTCCTTCTAACTATACCCTAAATCAACAGTTCTGAACCTGTGCGTTGCGACCCCTTTGGGGGGGTTGAACGACCCTGTCACTGGGGGTGGCCCAATTCATCACAGTAGCAAAATGACAGTGATGAAGTAGCAACGAAAATAATGTGATGGTTCGGGGGCCACCACCACATGAGGAACTGTATGAAAGGGTCGCAGTGTTAGGAAGGTTGAGAACCAC
>NW_022111317.1:2997945-3000031 GCF_000313985.2 Echinops telfairi
CCTGAAGCTGTTTCCTTGGGGGTGTGGCCTTCTTATAGGGAGGACCCTAGGAACCTCCCCCTCACTCTGCCATGTTGCCTTCCTGCCTGCTGGGATCCTGCCAGGGACCCTGAGAGCTGCTATAGCCCCCCCATGTTCCCACTGGCCTTGGAGCCACGTGGCTCTGTGATCTCCCTGCCTTCTGCATCCGTGCACGTGGCTGCGTGGGTCTGAAGAGGGGCTCAGGGCCTAGTATCAGACTCGTGGGCTTGAGTGGGCTGGACTGGGAGAGTTTCGTGATATATAATTACTTCTGGATACACAGCTCGCTCTTCTGCGTAGATGATTGTCATGGCATTCATTTCCCTAGTTAAACTGGCTTAACACACCTTCCGACTGCAAGATCCTGCGGTTTTCCCCGTCTGTTGGAGCTGAAACCCAGACAGTCAACAGTCCCGGGACCGATTCTGGTGCTTGCTGTAGACCCAAGAGAACAGAGGGCATCCACACCGAGACTCATGCCTGAGTGTTCATTGCAGCATTGTTCACCGGAGTCAACAGATGGAAACAACTCAAATGCCCCTCTGCCGATGAATGGATAAATACAATGTGGTCCACCCATACCATGAAATGACTAATTGCCTACTAGGAGCGATGCCACCAGTATTTCAAATACCAGCAGGTCACCCATGCTGGGCTGCTTTCAGCGGAACTTCCAGACTAAGGCGGAAAGGGCCGGAGATCTAATTTCACGGAGTAGATCGTGAAAACACCGCGGATCACAGTAGAGCACTGTCTGATCCAGGGCTGGAAGATGCCTCCTCCAGGCTGGAAAGCTCTGGAAACGCACGTGGTTGCAACAGTGCACCTAAGCAGAGTGTCCACCGTGAAGATGGCGCAGGACCAGACAGGGTTGCTGTTCGTTGTTCCTGGGGTCCCCGTGAGGGGCACGCCCATGTCACCGCAGTCGTTCAAGCAGGAGTGAAGGTGAGACGCAGGCGGCGACCCAAAAGAACCTTGAAGAAGCCATGGGAAATGACATAAGGTGGAGGCATTGGAGGCTTCGAAAGAGATGCCCCGACCAGGACAATCCATAGAGACAAGTAGACTCCTGGTTGCCAGAGGCTCACGGGAGAATCACTGGGGGAGGAGTTGCCAGACAATGGGTCCCACAGTCGCCCAGTGGGTCCCAGCAGGACTGAGCCACAAGCGTCCAGAGCAGAGAGCAGGTTGTGAGTGCTCCCTGTTCACCGAGTAAGGAGCCCTGGAGGGACCGTGGGTTAAGCACTGGGCAGCTGACCTCAAGGTCGGTGGTATAAACCTACCGCCCACTGCCCAGGACACTCTGAGTTAGTGTCCACACGGCAACCCTGGGTTTGCGTGTTTCCTTTACTGCCTCTCTTACCTTTCCTGTCTCAGTCTGCTTCTGGGGGGACACCACCCACGAACTGATGAGGTGCCATCAGGTCAGCCTCAACTCACAGCATCTTTGTGTGTAACCCAATAAAATGTTACCCAATCCCACACCGTTCTCACAGTCATTACTATAGTTGAGCCTGTGGCTACAGACACAATCCATCTGGTTGGCCGTCTTCCTCTTTTGCACGGACTTTACAAAGCCAAATGTCCTTCTCCTGGGACGAAGCTCTCCTGATAACATGAGACAACCTCTTGACATGCTCTCTTCGATGGAGCATCCTAGCCAGTATGCCTGCATCCAAGAATAATTTGTTCATTCCCCTCGCAGTCCATGAAGTATTCCGTCTTCTTGGCCAACGCCAAGATGTGAATGAGTCCCATTTCCTCAGCTCTTCCTTCGCCATTGCTCAGTTTCCATGTGTGTAAGAGGTGACTGAGCAGACCAGAGCTCCAGTGGCGCCTAACTCCGCGCCCTCAGGGACTCTTCATAGGGTCAGCTTCTTGGGGACCCGAGTTGAGACTGTTGGTACCCAGACCTGATTCTAGGAAGCAAACCTTCAGGATGAGATCCTGACAGGCCAGAGAGTCAAAGGTGCAGAGAGGAAGTTGAATGGTGGGAACGCCTTAGCCTTCTGCCACCTCACCAAGACTTACACTGGTGGGAGTGGATTGGTATGCAGGTAGCATG
>NW_022111317.1:3000428-3003520 GCF_000313985.2 Echinops telfairi
GGCTTGACCTCCCTGGGCTCTCCTTCAGGGAAACAATCTACTACTATCCTCATCAGAAGGGAGTGGGCCCTACTTATTGTGGGATTAACAGGGTGTCTGTCTGCTCTGGATGGCTGATAACCCTTAGGGAGAATAACCCCTGACCTACTTCTGTTGACCTCCAAGGGTATAGTCATCTACCATGTGTAGCAAGCAGCTAAGTTTGGCATCTATTTGGGGGAGACAACTTGGGAGAAATCTTTCTGTTTCCCACAGTTTGTAGAGAGGCTCCATCTTCTAGGTGGCCCAAGCTGTCAGGCACTCAACCACAGCCAGCAGGTTGGCGGTTTGAGCTCACCTCGAAGTGTCTCCAGACACGTCCAACAAGTCCCAGCCTTCGAACTCCCACGGAGCATCCTTCTGCTCTTCTCACTCACAGGGGCTCCATGAACGAGAACTGACAACCAGCGCCACCACTTTCTGCAGCCTGACGCAGCGCACGCTAGACCCGGAGGCCCACACGCCGATCACAAGGGTGTCCTGGAGTTCACAGCCCGAGCAAAGCATGGCAGAACATGTGTCTGTCGCATCAACACGGCAGAGGGGACTGCATTTCCTCCAGAGTGAGACACATCTCTGCCACTGTCACTAGGTGACCTCGGGGAAGTGTGGCAGCGACATCATCTGTCAACTTGAGCGAGGGGGTGGAGTCTAGCCTGTCAATCAGGTCACAGCCAATGAGGCCTCTGTGTGGGCATGGCCTTCTCCTGAGGGTTCTGGGAATTCCTGCCTTCCTCCCTGGAGGTGGGGCAGACACTCTCTCTGCTACACCTTCCTGTTGATATGGGGCTACACTGATGGAGCCAGAGCCGTGGAACTGGAGGAGCCACGGGGAGACTCACACCAGTGCTGAGATGCTTCCACCACCACTGGATCCGCAAGACTTTCTACCCACTGGCCTGTGATCTTCCTGCATTCAGCATCATTGCATGGCTGCGTGAGTCTAAAAGAGGAATTTACAGACTATGATTGAGATACGGGCAATATCGGACTTACGGACTTGATCTGGATTGGGCTGAGATGTTTACTTAATATACCATTGCTCTCCCAGAGGAAGTTCTCTCTTATACACATACGAGTGTCTGTGAATTTGTTTCTCTAGTCTACCCAGACTAACACAGCAAGTCACTCCGAGCCTCCGTTCTCTGATCTGTAAAACAGGTGTTGTAACCTTCCCTGTCAGGACCTTGCATAGAGTAGGACACAAAATGGCAATTCAGCTGATGAGCTAGTGGTGCTGTGCTGTATTTTTATTGCTGCTGCAAACGTAGCCTGCAGAGCATACACCAAATTTTTTATTTCTGGATTGTTGTGTGTCCTGGTTCCAGGAAGACCACTGCAATCCAGCGAGTCACGCTCCGTGTTTCGGTTCCCCCTGGACATGTAGACGTTACGTTGACACACCAGACTGGAGTCAGTGGTATGTACAGAGGCAGGATGGAAATGGCGTGAGATACCGTGGGGACGACCCATATGTGACATAGGACATGGAGTGAAAACATGGCACCAAGAGACTGGCTCGACTCAGGGTTGCTACAGTCCCTCGGTTTGTTTGTTTTATTTTTCAAAAGCAATATCTGCGAAGGGTATTAAAGCAAAGATCAGTGAGACCAGGCCTGGCCGTTCATGCTTCGGATGGTGGTGCCCACGTCTTCCTATTTCTTCTCCCCTCTGGACCTCCCCTCAGGCCTCCTCTCTCGTGCCTCAGGTAGCAGTATGTTTTTAGTGTAAAAAAAGCAAGTGTTGGGTTCACGCAGACGTGAGTCAGCTGCCGGGACCTCTCTTGTTGGAGTGGGTTTGCCCTTGCGTTATATTTCATCATCGCAAGCTTGGTCCCCAGGGCCAGGGGAGGGGCCTTTCCGGCCTCGCTGACACCTGCTGCTGGTCCTGCGCCAGGCGGGCTGCTGCTTGGGCTCCTAGCTACCTGTGTAGCACCTGCATTCTCTCCGCCGCCGGCCTCACCTCTGAGGGTCGCGCAGTGGAAAGCTCCTTCTTGCCGTCTCTGGCCTCTCTGCACTCCCAGGAAGGGCTTCCAGAGAATGCCCACCTAATAGCTTCCAGAAGCACACCGGGGAGCGGCTTTGCAAAGCTTCTCTTGCCATCTGGGGAGCTGGAAGCCCACGGCTGCAGTTGGAGGGGGAAGGCTTCCTCCATAGCCCTGTCTTTTGTTCTGCTTCCTGTTTCCTTTTTCCTTTTAATTTAATTCATTTACCTTTTTTTTTTTGAAACGTCAGACAAGGTGAACGAAGCTGTATCGTGCTCACTGTCATGATACGCCTTCTTTGCTTGTGTAAGTGTCATGGCCTATCTCCCCGTTTATGCGATCCTTGCTTCTATCCCCACTCTGCTCTTTTAAGTCCCAAACACATTGTTTTAAAACAAACCAAATACTAATGTGGTTCATTACCATGCCAGACAGGGGTTGGCCTACAAAACCCACCCTGAGGAAATTAGCATGGATGTTTGGCTATCACTGAACCCTGAACCCCATCCCGGTTTTTGCAATTATCCTAATAATATCCTCCACAGCGAGAGCGCTTGTCCAGGATTACTAAGCATTGTCCAGGTCAGGGGTGCTCAATACGTCAATCGGGATCTACCAGTCCATCACTAATGTAGTGTGGGTAGATCACATGGCATTAAAAAAATAGACACAGGTCTATCATCACTCCCGTCACTTAACTGATATGCAGCGCAGCCAATCAGAGGCAATCGTAGGTGTCAAACGCATGCGCGAACAACTGCGCTAAGTGCAGCAAAACCGACAAGCTAAGTTATCGCCAATTTTTAGGCCTTGTTTTTTTTCTTCTTAAACGTAAGAAAGGGTATTAAAACGAGTGGGGGCGCTGGACCAAGTGAGAAGACAAAGACGTATCACTTTCCTACGGAACAGGAGATTCTGACACTGCACTCTGACATTCAGCTGAAGCCCAGAGCGCATGGACAGTTCTGGAACCTACTCGCAGAGGGAAAGCACCCAAACGTGAGAACATGTGCTGCCTCCTTGACCGCATTCTTCGGCTCTGCTTATTTACGTGAGTCAGCTTTTCCCA
>NW_022111317.1:3003726-3017442 GCF_000313985.2 Echinops telfairi
ATCCCTGGCTCATTCCATTCCGTGCAAGTCATCAGAGTAAACTCAGGTCATGACCAAAAATATACATAGTTAATTGTGTTGCGTTGTGTACTATGGACGCATGCGGTTATGCAAGGTACATAAACATACATTGTATACATAAAGAATTCTCAATGCATTTATGAATAAATGTAATAAACAAATAGATAAAAATATATGTTTTGCATTTTTGTAGTTGGTAGATCATTTTGACTCAATCATTTGATAAGTAGCTCGAATGCTGAAAAAGTGTGAGCACCCCTGGTCTAGACTCCTCAGGGCCCACCCACCGAGCGCCTTCATCCCGGACCAGTTCCTCCTCTTTTCCTTGGTTTGTCTACGCGCTGCACTTTGGAAGACGACAGGCCGGCGACTTTGTGGGATGGTCCTCAATTTAGGGGCTTTTCTTATGTTTCCTCTTGACTTAAATGGACTGTACGCGTCTTTGGTGGAAACATCTCAGAAGCAAAGGTGTCTTCTGATTGTCTCCTACACCAGCTGGCCAAGATTGCCCGTTTGACCGAAGCCTGACCATGTCCACTGGCTGTCGGGCCCCTCCCCTGGGCAGTCGCTTTTTCTCCCCTTTGTCGTGTGTGGGTAAAGAATATCGTTATTGGTGATTGGAATGTGAACAGAGAGGAAAGAATGGTAGTTGGAAAATCGGGCCTTGGTGATAGAAATGAAGCCAGAGATCATGTACTAGAATTTGGCAAGACCAAAGACCTCTTCACTGCCAATATCTTTCTTCGACAACACACAGCAACCGTCGCAGTTGAGTTTGGTCAAGTTTTAAAAGGTGAACAACAACCCCGGGAGGTGAGCACTTCTCAGAACAGTCCACCGTGCTGAGATCAAAGGGGCGGTCTTCGCCCAAGGACCAGTTCCAAAGGCAGGAAGGCTCGGGAAAGAAAGGACAGAAATCAGGGACCCAGGGAAGGAGTGGGATGGGTGATACTACATCGTGGGGATTGCAAAGAATGACATGAAATAAAATGTACATGAATTGCTTAAGGGAAGCTGATTTGCTATGTAACTCATAATATTTTTTTAAAGGCCCATTGTACTGTTCTCTGGAACTTGCCTGTCAGTTAGAAATTGTCAATAATAATCATGATGATGATAAGACTAAGCTCTCTCAGGAAACTCATTTCTCCGATTCTGTTACGGTTCTCTGTGTTTGCCTAGAAGTGTGTGTGTGTAGGAGGGGCACGGGAGGCTAGGGCTGGTCTTTGGGGGACAGGCGTTGTAGGAGGACAGGGACTTAGAGATGATAAAGCAAGGGTGCTGTGGCATCCCTCCATGACCCACAATACCCCCCTCACCCACAAATCTCGGGATGCCGCTGAGTCCAAAGGCAAAGGAGGGTGCAGACCCCTTGTGGGATGTGTGCTGCAGAACAGCAAGAGCCCTCGGAATTGAGAGAGGAGTGTCGTCAATTTGGACTCAGAGCACCCTCAAGTAACAGCCGAACTGAATCACTCCCTCCTCGCGCTGCCCCCAGGTTCTGCAGAACGAAGCACTGCCTGCTCCTCCTCCATTCTCACAGCTGTTCCTACGTTTGAACCCATGGGCGCAGCCGCTGTGGGGTCGATCTATCTGGTTGAGAGTACTCCTCTTTTTTGCCAACCCTCAACTTTACCAACCATGGTGCCCTTTTCCAGGGACTGGTCTCTCCTGACGATATAGCCAAAGTTTGTGAGAGGAAGTCTCACCATCCTTGCTTCTAAAGCACATTCTAGCTGTGCTTCCTCCAAGACAGATCTGCTGGCTCTTCTGGCCATCAATGGTACATTCTTTCTTTTTCTAATTATTTTTTATTTTATGTATTGTTTGTTTGCTTGTTTTTAACAGTGCTTTCAATATTCTCTGTCAGCACCATAATTCAGATGTATCAATCCTCCTTTGGTCTTCCTTATTCATTGTCCAACTTTCACATGCATACGAGGCAATTGAAAACACCAAGGCTTGTCAGAGGGCTCCTGGGCTCCTACTTAACTCTAGCCTCAACTCAAGAGCAATCCGTTCTGATAGCATGACCCTGCTTGATACTTGCCTACGTGAAATGATCACTGGAGATAGGGGGCTACAGCAAAGGGTGGTGAAGAGAGCAGATGGTGCCCAGCTATCAGTCGGAATAGTGTCTGGCATCTTCAAGGCTTGTATTCCAACAAGAAGCCATCTAAGCAAGGTCCACATGGAAGAAGCACACCAGCTTGTGTGATCCAAAGATGACCATAGCAACATTCAAATATGACTTAGGGAGAAGTATCAAAGCTAAAATTGTGAACTCCCAATTTGTGGAAGGCTGTGGAGGACCCATCTGCAGAGTGTCTAGTCAGATTAAGCTGCTGGCAGATCCCCTCTAGCCACAGGCAAAGGTCTGGGACAGCCTTACTATCAAACATAGATCACTGTAGTCCTGATTCTGCTGGCTCAAACTTGGTCCTTGGTCAGTTGACCTCCCTCTAGACCTGACCTGGATTTGTTCTAGGTGCGGCATCTCTTGGTTGTTCCATGACAAAACTTCTCCCTGGCTTTTAAAGTGTTGATGGTGGTCCCTTTCTTACTCATTGTTTATATTTCTATCTTTATATTGCTATGGTTTTAGCCGTACCAGTTCATTTCATTTTTGTTCTCTATTGTGTCTGTTGGGCTTTCCAGTTTGTGAAGCACAGAAGGAAGGGATGCATAGAGATAATAACTGATGTGAGAGTTTGTAGGGGATGTCGGGGGGCGGGCAGGGGGGATGGCGGAGATGGGGAGGGTGAGGGGATTTCGGGAGTAAACAATGAAGGTGGGAGTGGGAGTGAGCACTAGAACTGAATGTGATTATACAACTCATTTTAAAGATGATTTAATCATGGGGGCTGAAAGAAAGAAAATGCACTGAAATTGATTGTGGTAATAATTGTACAAATCTTCTTGACATGATTGAATTGCATGATGTGGTGGTTGCATAATCTCCTGTCAACTTGAGGGTATTAAGAGTGGAGGGGTGGAGTTTAGCCTGTCAATCAGGTAACAGCTTGATGACCTCATTTAGAGGCGAGACAGAGATAAATAGCTCACTAGAGGCTGGTGTCTCTCTCTCTCTGCTTCACCTTCCTGTGGAGGAGCCACATGGAGACTCATGCCAGCGCCGAGATGCTTCCACCACCACTGGATCCACAAAGGCTTTCCACTTACTAGCCTATGATCTTCCTGCATTCAGCATCATTGCGAGTGGCTGTGTGAGTCACAAGAGGAATTTATGGACTAGAATCAGACATATGGGCTAATATCGGACATCTGGACTGGGTTGGGATGTTTTCTCAATATGCAATTGCTCTTTGCTATAAAGTGCTCTCTTACACATATATGAGTGTATCTGGATTTGTTTCTCTGTTCAACCCAGACCAACACACATAATGTGGATTATGTGCCAATAAAACTGAAAAAAAGAAAAGAAATACCAAGGCTTGGGTCAGGTGCACCATAGTCCTCAACAGAGCATCCTTGCCCTTCAACCCTACAGAGGGGTCTTGTGCAGCAGATTTGCCCAGTGCAGGGTGCCCTTCGATACCCTGACTGCTGCTCCCATGGAAGTTGACTGTGTATCCAAGTAAAATGAAATCATTGACGACTTCCATCTTTTATCCTGATGTTGTCCACTGGCCCAGGTGTTGGATGGAGCTTTCTGTATATGTCTATGAGGTTGATTTTGTTGATTGTGTTGTTGAGCTTTTTGGTGCCTTTATTGAGTTTTCTTTTTATTTACTACTTGTGTTTATATAGACCAAACCAAATTAAAAAAATCTACCATCACAGATTCAATTCTCTTTATTGATTTTTTTTCCTGGATGTTCTGTCTTTCTTTGAGGATTTGACTGATGTATTTCAAAGGTCTTTCACTGGGTGCATATATTGCTTATTGTAGTTCTGTCTTCTTGAGCTATTGTTCCCTGGATTGTTACATAGTGTCCACTCTGATCTCTTATTACGTTGTTAACCTTGAAGTCTATCTTCTTGGAGATTAATGTTACTGCCCCTGCTTTCTTTTGGTTGCTGTTTGCTTGGTATGCCTTTGTCAGCCTCGGATATTTAGTCTGGTCAGATCGCTGTCAGTTGTGTTTCTTGTAGGCAGCACATTGATAGATTTTGTTTCTTATCCACTCTGCTACTCTCTGTTTCTTTACTGCTGCATTTAGTCCATTAACATTCAGTGAGATTACCAAATATGCATGTTTTGCTACTATCATTTTGTTTTATATTTGTGTGCGAGTCTGTATGTGTTATGTTTAGTTTCTTTGTTCTTCTTGTTTATTTCATTGCTTTGGATGTTTCTCTGTGTGTGACGAATTGTGAGGAATTATCTTATATATTGGTTTCAGGTTTGTGTGCTGTTTTTGTTGCTTTGGGCCATAGTACTTTACTATTTTTTTGGTAATTCTTTTGATTTTCCTTGTCTTGGAATACTTTTATTTCTCCACCATATTTGAGTGACGTTTTTGCTGAGTACGGCATTCTAGGTTGACAGTTTTTTCTTCTTCTCTCTCTAGGGTGTTTATATATCACTCCATTGTCTTCTTGTCTGCATGCTTACTGCTGAGAAATATGAGGTTAATCTAATTGGCAACACTTTGTACGTAATTGTTCTTTTTTCCCTGGATACTCTTAGAATTTTTCTTTTTTGTTGGTGTTAGACACTTTAACATATGCCGGGGAGTTTTCCTTTTGAGTCACTCCTGATTGGGGTTCTTTTGGCTTCCTGAATAATTATCTTCTTGTCCTTTAGACTTTGAAGAACGTTTTCTTGCAGGAGTTCTTGGACTGTTCTCCATATGATTTTGTTTGTTTGTTTGTTTCTTCCTCTTCTGGAATCCTTGTAAGATGTACATTGTTCCCCTTGGTTTTGTCCCACATTGTTCTCAAGTTTTTCCTCAATCTCTCTTGCATCTTTTGTTATTTGATGTTCTTTTAGACTGGAGTCTACAGATTTGTCTTCAAGTGCACTAATTTGGTGTAGGATCCAGCCCACACCTGGATGGGTCCTAAGGGATGGTTGTGTAATTGAAGGGAAGACATTAAGAGGCAGACAAAAAAATTGGGGTGCTCACCTCCTCCACGGTATCAGGAACAGGTCGAGTGGGAGAGAGAGAATGTTTTCTTTCACCAACTTATATAGCCTTGGGCATACAAGCTGCCCTCTACCCCAACACCTAGCTACATAACAAGGTGGACAGGATTTTAACCCTAGAAGTCCCTGAGCTCATTGGGGGAGAAACCTAACACCAGTGCCGGGGGCAGGTAAGAGCAGAAACAGCAATAGTAACCTGTCTGCGTCTATAGAGAAATCTGCCAGTTAGGTAGCAATCAGCCATGTGTTTGCAAGAGGTAATTTTAAGGTAACATTATAATGGGAGGATATTGTGGGGATGACTTGTAATTAGGAGAATGTAATTGGGACGCATCTCCAACTCACAAATGCGAAGGCCTCCCTCCACCCACCTGGCCTCCCAGGCTTCTTAATTATGAGACTAAAGAATTTGTCTGCAAACCCTCTCTTCCTGTCCTTAGTCTTCCACACTCCGGATTTCCATTGTTTCCGTTCTATTCCTCTGTTCGGATTCCTCTATCTTGGTGCTTAACTTTTGTGCGTTGTTTTGGAGTGTTTTCTTCTACAGCATGCAGGTAGGTTACTAGCTTTCCTATTGTTTTCCCCGTTTCTCAGACTCTTCCCTCATCTGTGGGATTAGTGCAGTCATCGTTCTTTTAAATTATTTTTTCTGGTAATTCCATAGCCAGTTCCATTCCAGGCATTTCGTTTAGGTCGGGTTGGCATTCAGCTTTTTGCTTCTGTTATCTGATCTCTTTGGTGGTTTTCTTGAGACCTGGGTGCTGCTCCTCGGGGTGTCATGGAGCTGGTGTCACGTGACAGTGGTTAACTGTTGGGTGGTGCAGCAGAGGGCGAGGGAAGGTCCATATTAAGGATCTGAAGGAGAGTGTTAGATTAGGTGTTGGGGAGAGATCAAAAAGCGGAAGAGGAAGTGTTAGGGAAGGGAGAAAAAAAATAAAAGTAAGCCAGAAAGGAAGGATCCAGCGGTGTTATTTGGTCGATTAAAAGAAAGGAAACTGGATACCCCGCGCCCTACATGCCTGTTTTGCAATGATGGAGGAATGGGTAATAATATTTAATAGAAAAAAATATTTTTTAAATGTCAGAATAGTTTTGGCTTTTGGTTTTATGGAGATGAGAAGGAAAGAAAAGGTTGAGGAGAGGAAAAGAGAGAAAATAAAAGCTAGGGCAAAAGAGCTATGAAATGAAAGTTTAGACAGTAAAATTAAAGAGGAAAATTACAGGAAAAGGCAAGAGAAAAGTTTTTAAAAGAACAATAGAAAAATAATACTTGAGTAAGAAGCAGGAGAGCTGTTAGAGCAGTGGTCCTCAACCTTCCTCACGCCGCGACTCTTTCAGACAGTTCCTCATGTGGGGGTGACCCCCAACCAGAACATTATTTTCGTTACTACTTCACCACTGTCATTTTGCTACTGCGATGAATTGGGCGACTCCTGTAAAAGGGTTGTCCGGCCCCCAAAGGGGTCGTGACCCACAGGTTGAGAACCACTGTGTTAGCTAGTGTATGTTCTCTTGTCCTGTAAGCTCTGGCCCCTCCCATGGCTCCTTTGTGCTCTTCTCTGCGGAGCCCCTCCCGTGTGTGATACTCGGTCGCCATCTTGTTCCCAAGTCTACTGGTCCAGTTGGGTTTGGTGTTCTTTACACTGGATTGGAACCCATACCTGTGCAAAACAGAAAGATTTCTCCAAAGTTGTCTCCCCCAGATATGCCAAACAGCTGCTTGCTACACATGACTATAAATGATTATACACTTGGAGGTCAACAGAAGTAGGTCAGGGGTTATTCTCCCTAAGGGTTATCAGCCATCCAGAGGAGGCAGACACCCTGTTTATCCCACAATAAGCAGGGCTCACCTCCTTCTGATAAGAATAGCACTAGATTGTTTCCTTGTAGGAGAGCCCAGGGAGGTCAAGCCCACTCAAGGGTGACCAAGTTAGGCCGCCATCATGAATCTGGGGGCTGCCCTTCTTGTCACATGTAGACCCTTAGTCCTTCCCCTTCCTACTGCGTGCACACCCCTAGCTCATCCCCTTCCTGTCACGCTTATGCCTATTGTACATCCCCTCCCTATGATGTGTATGCCTATTGTACTGCCCCTTCCTGTGACGTGCGGTTACCTGTAATCACACCCCCTAAGTAGATATAAGCTTGGGTTAGCAATAAAGTTCTCTCTGCTCACACTCTCTCCCCTGCCGTGCCTGGACCTGGCTGGTAAAATCATGGCCATCCAAGAGGTGAACATGCTACTGTGAAACGTGTCTGACTTCTTTATTTGACTCTCTCCTATCATTCCCTATGACTTTATTATAATCTTTATATATCCCAACCTTACAACTGCACATACTGAACCCGTGATTGGCTGTGGGGGCTGGCCTTTCCCTCCACATACGGAAGGCTGCAGTCCTTGATCTTCACCAGCAAGGGCTTCAAGACCTCTTCCCTTTCAGCAAGCAAGGGGATGTCACTGCATAGTCCAGGCTGTTGACAAGCTTTCCTCCGATCCTGATGCCTCGTTAATCTTCATTTCTCCCTGCTTCTCAGATTATCCGCTGGGCACGCAGATTGCACTATAGGGTGAAAAGATACAACCCTGACACACACCCTTCCTGATTATCAACCATGCAGCGGTCGCTTGCTCTGTTCACATAACTACCCCCCGGTCCATGTAGAGGTTCTGCATGGGCACCATGGAGTGCTGCAAAATAGCCATTATTCTCCATGTTATCTATAGTGGTTATTTTATCCATTTATTTTGGCCCACCCAGTCCAAAGCCTTTGTATTGTCTCTAAATTACACACGTGCATATCTATCTGGTATTCTCTGCGTTCAGCCAAGAGCCTCATGATGTCCTGTGAGGAGGTTGCATGAGGGATGTCACCGCTGACGTCACATGGAACTGCCCCATAGGGTGTTTTCATTTTTGTTTCACTTGTCATCGCTGAGGACACACAGAGCAAAGGAGACGCCGGTTCAGCAGCCTGCACACGGACAAGTCTGTGACACTGTTGTCATTCTTCCCGTTGTGCAGCCATCTGCAACCTTCTTCCACTTGCTCCTCCTCCACAGACATAAACTCACCGCCCACTAGGGTTCCCATCTAATCTTGCACATGCCTGCTGTCAGTGAAACCCCATAGAGAGAGCTCTTACAAGGGCACAAAGCTCAAGGCAGCCTCTTAGTAGTTACACGAGACTGGGTTTGGTTTTTAAGAAGACTTCAGGAGAGATGTTTGGTTTAAGCTGTAAAGATGATCTCAAGGCAGTAGGTTTCAGGGGTTCGTTAAGTCTTTATGGCTGCAGAAAGTCTGGAATCCACCAGAACTGGACATTCTCTTCTGCACCAGCTCCCTTTTGATCAAATCCCTGGATAGAAACCTTGACTTGAACATTCAACAATGGTAGCCGGGCCCATAGTTTTCTAGGCTGTAATCTTCATGGGAGCAGAGCAGCACGTCTTTCTCCACGGAGCCAGTGGAGGGGGGGGTTTGAATCGCTGCCTTTTTGTTAGCAGCCGAGTGCTTCGCTGCTGTACCACCGGGCTTCCAGAGAACCCCGATCCCCATAGCAACCCTGGAAGGCTCGGGTTAGCCTTCATTCATACACTCATTCATTCATTCAGCCAATATACAAGTCTGTCGAGCGAGACCCTATGGCAGTGCCCAAGGAGTGCTGGCGGCGTAGTGGGTTCCACACTGCGAGGTCAACCATGTGCCAGCCACCCCAAGAAAGGAAGGTGAGGCTTTGTGCTCTCCTATAGGGTTACCGCCTCAGAACCCCCTAGGGGCAGTTCTTCTCTGTCCCTCCAGGGTGCCGACAAGTTGGATCTGACCCGATGGCAGTGAGAGTGAATTCCACAAGACCTAGTTGTTGTCTCAGATGCTGCGCTGCAGACAGCGACAAGACCAGCAAGGCTCCGACCCTGCAGGGAGAGAGGCCAATTGCCGTGATGCGTAAGGAACGGTTCTAGGGTACTGGCCCATCCTGAGAGAGGATGTCAGAATGTTCCAGAGAGGGATGTGAAGAGCACTGTGAATGGAGAATGGACATAAGCCATGAGGAGACAGGGATGTGCACATTTTCACTCGTGGGTTTCGCTTGTGTGTGTGTGTGTGTGTCCCACACCACGAGGAAAATGCAACTCCTCACAGGTGGACCAGCAAGCAGCGTCGCACCAGACGGAGGAAAGAGTGCAATTGCGGAGCGTTGCACTTTCTTTGGCTCATCATCGGTGCCCGTGGACTCCTCCGTCAAGCAATCAAAACACACCGTGCGGAACTGAGCAGATCTGCTGCAAGAGACCGACCTCTTCAGCGTGTTCAAGAGCAAGGGTGTCACTCTGAGGACCGAGGTGCGTCTGACCGAAGCCATGATGTTTTTAATCGCCTTGTAGGCCTGCACAGGCAGGGCGGTGGCTAAGGAAGACGGAGAAAAATGAGTGCATTTGAACGACAGTTATTGGTGCAGAATATGCACTACATCGTGGACTACCAGAAGAGGGAACAAATCTGTTTTGGAAGAAGTGCAGCCAGAGCCAGACCTCATTTCATATCCTTTGGCCGTGTGATCAGGAGGGGTCGGGCACCAGGGAAGGGCTGGTGGAAAAGAGGAGGCGCTTCAACAGGACGCGTCAACACGATGGCTGGAACGAAGGGCTCAGACAGGGCAACAATTTTGAGGATGGCGGAGGACCGGGCAGCATTTCGCTCCGTTGCACATAAGTTGAAAGTGACTTATTAATACTTAACAAGAACAACGTATTGAAATGCCTGTTCAGCACCCACCACTCACCACCCGTCTGTCAGTGTGTCCTACTGGGGTGGTGGCTGGTGTCTTTGGTATTTCAAATGCCACCAGAAAGGTCTCGGTGGAGGATCCAGATCGACAGAGACTAGGAAGAAAGGCCTGGTGATCTTGTTCTGTCAGGTAGCCAAGGAGAAGCCTCGGAGTCACAAGTGTTGTCTGATGGAAAGCTGGGGAGAGGCCGCCCCCAGGTGGAAGACACTCAGTATGGACTCCGATAGGCCCATGATTGTGAAGCTCCCTGGGACCAGGTGATGTTCCATTCCATGGGGCAGGAGGTTGTCATGAGTCAGAAGCAACTTGATGACAACCCACAACAAAACTGAGGACCAAAGCCATGGTGTTGCAGGCTCAGAGGTGAAGTCCAGGTGGGACAAAGGTCCTCTGGCTGTGAACTTCCAGCTGTGGGTGAGATCTCTAAGCAGGGAGTCTCAATGGGTGGGGAGCCTCTGCAAACCCGTACCTTTCTAAAGTGGAGGGAAGGGCGTGGGCACGGGCTGCATCATTTACCCAACATCTCGCGGCTGATAAGTGGTGGAGCGAGGATTCAAACCTGGGTCAGACTCGTACCCACCTCTGTTGGTTGCTGGCTGCTCCACAGACTTGCTGCTGGGTGTGTGTGTCCCTGGGTGTGTCACACGGCCTTTCAGAATCTCAGGACACTGACATCCCCAGGGAGTGTACAATGGAGGAGGAATTGGAAGGCACTGTGAACTGAGTCCCCGAAAAAGAGGTATGCTACCCTCCTACTCCCTTTTCCCGGCTCACTCCATACCCATGACGTTTTGGAAATAGGGTCTTTGAGGATGTCAATCAATAGACATGAATTCCATGAGTGGGGAGAACGCTAGGCCCATCTGAATGGTGTCCTTAGGAGAAGACACAGCAAGAGACAGGTAGAAGGACCTCACCATGTGACCTCACCACGTGACGGTGCAGCTCCAAGCCTAGGAGCACCGGGAATCACCAGGATTCGGAAGTGACGAGGAAAGACTGCCCTGCCAACCTCTGACTTCGCACTCCTAGCCTCCAGGCTCCAAGCCGGTAGGTGGGTCTTTCTGATCTGCTTTGAGCTGCTTTGTCCTGGGAAGAAGGCAAGGGTGGAGCAGGGAGCCCCTCTGAGAATGCCAGCCAGTGCCCAGCTGGCTCATCAGGACTGTCTGGGCATGCCCTTGTCCCCCAAGGGTTTCAGACACCTGCTCTGGATAGACCAGTCATCTTCCGGGCATGGGGAGGGGGCTTGGGGAGACGGCTGTGCAAACACCAATGTATCGCTTTACAGCTCGTGGCAGGCTGCAGTGTCCTCCTGAGTCAGTTCACCCGGTGGCCACTGTGTCCGCAAAGCCCAGCCCAGCCCTTTGCCAGATGCTGGGAGAGCCTGCCATTAGAAGGAGGGGAGCTGAGTAGCAGTGGGGGTAGGGTGGAGGTGGCCAGGTCTGGATCCTGGAGGGGTCCCTGGTGGCTTGCTGGGGAGAGCCAGGAGACTCCTTGGCCAGCCTGGCCTCCTGGGTCAGCCGGGGCTGGCACTGCCGGCCAGGCCTCACCCACTTCCGGGGCTGGTGAGGCTCTCTTTAGAATTGTTCAATTCTCAGTCAGTCTGGGCTGGGCCAGCCCTCCTCTGCAGCTCAGTGCTTCCACCTTGGGACACTCAGGGTTTCCTGTTGTCAATGCCAGCAGCTCCTGTCACATGGGGTCTGAGCAGGTGCCTGGCCACCCTGCTTCCTGCATTCATCCCCCTGTCCAGTTGGCTCTGTCCCAGCCTGTGCCCTCTGCCCGGCTCAGCCTCTGTCTCTCTGCTCCAGGAAGCCACTGCCAGAGGCCCCAAGCCTGCCCACTACTCCAATGAGGCCCTCACCCTCAACTCCGCCAGGAGCCTCGCACCCTCCAGGAGAGGGGCTCTCAGCTGAGGCTGGGAGAGAGAGGAGAAGGCAGGGAAGGGGGTGGGGGGGTGGACCCAGCCTGGAGAGCCTATGAGGAGGCTGTGTCTCTCCTGCGGGGCTGTGGTTGCAGCCTGGTCTAGAACTCAGCACCCATAACCCAGTTGGCACTGGGCCCAGCCTCAGAGTCTGACGGCTTCGCACAGCTGGGGGCTCCTGGGCAGTCCCACTGGGCTAGGTAGAGTTGGGAAGCTCAGAGTGGGAGTGCCCCGGGGCTGGGTTCTGGGAAGGGCTGTCTAGGCGTGGCTAAGCAAGCACCCAGCAACCACGGATGACAGGTGACGTGTCCCTGCGTGCTCGCCTCTGGTGGACACCCCGGCGGGGTGGGTGGTGTTTCAGCTGTGCCATCTGAGAATCTGAAGTCTCTCCACTGCCATTCGGTGGATCTCGACTCATAACAACCCTGCAGGACAGGGCAGAACTGTGCCTGTGAGTTTCCATATGGGAGTCAAAAGCCCTGTCTTTTTCCAGAGGAGAGGCTGTGTTTTTGAACCATTGACCTTGCAGCTAGCAGTCGGACACGTAACCACTGTCCCACCAGGGATTGGGAGGAAGTAGTAAAGTAGATAGGGCAAAACAATCATTGACCACTGTGTCTATGCTGAGGGTCAGAGCTCGTCTAATTCCCAGGCCACCAAGGTTCTTAGGTGAAATATCAGGAATCAGAGAACTGCTTGGGAGGGGGAAGGGAAGGCATGGTATGCCCTGCCCCAGTGGGTCTCTGAAGGGAAGGGCTAGGTGCCAGGCGGGGGTAGGGAGCAGAAGTAGTGGGAGGAGTCTAGGGCTTGAAAATCCAGATCTGCTGCTACCTCAGCTAGCCACGGGCCCTCGGAGATGTCTGCCTCTGTTTCCCTTCTGACGTGGTTAGAAGCATCATGTTCCAACAGCAGTGGGAAGAGAAAAAGAGACACACACACACCATGTAGATGTGGGAGCCCAGGGAAGTCCTTGTGATCCCTTCTGTTAGAGATTAAATCTTCACTCACACACACACACCTGCATAGTCATGCCGTACATCTTTTCTTGTTTTTGAAAAAAGCGTTTTATTATGGATTTGGTGAAGGTCTACAGAGCAGGCAGGTCATAGCATTTCACTCAGCAGTTCATACACATTCTGACTCAACTCATTCACTGCTGTCCCCTCGACGGGCCATCTCCAACGTCCTCCCTGGGTCTCCTGTTTCCATACTAACTTCTTTCCAACCCTCTGAGCTCTGTCCTTGAGTGCACGCTGCCCTTCAGATCCCAAACGGCTGCCCATTCTAATGCAGGGGTGAGTTCAGTGTCAGTCCTGCAGGGTAAGGGCCAGAGTCTTTGAAAGTGGTATGTGTGTGTGTGTGTGTGTGTGTGTGTGTGTGTCTCACCAGTTTCTATCTGACCAATAAGCCTGGTTTCTCTTGTGACTTTTAATCCTGTTTCACGTTTTCTCCCAATCTCTCCTGGACTGTTCAATGTGATCCTTTTCGGAGACATTGGTGGTGGGAGCCGGGCACCATCTAGTTCTTCTGGTCTCCGAGCTGTGGAGACAGATGTTTTTCAGTGCTCCGTTAGTCTACTGGGTTAGACTAACTACTCTGCTTCCATGTGTCTTTCTGTGCTCCAGGTAGCGAGAAACCAAAGTTTATTAGCGCTGTAGATGGCTGCTCACTGTAAGGCTGTACACCTTAACCTCTGTGCCTTCATTACAAACCCATTTGAGAATGGCTTGCCTTTGTTCTGTTGTTGAGATGGGGTTAGCATGGGACATATTTAACAGCTATTTCTTTTTTTTATTTTTTATTGGGGCTCATACAATTCATCACAATACATAGATCAATTGTGTAAAGCACATCTATACATTTGTTG
>NW_022111317.1:3017542-3019295 GCF_000313985.2 Echinops telfairi
CCCTTCCTCTTCCCCTCTCCCCCATGCACCCCTAATAATTTATAAATTATTATTGTATTAACAGCTATTTCTTGTGAGATCCAGTTATCAGACTCAGGTTGTTAAGTGCTGTTGCGTGCTTCAACTCACAGCGACCCCATGTGCAGTAGCGAAACACTTCACAGTCCTGCCCCATCCTCACAATTGTTCTTGTTTGAGCCCATTGTGTTGGCTGCTTTCTCAACCCATCTTGCCGAGGGCCCTCCTCTTTTTCGTTGCCCCGCCACTTTGCAAAGCATGATGTTCTTCTCCAGGGACTGGTCTCTCCTGACGTGCCCAAAGTACTTGAGACAAAGTCTTGCCATCCTTGCCTCTAGGGTAAGGTGACCAGATTTTAACATTGGTAAAGCAGGATACCAGCGATAAAATGCATATCCTGGCGAAATAGCCACATGGCAGACAAAAACTGCATACCCTAGCTTGTCGTGCATTCTTTCCAAAAATTGGGACTTTTTTAGAACGCCGCGGGATGCGGGACAAATTGTTAAAAATCGGGACTGTCCCGCCAAAAGCGGGATGTCTGGTCACCTTACTCTAGGGAGCACGGTGGCCATACTTCTTCCAAAACAGACTTGTTTGTTCTTGTGGCGGTCTGTGAGCCCTCCTTGCATAGTGGTCATGCGTTGGGCTGTGATCTGAAAGGTCAACAGTCGGAAACCACCAGCCACTCCTTGGGAGAAAGGAGGGGCTTCACACCCATAGACCGTGCAGGACTTCGTTTGCTATGGGTTGGAACCAACTCAATGACACCTACCAGCAACAATGCTCCCATAAAGTGTTACAGCCTCGGAAATTCACAGGGGCCGTTCTACCCTGTCTTAGGGTGGCTGTGAGTTGGCATAGACTTGGTGGCAGTAGGTTGGGCTCAACATTCTTTGCCAGCACCATGACTCAAACGCCCGGATTCTTCCTCCGTCTTCGTTCATCAACGTCCGGCCTTCACGTGCATATGAGGCGGTGGAAAAGACCCTGGCTCGGGTCAGGCGCACCTCCGTCCTCAAAGTCAGAGCCTTGCTTTTCAACGTTTTGAAGAGGGCTTGCACAGCAAGACATTACACGTACCCCATGCAATGGGTCGTTTGATCTCTTGACCACGGCTTCCACGAGCACTGGTTGTGGATCCCTGAAAGACGAAACCCTTGACAACTTCAATCTTCTATTCGTTTTATTAGGGTACAGTTATGAGGATTTGGGTTTAAGTTGGAATCCATACAGAAGGCTGAAGTCCTCGGTCTTCATCAGCACGTGCCTCCAGTCCGCCTCGCTTTCAGTGAGGTGTGGCATTTGAGACCACATTCTTCTTCATGGATTCAGCTTCTCTGATGACTGGCTCAGCATACAGGTGGAATACGTGTGGCGACAGGGAACAACCCTGACGCACACCTTCCTGACTTTAAACCAGGCAGCACTCCCTTGTTCTGTTCACACAGCTGCCGCTTGATCCACGGACAGGTTCTGCACGAGCACGACGAAGTGCTGTGGTATTCCCAGTCTTCTCAAGATTACCCATAGCTTTTTATGACCCAGAGTCGAAGGCCCTGGCATAGTCTTATGGTTACCTGATACAGGGCTCCCCCGAGGCCTGGAGCTCTTGTGGCTTATGCGTGGCCCTGCTAACTGCAAGGTCAGCAGTTTGAAACCAGCAGCATCTCTGTGGGAGAAAGATGAGGCTTTCTCATGCCATAACGATTTAGTTTCAGAAACCCACGGGGGG
>NW_022111317.1:3019612-3021447 GCF_000313985.2 Echinops telfairi
AGGGATGGTTTCTGGTCTCCCCAAACCAAGCAGGGTGCGTCTGTGCTCTGTGGCAATCTCAGCTTCTCCTCAGCTTACCCAGAACACCTCCTGCCGCGGAGACGCCGCCGACTCACAGCGTTTGGATGGGTTCACCTAGGGCTGCCCCATGAGGTTTCCAGGACCCTATGTCTTTACGGAATCAGCCAAACCCCACACCAAAAATAACTGAAAATCCCAACTCCCTGACATCCGGTCTGTGCCCACTCACAGCGGCCCTCCAGGACAGGGTAGTACTGCCCCTGTGGGCTCCTGAGACGGTCACTGTTTACGGGAGTGGAAAGCCTCATATTTCTCTCCAGCGGCAGCTGGAAGTTTCAAACAGCTGGCCTTGCAGCTGGCTCCCACCAGGGCACCTCCAGATGGGACATGGTGGTCTCCAAAAGAAGTGGCTGGTGGGTTTGAACCACTGACCTTCTGGGGAGCAGCCAAGTGCTTCACTGCTGCACCACCAGGCTTCCTTTGGAGGCCCTGACACATGTCTTGTTTGTTTGACATCTGCCGCCTTCTGAGGACTGACTCAGTGCTGAGTCACGCCCTGACGAGCTGTCTTTGAACTCACCTAACCTTCCTGGGTCTTGGATTCCCCACCTACAAACCCCCCTAGCAGGGGTCCTCACCTTCATGGGGTGGTTGTAACGAGTGAGGTGGCACATTAGGGCTTCACATACATGTTCCATTCGTGTCGACCCCACGTGACAGAGTGGAACTGCCTCATAAGGCCTCCCAGGCTGTCATTCCAAAACACTCAATTATACTCATGAGGAGCCCGCACCCAATACGGAGAGGCAGCCATTTGAACACAACAAGGGGATACTTTGTGGTTGAAAATCAGGAAACCTGTGCGCCAGGCCTGTCCGCTTTCACCAGGCTTATGCTGTCTGTATGCTGAGTCCACGCAGCTAGATCGCAGGGTGAAGACCCGGCATCAAGATTGGGGGAGGCTCCTTAACAGTCTGAGATATGCAGGTGACACCACCTTGCTTGCCGAGGAAGATGTTAAAAAAAGCACCGCCTTCCGTCCGTACGAATTACACTTGGAGAGACAAAAATTCTCACCACGGAGAAAAACAATTTAAATAAATAAGTATGCAACACGATACAAACGGAGAGAAGATGGACTTCGTCAAAGGATTTCACTTTACTTGGATCCCAGAGCAACGGCCCTGGAAGCAGTTCAGTCATCCAAGGATGGATTGCCTGAAGCAGATCTGCTCCAAAAAATCCCTGCTAGGGATAAAAAGCAAACCGCCCCTGACCCAACCCTGGTATTTCCAACCATCTCATTTGGGAGAGCTGAACAGTGAGGAAGGAAGAGTGGAGGAGAATTGAACTTGGATCACGGTGTTGGCAAAGAACACCACACCGACTATAGCGTGGGCTGCCGGAAGAGCAAGCGAATCGTCCGGGAAGAGGTACAGCCAGGATGCTCCTTACAGGCGGCGACGGCAAGACATGTGATCAGGAGAGACCCAGAGAAGGCCCTGACCCTTGGTAAAGCAGAAGTCAAATTGTTTCAGCAGCTGCTACAGTGAGCTCAAATGTAACTGGGTTTCACATAGGAGCACTGTGAATGGGGGCTCAAAGGCACCAGGTCTGACCCCTGCAGAGGGGCCCGGTTAGAAGCCGAGGGTGCTACTCTTCTAGCAGGCTCCTTGGGTATATGGCACTGGCTGGGCAGAGGAGCCCAGTAGGGTGTGGTTGTGAGTTGGGCTGCTAACTGCAAGGTCAGCAGTTCAAAGCTACCCACCCACTCAGTGGGAGAAAGAGGAGATTCTAATCCCATGCAGCGTGAC
>NW_022111317.1:3023443-3069523 GCF_000313985.2 Echinops telfairi
AGGGTCCCCGGGCGACCCGGGTCGCCCCTTGCAGGGCGCCCTCCGGACACAAGGTGTCCCATTGTCACGCCCGCCTTTGGGGGAGGGGGGCACGCTTCTCCAGGGTCCCCCGGACCCGACGTCCTGGAAGGAGCTCGGAAGAAAAGTCATTCTCGAGTTGGGGGTCCCTTCACCCCGTGGTGGGGTGAATCCGTTGAATGCCGGAAGTTGGGAAGGAACGTGGGGAGGTGCCAGGTGTTCTTGGAAGTTCTTTCAGAAAGCAAACAAAAAGCCTGCCAGGTGAACTGCTTGCTGGTTGAGCTGGAGGGTGGGGCTGTCCCCTGGGCCCTTTAAAGTGTTACCGCAGGGCTGTGAAGGCTGCAGCGGGGGACGCTCGCCCAGGCAGCGTCCGTTGGAACTTTGTCCCTGCAATGTAGCTAAAGTCATCCGGGTGAGGACCTGCAGGTCATTTTTCGTGAATTGACTGCCTGGTTTTGAGGGTGTTGGAACTCAGGCGCCCAGTTACCCCCTGGAGATACAAGTTTACTTTGCAGCAGGGGGGTGACCCCGTCTCTGCTAGGACTCCCTGTTGTCCAAGGGTAAAGTCCACCCTGGCGTTCGCCAGCATCTGGGGAACGCCAGCCCCCTGTGTAAGCATACCTTCTTACCCAAGCATACTCGCTTGCCCAAACTCTAGGCCCCCGGTCCAGGCACCTTTCTGGCTTGTACCTTTGGACACCCTTCCTCTAAGGTGTCACCATGCTCACCCTTCAGGAAGGGTCAGAGAGCTTGTCACCCAAGGATGGAGGGGTCTTCCTTTATGTGCATGGTACCGGCTGACTGTCTCTCACACACACAAACAGACACGCACGTGTGTGTGCACCATCCAGGCACACCAGTGCAAACCCTGGTTGGCTTCCGGAAAAGGCACAGCACTATCACCACCACCACCACACACAGGCACACACACACACACACATTGTGTCAGGCTTGGTGGATCCCTCCCCCATGCTCACTACATCCTCGTGGGGGAGTTGAGTATGCTTTTTTCTCCTCTGCCTCAGGGTCAGGGTGGATACTCAGTAGTGGTGCCTGCCTTGTTGTTGACCCTAAAGATGCAAGCAAGCTCGGTCCTTGCTGTTCCGTTGCTGACACCCCTCCACCCCATAAACTTCTCATTTTTCATGATAAACTTGTAGTAGTTTTTCGGGCAGTAAGCTTTTTATTTGTACTTGGTGGTGCTGTCAAGGAAACTGGGCTGCTCACCACAAGGTTGGCGGTTCAAACCCACCAGCTGCTCTTTGGAAGAAGGATGGGTCTGTCTGCTCCCAGAAAGATGTCCAGCTCAGGGATTCCATATATAGAGTTACTGTGAGTCAGAATGGACCCAGTGGCCATGGGTTTGGTTTGGGGTTTTAGTGTTACTGAAAAACATTGCCCTTGTTTATAAACAAAAATAGCCCACTTTAGACTGAAGCTGGCTGTATCACAGCAAGATTGTGGAAGACTGGTTTTTGGAGATGTGTGAATGGGGACAGATTTTCTCTCCCTTCCCTGTGAAACCAAGTTCTCTTGTCAGATGGTGCCCAGGGGCCTCTTAACTATTGTCATCGTTGCCTCTTGTCCCCTGAGCCCAGTTCACTGCCCTGAGGGAAGTGTGTATCTTGAGCTGTGGGTGTGTTAGTCCTCTGAGCCCAGAGAAGGGGTGTGTGTGTGTGTGTGTGTGTTCGTGTGTTCTTAAGTGCCATCTGTGGGTCTCTGGGGTCAATCAGTGGCGGTGGCCAGGTGGTTGGCTGAATGAGTGTGGTATCTGCACAGCTCCCTGTCCCAGAGCGGGTCCTTTCAGAGAGCTCCCTTATGTCACACTTGTACACCCCCCTTCCCCCTCAACCAAGGCAGCTCAGACTTGGTGTTGGGACCACACGGCTTCCAGCCACCTTAACAAGCCCAGGCTGCCTCTGCGGCCCAGAGCAGTCCGTGGATTCCAGCTCCAGCCTGTGGCTTGCTGCTGAGCACTTTGCCACTGTGCCACCTGCGCTGCATCAGTGGCTCCTTCCAGAACCCTAAACTCACTGCCATCAGGTCAATGCCAACTCATAGTGACCTTATAGGACAGGGTAGAACTGCTCCTGTGAGTTTCCAAGACTAATTCTGTACTCGGAGCGGCTGGTGTTTAGAACTCTAGATGTTGCTTGCCCAATATGCCACCAGGGCTCCTCAGTGGCTCCTTGATATGTGTGACCCCATGAGAAGGGAGCACCATTGTAGGGGACCTCAAGTGGTCTGCTTCCAGTTCAGATCTCTGTAGTAGAAATCTGTTTTGTGAATAAGCTGTAAGTGGGATATTTTTTCCTGTCTGAGTTTTCGTTACTGTTTATTTTGGGGGAGGAGAGTGTCAGTCACCTTCCTGTCTCTGCCCTGTCTTACTGTGAACAGTGGTTTCATTGCTGTCCAGCGTCAAGACGAAGCCCACAGGCTTGCCCACTTAGATCCAGCTAGCTGCTGCTTGGTCGGTTTTGAGCCCCAGGGCGTTTCCAATCTGGGTACAGCAATGTGGGAAGTCATTGCTTCCGGGCACTTGCTGCCCACTTTGAAATCAGAAACCCTGCTTACAGCTCAAGCTTGCACTGAGGAGGAGGGCCTGGTGGGTTCACATGTGCGCCTGCAGCCAGGCCTGGCTCCCGCTGAGGCACCTCATTGTGGGGGATCGCCCACACCTTGGGCACCCTCCATGGACCCACAGCACGGAGAGGACCTGGAGGAGTTTGTCTCCCCTGCCTCTGACTGGGCAGAACACTTGCTGCAGTGGGTAGCTGGGGGTGAACCCTGGGCAGCAGGCAAAGTGGTGGTTTAGCATCATTGAGTTGATTTTCCACTCCCGCCACTCTAGCACAGAGGAGCTGCCCTTGGGGGTTTATAGGCTCCGGTAGGGCTGCTGGGTAAGGCTGCCAACCACAGGGTTGGTGGTTCAAGCTCACCAGCTGCCTCTCAAGAGAAAGACAGGGCTTTCTGTTCCTAGAGATTTACAGTCTCAGGAAGCAGGGCTGCCATGTTAGAATTGACATGATGGTTTGGTCTTGACAAGGGCAGCTGTGTGTGTGTGTCTGTCTGTCTGTCTGTCTCTCTAAGAGTAGCTGGATGGTTTCAAACCAGCAACCTTGCAGTTTGCAGTCATGCGCTCGTAAACAGGTCTTGTCCATCGTGAGAGCGAATGAGTTGGAATCGACTGGATGGCAGTGAGGTTTTGGCTGGGGCTGGCTGAGGGTTGGCTGGGGGACCTGGTGCCTGTCTCCACTGCTGTTTGTGTGGCAGAGACCAGTCCCCGAGGTCACTGCCACACTTCCTTGTTGACCCTTAGTGCCACCCTATTGTAGGGATGGCAGTCAACGATATGAAACAAAATACACTCCGTTGTTGAACAGTCGAACGGGTGCGCTTTGTAAACCTTCACCCAATTCACAATAAGTTTAAAAATAAAGGAATGCCTCCCTGCTCCCTCAGGCCTACAATGACAGCCTCAAGCACCCTCTGGGACAGGTCTCCCTGCTCCTGTTGAGGGGGGACAGTATCAGCAGTGGCCACAGCTGCCGCCTTCGCCTGACTCCCTCACTGTTACGGAACTCACTTCTACACCGGGGCTTTCAAAAGGTCGTGGGATAGAATGAAAAGATAGCAGGTTTCTCATATTTAACACTGGGTGTACAGGCATTTCTGACATGCCTGTCTCCACTGGTCAAGCAGTACATGTAACTATACGGTGTCGACTTAGATGAACTGCGATTGCTGCATGTTTATGTAAGACTGAAAACAGGTAGCATCCGACATTTGAGAAGCAGTGTTTGCATTATGGCAAGGGTCTCAAGGCCAGTCACTGTTTGTCTTCACATTTCACGTGGGCGCTCTAAGAACTTTTTGACCGCATGTATGTTTCTGAAGTAATGTTTTCATGAATGATAACGGATTTACTGGGATTAATACTCCATTTACATTCATGTCAAATTGATGCACATATATAGATTGGTATACCATACAGAGAATTTTGAGATTAGAAGGCTTAGAAGAAAATAAATTTGGATATATATTGTCTTGCTAAATAGATAAAATCAGCATAAACAGTAGGAGATAAAAGTAACCTATTTCTACAATTTCTATTGAGGAGATGGAAAGTGTCAGAATGATGTGTCCAGTGAAACCTAGTGTTAGGGTAGTTTCCCGCCGTTGTTTGGGAAATTGATGGTAAGGCTTGCTGTCTGTTCATGGGGATAGCTTTGGTGTCCCCGGAGCTTGTTTTTAAGATAAATAGTGTGGAGCCCTGTGGTGGAGTGAACCCCAGACTGCAGTCCGAACTCGCCCTGTCTCTGCCTCAGGGGAAGCAACCTCACCCTCATCCCACCTGGCCCATGGGCTTCTGAAACCACACCTGTGCGCGGGACCCTGCATTCCCTGAAAATTGGTGCTTCCGAGCGCCCTCTAGTGTTGCCTGGTTGCGGCCAACTCCAGCACCACGAACAGTGCCTGGCGTGCCCTGGGCAGACACTCTGCTTGGCAGCCTAGTCTGGAGTGGCTGGTCCCTGTGTATGGTCCCCTCTTGGAGGGGAAGTTAGGTCACAGAAATCCTCTGATATATAGGATGGGGCTTTAAAGTGTTTGGGAGCATTTCATTTCTTTTCATTCTGTTTTCCCGTGAACTTTCTGAAACTGCCTGGTATTTAGCAAGAAAGGCAACCCACTCTTAAAGAAGCACTGTCCATGCTAAGGAGTAGAGGGGAGAAGAGGGAGGAGTGGCCTGCCCTTGACCTGTGGGTCCCTCCATCATTCAGTCCCAGGTCTCCTTCCACTTGGCCTGGCTCTGCTGTGAGAGAGTTTGTCGTTGCATGTGGCTGCTTAATGCAAGGCAGGGGTTGCACTGTCAAGGTCAGGCCAGCTCTTGGAGCACTGGCTAGGTGGTGGCAGACTGGGGGCCAGGCGTTGCCCAAGCTTGTGTGGAAGTAGAAAGGGCTCCCTTCGCTTACAGCCTGGTGGTGGTAGCCGGAGTAGCTTGGTGGTTTTTGTCTAAAGAGGAGTAATTGCCAGCTCTAGCTCCCAAGCCACTGTGCCTCCAACACTGGCTGCCTGGTGGTGGGTGGTGACGCTGGTCAGCACCCTTCCCTGGCACCCCACTTCTCGTGCACACTCACCCTTAGGGTGGCGCACCGCCTCAGACGTAGCAGCCAAGCCTCCCACTCACTTCTTTCCTGCAGACCTGCTTCCCTTTCCTCCCAAACTCAACTCATGGCCGTCTCTTTCTCTCAGCCTTTACTGTGCACTGACAGGGGCCCCGGTGGCATGGTGCTTACGCTGTGGTCCTCAAGGTCAGCACTTCGAAACTACTAGCCACTCTGTAGGAGAGAGAAACATGGCTCCCATGAAGAGTTTGCACCTCGGAAACCCACAGGCACAGCTCAACCCTGCCCTGTAGGGTCGCCGTGAGTTGGCATTGACTCGATGGCAGTGAGCTTTTTTATTGTGAGCTGGGTGAGGGTTCATAGCGCAGTCAGTCCATCCGCAGTTGGCACACACTTCCTGGTCTCATTCCCTGCAGTCCCCTCAGTGTACCATCACTATGGTCCTGCCAGTCTGGCCATCGCCCGCCCCCAGAGTGTCATACCGCCGTCCTGCTGCTGGCCTTCACCACCCTCTCTGATCTGGACCTAGTCTTGCTATGTCGCTGTCTTCCCACGTGCTGCCCCAATCAGTCTCACCCACCACCAGGCTCCTTTCTAGAGTGCAGCTGAGGACACCCCCCCCCCCAATATATATATGTGTGTGTGTGTGTATACGTACGTATACGTATGTATGTATTTACTACCTATTTCATAGAGGATTGTAGGAAGCACAAGAAGTGGAGTGCTGCTTGTTTGTAACAAGAAACAACCTTTGGTCTTACCGAATACAACATATTCTAAGTCCGCCACAGAACCCCAGCCCCTGTGAATACTGGTGTGTGCGGTGTAAGACCTGCAGCCGTCAAGGGTGCTGACTTGTAGTGACCCTGGAAGACCTAGTGGAACTGTTTTTAGGGTTCCCATACTGTTGGTCTTTAAGGGAACAGACAGCCTCCTCACATCTCCTGAGGAGCAGCTGGTGGGTTTGAACCATGACCTTGCAATTAGCAGCCCAATACCTAACCCCCAAACTGCTGCACCTGGGGTTCTTAGCTCACATGGCTCCCAGAAAGCACCTTCCGCTTCCTCGGCTGTGGGGCAAGTAGCCTGCTCAGCTCTGTGGGGTACAGTAGCGCCGACCTGCCCCTTTTAATTTGTCAGAGTTGGTGAATCTTTTTTTTTTTTTTTTTTTTGAGTGAGTAAGGTGATTTACGACCCCACTACCCCCCACCCCCAACTTGTAGGGTTAGATAGGACGATAAATGGGTGGGGCATTTTAACCTGAAAGTCTGGCACAGCTGGCCCTCTGTTCCTGCCTTGTCACTGTGAGGAGGTGGCACTTTCTGCTCTTCATTCTCTTGGTGGTCACACCGCCCTGGCCTGTTGCTTAGCATGTCCTTATCTGACCTGACCTTGGCAGTTCCCCGGCCTACCCGTGCCTGCTCTGTTGCCGAAGTATATCTGGAACTTGTCCTGCCCTTGGTATCCTCACACCACTGCCTCTGTCTTCACCCACGGGCTGCAAGCTGCAGTGCCTTCCCTGTCAGCACGACCCTTTCCCCACAGGCCTGACTGGGCACACCTGTGCTGCCCAAGGCTGCCCCACAGGGGCAGAGCTTCCCTTGGCTAGCTGGAAGGGAGAAGCTTGCTACACAGCTGCAGAATGATGAACGGTAGGGGCTGTGCTTGCGGGCTCTGGGCACTAGGTGGCGTTTGCATGTAAAATCGTAGGTCTCACCTGTAGCACCCTTGATTTTGTTTACAGACATAAGGAGGTAGGTAGCACAGGAGCATGATCTTTCAGTGGCCAGCTCAGCCAACACCTTTACTTTGGGAATCCCTTCTGGGAGTTGGCTGTAGGCCATCTTTTATCAAACTGCATTGTCGCACATAACTGCAGATTGATCGTCGTCAGCTGGATTCACACACACACACACCACCACCACACCACCACCCCATTCCCCACCCCTGCTGGCCCAATGGGACAGAGTGGAGCGGCCTATCAGCGTTTGTTCCCAAGCGATCGCCCACTAGCTGACCGCCCTGCCTTTCTTCCCGGGAGCAGCACGCCTGTAACTGAGGAGCTGCCAACCCCTCTGCGAGCGCTTTAAGCACTGCAACGCCAGGGCCTATGCATGAACCTGAGGAGCTGTGACGGCTTTCCTGTTACCAAGCGATTAGAGAGTTCTTACTTGCCCAGTGGCCACCTACGTCAGTATAGCAAAGGGATTGGATCCTGGCTGAACACGTTTTGTTGTGTTGCATTGTTTCTGTTTTCATGTTGACTAGAAAGGGGCTTCTCTCCATCTTAGAGAAGTGGTTCCCCCCCACCCCCCTCCCGTGGCCTCCCTGGGGAGATCTTGGTGGGCTGTGCTGCGGGCCGGGTCTCAGGGTCGCCAGCCTTTATTGCCTTCTGCAGCCCGGTTTCACACTGGCCAGCGTGTCAGAGGTGGACTTCCTTCCTTTTCCTGGCTGTTCGCCGTCTCCCCGAGGGTCACTGTGCCTGTGACCGTGCATAAGCCACGCACGTCTGCTCTGGCTTGCTCCTCCCGATGATGGCGTTCACATCTGGGCGGCTGGACAGTAGGCGAAGGAAGGCTGTGAATTCAGAGAGAGACACATTCCCATGCCTTTTCTGCCTGCCCAGCAGAACCCCCAGCTGCTCACCTGGTGTTCATTGCTCGGGACAATACAAGGGTTCCAAAGGTAGGTGGAGTCAGAGACCTCAGAGGTCATGGGGTCTTCTCACAGCCTTTGAAAGCCGCCTGCCATTTGGAGGAGCCGCTTGGAAGGTCACAGGATGGTCTTGGTCTCACAGCAGCTTTCTAGCAAGTTGACAGCTAAGCACTTGCCTGTCAAACTGGATCATGGCTGTCTGTCCATCGTTGTTTCTGCTTCCACAGGACTCTTCTACCTCCCGTGTTGCTGGTGGGCCCCAGGGGGCCTTGAGTAGAGCCTGTGGCTAAGGGGCGTGCACTCACCTGATGAGGATGAGTCTGAGCCTGCTGGCTCCATTGTAGACTCCATCTGAAATCAGATTTGAGGGAAAGGATGTTTGTTTTGGTGTTAGGGAGCAGTTAGGGATGGAGCTGAACTATGTTGGACCTGTGCAGAAGGGTACAAAGAAGACATGTGGTAGCAAAGAATTACCCAGTGAAGTAGGCGCAGTTGTAACGAGCACAAGACAGGGGAAGATACAGTGCTTGCATACTGCCCAAAAGCGATGTGCAGGACAGGCTGGGAGACAGGCTTGGTGGGTAACCTCCAGGTGCAAAGCCTTGTGGCGGGAAGAAGCCCCAGCAGGCTGTTATCCAGGGTTAGCAGAGGGGAGAGCCCATGGGTCAAGCTAGTCAGGACCCTGTGGGCATCAGGAAGGTGAATTCTGCACACCTAGACATTTAGTGGGCTGCTTGGTTTGTTGGTGCCTGTGGCTTCTGCACATGAAACAGGCATGAAGAGGCTGGGCAGCATCCCGTTGCCAGGCAAGCCTCTTTGGGGCCGACACCTGCACTGAGCGTGCTTGTCCCTGGCCAGTGGCTGCATTTCAGTTTGCTTGTCTCTTTCTGACTTTCCAGCTGTTAGTTTTGCGTTTAGCTCTGACACCTTCTATAACTTGTTAGACTCCCATCACCCTGGGCATCTGGGCTTCTGATTTGTGAAGACTTGGAGATCTCAGGGGGCCGTGGAGTGGCGCAGCGGTGAAATGCTTAGCAGTTCAGACTCACCAATTGCTCTACGGAGAAAGCTGTGACCATGGGCTTCTGTAAAGATGACCATCTTGGGAACCCTGCGGGGCAGCCCTGCTCCGTCCTGCAGGGTGACAGCAGCGGGGTCTGTAAGCTGTAACTTAAGTATGTTTGAGTCACGCAGAAAGGATTAGTGGAGTCTGTTCACTGCCTTATTCTCCTCTCATAGATCTGAGAGGCCTTGCAAAGGTGGGCCAGAGGAAGCTGCGTCCTGCGCAGTTGCAGCACCTCATTCCCCAGTGGGCCCAGCGCTCGCTGTTGGTTCTGTTGAATCGTTTCTTGCCCAGTGCCCAGTTGTAGCCTAATCCCTTGGAGCACCTCTGCTGGGCTTTTCTGAATTAAAACTTCTAGAAGGCCAGAGGAAGAACATGCTTTGTTTTTAATGTGTACAAGCTAACACCACCCCCCACCACCCCCACCCCACCCCCGCTAGTTCCCTGGCCATTGCCGCACTCCTGCCATCTGCAGACCAACCAGCCTGTGAGCTGGCTAGCTGGTCCTTGGCAATGTCCACTTATTATCTTGATGCTGAAATGCTGAGTGCTCCTTCAGAACCAGGGTTTACTATTTCTGACAGCTTCAGACAGAAAGAAGAACAACCTAAAACCGTCGTGTGGAAAGGGCTTGGAACCTGAGTTGTTGGATTGGGTTAGCACTATTGGCTCAGAAAGCGCTTACTGTCTGTAATCCTTGGGATGTGCAGGATGGGAAGGTGCTGACGGTGACTGGAGGCAGGGGGAGATGAGTATACTGCATATCAGGTCTGTGAACCCACTTAGTACTTCCTCAGGGAAGCGTTCAGAGTACTGTGAGAAGCCCTGGTGGCGCAGTGGTTACACGTTGGGCTGCTAACCGCAAATTCAGCAGTTCAAATCCACCACCAGCTCCTCAGAAGAAAGAAGAGGCTGTCTGTTCCCATAAAGAGTTACAGTCTCAGAAACCCACAGGACATGTTTGCCCTGTCTTATAAGGTCCCTGTGAGTGAGTCACGCTCTTGACTGAAGAGTGGTTTCAGGGTGTGATGACATGTTTCCTCTTTAAATACTTCACTGACAACTCATGATTTCAAACAGCACTGGGGGGGTGAGGGGCAGCATTGTCAGACTCTGCTGCCCACCCTGACAGCCTGGATCAGGCCAGCCTGAAGCCAAGTAGGCCTAGGGGAATGCGGCTGCTCACCTCCCAACATGCCCCCACCCAGCTGGTCTCCCCACAAAATGAGAGGGCACACCCCTTCCCAGGCAGCCCGTCAGTATATTCAGTCTGCGTTACACCCCTCCCTGAGAATTGCCTACTGAATTCTTTTAAGGAGAAAGTTAGCAGAGATGCAGGCATGCTGCTCTTGACTTCCCTGTAACTGACCTAGCTCTCTGATGCTGTCACGGTGGGAGTGGTCCTGATGGTTGCGCTTGTTGGTGCTATCTGTCCCCCACCCCCACCCCGTCTGTCCCATTGGCCATGTTTCCATGCAGTCTGGCTGTCCTACCTAGATGCACTCGCATCTCTGCGAGAAGCTGGGGAGCCCGGCCTATCCGGGGTCTGGTGGTGGTGGTCGGGAGCTGCTGCTCGGTCTGGTTGCAACTCTGTGTAGAGCACTCTGTTGGCTTTCCAAGACTGTGACCTTCAGGAAGCAAATTGCCAGGCCTTGCTGCCCAGGTGCTCTGCTCCATTTGCCCTACAGTCTTCGGGGCTTCACCTTGTGGGTTTAGACTTAAAGAGGTTTTCCTCTGGGTGCACCTGGACCCTCTGCAACAGGCCACTGGTCTCCGGGAGGACACTTTCTCTTGGTTGTCCACTTGCCTCTCCCAAACTAAGCCCCTGCTGTTGGGTCAATTCCCACTCAAGCCCTTTTTGAGGGTGGCCGTTACTGAGCCCTGGGTCCACTCCCTAAGGTCAGTGGCTACAGTTCAGACGAGGCCGAGGTTTGTATTGGTGTGGATACTGGCCCTGGGGTTCAGTGGCTAGTCCTGGAGTTTGGGCTGTAGTCCCAGAGGTTCCATTGTCAACAGGGTGCTGGGGGATGGTTTTTCTTCAGACCGTAGCCAGGCCAGGGAAGTGGCGTGGCCAGGCCAGGCAACCTGTCTTGTCACGTGTTTTCTTCCCACGTCTCTCCAAGGGCACTCTGGGTGGGACTTGAGGGGTCCGTTGCTGTTTAGTCGTGTTGAGGAGTTAGGCACAAACTCTTCAGTCATTCACCGAACCTTGGGTGGAGTCTGGGCTGTCCCGGGGTGGTTCACCTGTATTCTCAGGAGCCGCAGGAGGGGTAACTGCCACGCTGGTCCTTTGTCGCCTCCTGGGCTGCTCAGCCTCAGGTGTGCCGCCTGCTGTGTCTTCGGAAACCGAGCATTCAAGCAGGTCCCTCTCAGCCCCAGGAAAGGGTCCAGGTTCAGGCGCCAGGGCTCCTCCATGTTCTCCATTGTTGGGGCTGCCCCGCTGTGCTGCCCCAGAGACGAGACTGGATCCTTGGATTTGGGGTGTCTGCATTTACTCCCGGGCCCAGAAGGCTGTTTAACTGGCTTCTTAAAGGGCCTCTCCCTGGCCGTGGCAGTGAGCTCCTCAGGGAAGGCTTCCTGGAGGACGGGCACTGGACGAAAGGGCCAGAAGAATCAGCTGGACGAAGATGATGGCATTGCCCCAGGCCTTGGCTGAACGTCCAAGCTCGACTCACCTTCACGTGACTCCTTATAGTCAGAAGCAGCCCAAATAAACGAACCAACCAACTTACTGCCATCCAGCCGTGCCGATGCAGAGGTGCCCTGTGGGGCAGCGTGGGCCAGCCCCAGGGGCTCTGAGGCTCTCGGTCTTGGTGGAAGCAGACCTCCACAGCTCTCTGCCCTTTCAGTTAGCAGACAGTGCTCAACTAACTGCGCCACTAGGGCTCCTCACATAAATAGGGCCCTGAGTTAATTTTGGGTAAAAGTTGATGGTTCAGTCTGTGGTGTGCTGCTGGTCTTCAGCGCATGGGGAACTGGGTGCTAGCTGAGTGTCACCAGGAGCAGCAGCAGTGGTGCAGTGCCGCATTACCTAGGGTGTTGCTCAGATGCACCAGGGAGAAGGGAACAGCAGGGGTCTGGGGCATGGGCAACCGACATGGCGGTGGGGGGGGTGGGGTGCGCTTGCCCACCAGGCTCTCCTGTCGCCTCATGAGAAGCCAGGCAATGGGCCCCTGGGTGTGCTTGAGTGGGTGGACAGGGCAGGTGACTACCATCACCAGCCTTCGATCAACTACGAACAAGAAGGTGTAGTGGTAACCCAAGCGCTCGCTAGTTCAGAAGACCTGGGGTCTGCACTAAAGCATACGTCCCTCATGAGGGGACATCCGACATCACTCATGACAGAGGTCCCTGACACTTCACACCCAGAGGGCCTTGTCCCTGAGCAGCATCCTTCCCGCTCCAGGGCATTCTCATCCACTGTGTGTGGAGAGAGGCCTCTGTGTGTGCTGTCCCTAGAAAGGGACGCTTTGGCAGACATGGCTCTTTAGTAGTGTCCCCTTGACTGCCTTGAGCAGTGCTTTCCCCCTGACAGCAGCAACGTGAGACGATGTGGTCCCCGGTTTTCCTCCTTCACCCTCGGCCTGTCCACACTGTGGGACCATTCGAATGGGTAGCGTCACAGCCAGGTGGCCTCACTGTCATGGGCAGAACGTAGCAGTGATGCCTGTTCTTAGTTTTGTTTGGCGCAAAAGAGCGGGATCGTCTGTGGCTTACTCCTGGGAGTGAGGAAGCGTCCCAAGACCGGCAGGCTGAGCCCCTGCTGTGATTAGCTGGTCCCCATCTGAATGCAGGCAGGATGAGTACTGCTTCCGACCACCTCCCCTCTCGTCCACGGGGTGGTCGGCAGGACATGGGCCGGGGCCCTCTGAGTGCCCTGTCTCTTTGTAGGGCTCTGTCTGTGCATTGCGGTACTGACTCCCCGTGGTGGCTGTTTCCTGTGTCTTCCTGTAGGAGAAACAGCGACCTTCCCTCGGAGTGCCTGGACGGGAGTGACTCGATGCCCCTGGCGCAGGCTGTCTGTGGGCATGAAGTGGCTAGGGGACTCCAAGAACATGGTGGTGAATGGCCGGAGAAATGGAGGCAAGTGGTCTAACGACCAGCAGCAGCACCCGTCCAAACTACAGCATTCGGGGAAGGACGCGCTGAAGACGGGCCGGAATGCAGTGGAGCGGAGGTCAAGCAGATGTACGTATAGCGGGGTGCAGGTGGTGGACACGGCCGGCCAGTCCCTCCCTTTGTTATGCGTCTCCTCCCTTGGGCCTTCCTGGCAGTCTTTCATAGTCTCATCACCAACACGTGCTCTGTGCACTTTGACCTCCCACCAGCGTTCCTGATTATTGAACTGACACGAAGCTTCAGCATAAAGTTTGATGCTTCACATGATAACCTTCACCAGTCTTCTCTAGTCATGATTCATATTACAATTGGTAGGGTTTTAAAAGTACTGCGACTGAATTTCTCCCCAGTTTAAACTGTGTTGTGTGCATTTGGTAAAGGAATAAGCATGTCGTCGTTCTCTAGTCAATTTTCATAAGCACTCATGTCTGCTGCGAGTCGTACGTTGACTCTAACTTGCATGGCAGTGGAGTGGAGGGTCACGGATGGACTGCGTTGGTCAGTCTCATTGCCATCAAGTCACTTGCAAAGACTGCAACCCTCTAGGACAGGGTGGCTTCCAGCACTGACACCTGACACGCCGACTGCCTCGGGGTTCTGCGGAGCAGCTGTCGGTTTTGGTTAGGAGCTGAGTGTTTAGCTATTGGCCACTGGGGCTCCTTCACTTGACAGAACTTACTGCATTGAGTTGTTCCGATTCCCAGGGGCCCTGCAGGACAGCACAGAACCGCTCCTGTGGGTGCTGAGGCTGTAAGCCTTTATGAGAGCAGAAAACGTCACCCTTTCCCCCGGAGCGCCTGTGGTTTCAAACTGCTGACCTTGCCCAATTTGTATTGTAGCCCGCTCCGCCAGCAGGACCCCAGAGCTTGACCGTAGAGCCGTGTCATTTCATTTATGGTGTAAACACATCGTTTCGCCGGACGGTGAAGCGGTGCCCACAAGTTGCTTCATTTTCTTTGCACCCCGTGGCAAGAACGGACCTGCTTTGGGAGAGAATTTGTGAAGTTACATCTTCCACACTTCTAAAAGTAGCGGATGCCTGAGGAGGAGTGTCCACTGTGTAAATTGGCAGCTCTATGTAGATTGTCCAAAAGTCTGTGCTTTGTTTGTTTGTTAACAGTTATTGGCATGTCATTCACATGTCGTACATTCAGTAGATCAGTCATATTAAAGTGTGTGGCCATTTTTGAGAAAGATACCTTGTTGAATCTTTTGTTTTTCTTGAGGTTACTGTTGAATATCCGTAGATGGTCTTGGAATCGTCCTGGTTTCCATTTATTGGGTTGGCCTTACTGTGGGATTTTCTACAGTGTTAGGTTGATTTCACCAGTTCTGAGTCATCTCCTTCCCTTTACATTTAGGGGTATATGCTAGTCATTGGGCCCTTACTATCCCTGGCCCATCAGGTTGCTACCATGTAGGAGTCTAGGCAGGAGGCCCATCTAGGGACAGAAAGGGATGGGGAGCAGGTCTACATGGATTCTCCTCTTCCTGGACTCTCCCCCTCCCCTGAGGGTGCTGTTAGTCTGTGCTCTGGTCCTGCCCTAACGTGTGGCCTTTGATGGGTTCTTCTAGTTTGAAGGAGTTGAGAAATGACCACTTCAGTGGTATTGGTTCTAGGTAGTAAAATAATGCATTTCAGCTGTACGACACTAGGAAAGTGAACAGACTAGAACCAGAGCAAGCAGAATGAAGAAAAAGATTGATAGTCATGAAATAGAAAAATAAGATCAACAAAACCAAAAGTTGATTCTTTGAAAAGATCCATAAAACTGGGCCCCTTCATCCACATTAACCAAGGAAAGAGTGAATTCAACTCAGATTACTGAAGTCAAAACAGAAGAGGACATTACTGCAAAGCTTAGAGAAATAGAGGATTATTGGGGAACATTCTGAACTGTATAATGACAAAGTCAGTCATGTAGATTAAGTGAGCAAGTTCTTAGGAGGAAACAATCAGAATTGATCCAAAAAGAAATTAAAAAATATCAGTAAGCGGTTGAATCACTAGTAATAGATCTGGGTGGTTTTTGTCTTGTTTTGTTTTTTAATAGTTATTCACAGATGATTCATTTCTTCACTGGCGACTTCTACTAAATGTTTACAAAATTAAGACCAGTCCTCCGGAAACTCTCCCTAAAAATAATAAAGCAATGTTTTCTTGTCAACATCATTGTATGGGGGCAGTTACCCTGATACCAGAAAAATCACAAGAAAACTACAGACCAGTAAACAAACAAAAAATCTTGTTTTGACTCAGCAACCCTCTGAAGCAGGTAGAACTGCCCACAGTGAGTTTGCAGGACTGTGACTTTATGGGAGTAGAAAGTCCCATCTTTCCCCCTCAGAGCAGCAGCTGATCACACTGCTGACCCTTGTGGTTAGCAGTCCAACGAATGTCCTTGATAAAGGACATCTATGGAAAACCCAGAGGTTGGGGAACTCTTGGTGGGAAAAAAAGAAAAACCCAGAGGTGTTACCATGACTTAATAATGAAAGACTAAATGCTCAAACTTAAAAGTCAGGAGTAAGACCAGTACCTCCTAGGAAAAGAGAGGCACAAATCCTTAACAAAACACGAGCATACAAGTCCAGCAACATAGGAAAAGGATTCTACATCACGGCTAAGTAAGATTTCCTCCGAGAATAAATACAAGGCTGGCTTCCCCTCTATGCATGTATAATTTCATGTAGAAGGAGTCACACAAGGCTGGTCCCTGTGCCGTGAGGTGTGGGTTAAAGGTGTTCCAAATGTTCCACTTCCCAAACTGCTGCTTTACTATCCCTCTTTCATCCCGAACATCCACTTCGCCCCCAGGACTCTTGGCGCTTCCATCTTAAAGTTCCATAATTGGCTGCAATATCTCATAGAACTCCCAACTGCCAAGGAAGTGGCTCACTTAGCTGAGACTCTGTGGGTCCGATGTCAGTCTGGACAGTTCTCCTCACTCACGGTTACAGGGCTGACAAAGCCAAGCTGACAGGCTGCTGGCTCACCAGGCTACAGATGAAGATGGACCAGATGCAGGATCCGGAGTGAGATAGAGAACTTGACTAGAGCATTTCAGTATATTGGACACAGACCACACCTTCGAGAAAACCAAGGGTGGTGGTTTATTCACACCTTCTGGTACGGTTTCCATGAAAGAGAAATCCACTCTGATCACACCTTATTAGCATAACGAACAGTTCCAAAATGGGACCCTAACCAAAGGCACAGAGAGTGGGATTTATAATATAGCACAAGATGGGGGTGGGGCCTGGATTTAGAAGGGCCATGTTAAAATAATTCACTGCACCATTATCTGGAAAATCAATTAAGAGTCCAGAATAAAAGACAGTCATCTCAGCAGACTCAGAAAAGGCATTTGACAAAACCCAACTCTTTCTCATGACAGAACATTCAACAAACTCAAAATTTCCTCAATTTGATAAAGGATCTGTCTGAAAAACCCAGAGGTGAGACCATGACTTAATGGTAAAACAGGCTAGTTGTCTAGTCACGTGATCTAGTGCATGAAAAACACGAAAAATCCACTAAAACTATTAGAGCTAAAGACAAGTTCAGTGCGTTTGCAGGGTATTCAAAGTCAACCATTCTATACCCTTGCAGTGAACAACCTGAAAGTGAAATTAAGGAACTGTCTATTTACACTAGCATCAAAAATAGACTATTTAGGAATAAATTTAACAAATGCACAACTTTGAAAACTGCAAACAATGTTGAAAGAAGTTAAGGTCTCCCATGTTTATTCAGTGGAAAAGCTAATGGTAAAAATACTTCCCAAATTGAGATATGGATTCAACACAATTTTGATCAGAGTCCCAGCTTTGGTGGAGTGAGTGGACACCCCACCTAGTCTCTTTGCAGAAATTGAAAGCTGATCCTAAATTTCTCATGGAAATTCTAGAGTAGCCAAAACAGATCTTGAAAAAGAACAAGAACAAAGTTAAAGGACTTAGACGTCCCATTTTCAGAACTTAACTAGAAAGCTGCAGTCATCAAGAGATTGTGCTGACAGACGCAGTAGGATAGAATCGAGTCTAGAGACAAACCCTCAGACTTGCAGTTTGTTGTCTGTAGAAAGTCTCTTCAACCAGTGGTGCTAGGACAAGTGGGGTCAGCTCCCCCTGCCTCATACCATATATAAAAGTGAACTGTAAAAGCTAAAATTGTAAGACTCAGAAAACCACACTGGTGCAAATTTTCGTGATTTCTGATTCAGTGGTAGTTTATTAGCTATAAAAGTACAAGCAGCAAAAACAAAATAAATTGCATTCATCAAATTATAGAACTCCTGCTTTCAAGAGACACACCATCAAGAAAGAACACGCAGCCCACAGGTTGGAAGAAAATAATTTCATTTGATAGAGGTCTGGCACTCAGAATATATAAAGGACCTTCAACAGTAAAGACAGCCAGTTGAAAAGCCTCAAAACTTACTGCCACCGAGTGGGTTCCAACTCAGCAATCCTTAATTTTAAATAAGTCAATAGGCGCTCTGGTGGTGTCGTGGATTGCACACTGGGCTGTTACTCAAGGTCAGCAGTTCAAACCCACTGGCTGCTCCGATGCTGACTTGTATAGAGATTGACTCGATGGCAGTGAGTGAGTGAGTGCATTAAAAACTGGGCAGAGGTTCTGGAAAAGGTGGAACCCATCAGTGTGCCCCAGGATTGATAAATACGGAGAATGTGGTCTGCTAGACAGGGAGACAGTAAGGGCTCCAAGACGTTGAGTGGTGCCTGGTGCCACAGAGGGGAGCTTGGAAACACCACGCGGCTCGCTCCTCCCTCGCCAGGGGATTCCCACAGAGAGAAAGGGAGTGGTTGGTGGTTCCAGGGCCCAGCAGGGAGGAAGGGAGAAGTAGATACACCCATTGCCTGCCCTGAGGCGAGTCTGGGCTCCTGGGGGTCTTGCAGGCTGCAGTCTTGATAGGAGCAGATGGCCTCCTCTCTTGTCACCCAGAATGGCTGCCTTTTGCTGGGTGCACACCATCATCCTGGTGGGGAGTAGCCTTACACTTCCAGTGCACCCCCAGAAGCTCCTGGGTAAATAGGTTGTGACTGCTGGGTGGGGGTCATTTGGAGGGTGAGATGCGAGTGCTGTAAAGGTTGATTGTTGCGTTGGCTGCACGTTGCTGACAAACCCCTGACTTCGACACCCTAAGTGGGTAAATCTCACTAAAGCTGTTAGGGTGGGAAATGCGATGACCTATAGCTTTCCACACCCCTGCATGTGAAGAACGTGATTGAAAACCTCGGCCTCAGCTGTGGTAGAGTTAGGTGTGTGTTTGCTGCTTGTAGGAGTGGGTCTCCGCCTCTCCTCCCTGCCTCTGTCTGTCTTCCACACCTGCGTTCTGAGAGCCGGAAGAGTTGGTGACCTCTCATGATGAATCCCAGGAGCTGATGCCCCGACCTGGTCATACTGTACTCATGACATCAGCCACTTCCCTGCTTCCATTATCCCTTCAGAACAGGACAGCCTGTTGAGGGTGAGATCGGCAGTTCAAACCCGCCAGCTGTTCCACGGGAGAAAGATGAGGTGCTGTGACCCACAGGGGCGGTTCTGCTCTGCAGGTGACTGGATGGCAGGGAGTTTGAGTTTGTTGTTCACCATCTGCTGCTTCCTCTAAATTCTGCTACCTCACCCTGGCACCTAGACCCACTTCTTAGTCCTAAGGCCATAGTAGCTACACAGTCCAGGGACAATAATTGCGCCCCCCCCCCCCAGAAGCCTCAGAACCAGCTGCTGCTCTGGGAGTAGTCATAGACAGTGTTGTATGTCTCCCCCCCACCCCCACCCCCCTTCCTATCCGGGAAGGCTCTTGATACTGCCTTACTCTGCGTGCGCCCGCCAGCTGCCCCCATCCAATCTCCTCTCAGAGGGGAGAGCAAAGCTGGGAACCAGAGAGCCACAGCCCGCTTGACCCCCCGCCCTCACTGGCTAGCCAGAATGCTTGGGGGCCACCACAGCTGCTGCCTTGTCCTGATCAGACTGGTGGGTTAGTGAAGTAAAGGGTTTGTAACACTAGGTTCACGGACATCTCTACGGACAGGCGTCAACATTGACACGTGTGCAAAACTGCACATTTTTCTTTAAACAGCATTTTAAAACAACATAAGTATATGCTATTTATAAATGAAACTCTGTTAATTTACACAACTTAACCTGATTCAGCATTTGAGATTCTGGGTGGACGTATCTGAAGGTCGCTTGGGTGGGTCGTTGTGACCATGTCCGCGGCATTACCTGTCTTTACATTCCATGCTGACTTTCTAAGAGCTTTTTGACTACGTTTGTATTGGTGACTGAAGTAATGTTTTCATGAGTGAAACCGACTTTCTGGGATTCATACTCCATTTACGTTCAGGTCAAGTTGACATGCATCCATAGAGAGAGGTAAACCACACAGAATTTCGAGATTGGAAGACTTTGAAGAAAACAAATTAGGAGAAATGGATAAAAGTCAGCATCAGTGGTAGGGGGTAACTAACCGGGTTCTGTAATTTCACTGAGGAGATGGAAATGCGTCAGAATGGCACGCCGTGTAAGCCGAATGTTGAGGTAAGGTTTCCGAGTACCCCCTTTGAGTTACAGTTACTTCTCTGGCTTCATTCACAGGCCACGGGAGTTCCGGGTTTGAAGGACAGAGTCGCTATGTGCCGTCTTCAGGAATGTCTGCCAAGGAGCTTTGTGAAAACGATGACCTGGCAACCAGTTTGGTTCTCGATCCCTATTTAGGTTTTCAAACACACAAAATGAACACTAGGTAATTTCACGCTTTTGTCTAGGAGGAGCAGATGCTTTTGTTGAACTTGGCAGGCGGTTACTCTTACTCAGCATTTAAAGTGAGGTCCAAGGGGGGCTTTCTGTACGTGAGCCAGGAGGGGCCACCTGCGCTGCTGAGCTGCGTTCTTACTTATCCAGGAATTTTCTATTAATATATGAGGCCGGGAGCCGCCTCCAGTTCTGTTCTAGATGGTGAGTTCAGCTGGATTCTCGCAGCGCCCTGCAGAGCCCCAGGTTATAGGATCATTTCCCCTCCTCATACCTTACTTACCACCCCCATGATTTTATTACAGACCTTTTCTTCTTTCAGGTAAGTGCTGCTCTCTACAGGGAAATTTACTGTGAGGGTTGCCCTTTGAAATTTAGCTTCACATATCGTGATGCTGTGAATACAAATGTTCTATTTTTAAAGATGTGTCAAGTTTAGATCGACACTCGAATGTATCTGAAACTTAAGTTCTTAGCTGTATCGTGAGGGTCCAAAAGTTAAGAGCCATCAAATGCCAGTGACTCCTTTTCCCTGCAAGCAGAGCTTCTGAGATTGCAGCTGGCTAAGCACGTTGAAGCTGCAGGGGTGGGGAAGCATGTCTGTATTTTCAGCACCTCAGTGGCGTCTTCCAGGCCCGAAGCCAGCCCGAACGGTATACCAACCCTGTTGCCTGCTGAGAGCAGCAGTGCCGCCTCTGACCAGCGTGGCAGTGCCCTTGTGGTCATCTTACCAGACTCCCAGAATTTCTCCAGAGACCCTGTTTTCAGGGAGTCTAAAGGCCGCGGCGTCTAAGTTGCCATTCAGAGCAAACGAAGCCGGGGTAAATGGAGTTTGTAGATGTTAGTGGAAGGTGCTCAGTCTCCCATCATCCTTGTGGGTTTCTGCGAAAACGAGTGTCCTTTTTTTAGCCTTCATCGTTGAGCAAGCATTGATCAGAATGCTGTCTTAACATTTTCAAAGACGCTATTCTGTGGAACATCGGGAAATGGACCGTGTCCTGTTAAGACAGTGGGGAACCAACAACCCATCTTCAGTGAACACTGTGGGTCAGGGGTGTCCTTGGAGGCTGGGTTTGCGTCTGCAGATGCCCGGGCTGTCTCTCGGCACGTTTCCGAAACAACCCAAACTTAACTGCCGTCACGTTGACTCCAGCACACAGTGACCTGACTGGAGAGGATAGAACTTCCCCCGTGGGTTTCTGAAGCTGTAACGCCGTAGGGAAGGAGAAAGTCTGTCTTCAGCTGCTGCTGGTCTTTAATTGCTGACTGTGCCACCAGGACGTAGAGTAGGGCGGTGTTTTCATCGGGGCCCTGTGTCTTGAGGAGGCAGGGAGACCCTTGGAGCAGTGAGCAGGAACTGGAACCCATCTGGCTTCTCCTCATCCAGGGTCAGCCTGTGCGCTCCCTGGCCGTCCGCCCCAGGCTGTTGGCTTTCACTGTGCTTAGGTTTGGACTGAATTCCTTGTCACTGCTGCGGAGTATGACTTTACACATCACTTTATAATCGGGGCTTGACGATGGGCCCAGAAACCTTTCTAGACCTTCTAACTGTAATCATGGGTGGAAAATAACATGGACAGAAGAGAACTTGGCAGCAGTGGCCCCTGGTGGCCTTCGGGGCCTGCTTAGTGCTAGAAAGCTCCCACATTGTGTTGTGGGAATCGTTGCAACAGCTGATGTTGTGAGTCTAGTTAGGAACCGCGGGTCCAGTTGTGCCGTGTTCTCACTGTTGTTTGTGTTTACATTCCTGTAGCGCCTTTCCCTCGAGGAGCTCAAGACATTTCTCCAGACCCGACAGCTGTCCCCACAACAACCCCGTGAGGTAGGTAGCCTGAGCTTCAGACCGTGTGGTGTCAGCTACCCGGGCCTTTCGTGCTCGGTAAAGTGCGGTGTCGGCTGGCGTGCGCACGATTGTAGAGCGTTCTGCAAACCTTTGTAACTCGTTTGGATTCCGTACTCGTTCTACTTAAAGAACCCCGCTTGTACTCCATAACAGGGTACTTTTAAGAGAACCAAACCCCTCATCCAAAGATCAGGAGTCACTCCCTGGGACTCGGCCAGGTATGTGTTTGGTTCTTGTCTCTTTTCAGGCTGAGCAGCAAAGAAGCTCAGCGGGGCTGGTGCCCGCCGCCGCTGCCCTCTCACAGTTGTGAGCCGACACACTGGCCTCCTGTGGGGGCACTGCGGGGACACTGCTGAGGGCTTACCTGCCCGAGTCCTCTCCCTGCCTCTCCTCCCCTTTCTCCCTTTATCTGTCTGTGCCCGCTCCCCTCCTCCCCCTGTCAGCCCTGACTGTACATGATGGCGGCATGTTTCCACCGCCCTCTCTGGGGTCAGTCTCGAGGTAGCGGGTGCTGCACCACCCCTGTCCTCCTGCCCCTCTCAGTGAGAGCCAATGTCATTGTCCAGCCCCGGTCAGGGTGGGAGGAGAGGAACACACTTGGTGATCTCACTGAGCAGGTTTATCAAGAAGAGTGGGGGACCAAGGCATCGTGATTCAGAAATGTCCAATACCTTTTCTTTTCTCTTGCCACACTTTGAGCCCCATATTCAAGATGAGACCTGACCCCCGCTCACATCCCTTGCCGTCAGTGCGGCGTGCACACCCACTGTGGTCTCGAGACCACAGTCTGGCCACTGGCCCCTAACAGCAGTCTGTGTTCTCTTCCATTCCGTCGTCAGCTACAAGCCCCTGGCTGTGTACAGTGAAGAGCACGCTCTTGTCCTGCTCGGTTTCTTTTCGCAAGATCAATAAACTCACTGCCACCCAGTCCATGCCAATTCCTAGGACAGGGTAGAACGGCCCCTGTCGGTTTCCAAAGTTTCCCGCAGTAGACGGCCTCGTCTTTCTCCAAGGAGCAGCTGGTGCCCAACGCGGAGCCCCTTCGCCACCAGGGCTCCTTTGCAAAGGTTGCTGTCGTTCGTCTCACCTGATGGTGGGGGGTGGGGGCACAAAGCAAGGAGGGACTAGAACAGGAAGCTCTGACTGGAAAAGGTGGCAGGAGCGTGTGGACCCGCTCCCTCCCGGGGAGGCCAACCATGGTGTTCATGTCAGGCTAGTCTGGTCCAGTGCTCGTCCAGAAAGGGCAGAAAGAGCTGGCTTCTGTCCCCAAATAAAGGCTAGCCCCAGTCCTCGGGCTCACGATGCCATGCACAGCCTTGTGTCTCATTCGCTTTCCTCCGTGAAGAGGGCGGGGGTGGGGGGGGTTCCAAGCACCGTTCGAGGAGGCAGGCTTGCTGTGGGTGTTCCGTAATAGAAAGCCCTTCTCCATGGGGCTTTGTTGCAGGTAGAATACTCTAAAGGGCTTCAGTCTCCCACCACATTTGTTACCCTGGGATTTCACACGAAGTGTGCATAGCCAGGTGATTGTGGGGTACCTTTAGGGGTGTTTCTCTTTGCCATTGACACCGGTAGCCCCATTCTTCCTCTCTTGCCTCACTGTCCCCTCATGTATCTGACAGCCAACTGGCAGTAGATGTTCACAGTGTGAGGACACTATGTGACATTTTCAGGGAAATGGAAGTTCCAGCGAATGGCGGTCAGAAACCCTGTGAGAGTTTGTTCATGTTTGAGGCAGTGGGGTCGGGAAAGCAGGAGTCAGTCTAGGAAGGATGGAACTGACAGACCCACACCCATGGGTGTTGGCCTGATACAGGGTCTCCGAAGCTGTAAGTCTTTACGACACACAACCAGGCTCCTTTTGCTCCCACAAGAGTGGCTAATAGGTTTGAACCACCAACCTATATGTTACCAGCTCAGTGCTTGCCCCACAGCACCACCAAAGACCGAGGGCAATCCGCCTTCAGGTGTTGCTTGTTTTGAGTTGGTCGTGCCTGCGAGCCTCCACTGGGCACCTGCTCTCAAAAGGGCACACAGAGAGCACCTGCAGCTTTGGGAGCCGCTCAGGCCCCCGGACCTGGAGCTCGCTGTCAGTGATGACATGGTGCTACTGTCCTGACAGTGCCATAGAGCCATGACATAGCAGCATGCCACACCAGCCAAGTGCTGTCGGGCATGGGCAGGCATGTTGCAGGTCAGGTGCTAACATGGCGTCTGGGTCCTGCATCATTTCACCTTTCACACCGCCTGGGTCATGATGCCTTCGCGACCGCCTGCAAATGACCCAGCAGTGCAGGCCTGTGGCAAGAAGAGGAGCCCTGGGGGCATAGTGGGTGAGGTGTTGGGCCGCTAACTGCAAGGCCGCCAGACGCTGACTCCATGGCAGGACGGGGAAGCCAACTCCTCTCGTGGAGCTGCTCTACTCAGAGCTCCGATCGACTCGATGTCCACGGGTTTGACGGTGACCTTCTTGGTCAAGTTGATTGTGATGACTTACAAGCTCGATGGCTTGAGTGATGGATCTGACCACCTGGAGATACTCTTGCCGTCGAAAGGACTTCACTCGTCCATGAGGACTGGGACGCCATCCTGGAAAACTGAAAGCGGCCCGTCCACTTGTAGAGTAGTGTGTGAACTGTTGAGATCACTGTGCTCAGGTGCTGTGGGGGTTAGGCTGACCATGGATGGGAAGCTGCCTGCCTTCCACCCAGTAGGCAGCATAGCTATGCCCTTGCTGTCCTTGGCGCCTGTGAGCCCACCGGCTGGCTCTGCCTTCCTGCCATCCCGACTTCACTCCTCTCAGCCTGTGTTCTGACTCCTTGCTGCCGCTGCTGCTGATAGGTGGTCTGCTGCTGAGGCAAAAAGCCCAGGTCCCCGCTTTCCCCACTGCCCATGTCAGCATCGAGCCCAAACCCTCACTGAGCAAGCCCCCCAACCCAGTGTTGAGCCTGCACCCTTCCTCAGGATTGTGGGGGGCAGCCTTTCATGCAGGGACGTGGGTCTGTGGGGGCTGTCGCGGTGCTCTGGCTGTTTGGGGGAGTGTGTGGTGTGTGTGTTTGCCTCTCTTTTGCCCAGTGTGTGTGTGTGTGTGTGTGTGTGTGTGTGTGTGTGTGTGTTTGCCTCTCTTTTGCCCAGTTAACATTTCCAAGAGCAGGGCCCATGTTTCCTGGCTCATATTGCCCACCACAGCACCTTGGGTGCTGTCCCCTAAACCACACCCAGTCCACCGTCCTTGGTGAGGTCTGGGCCTGAGTCTCTCCTGTGAGATGCTGTAGAAGCTGATTGCTGGCCACACCACTAGGTCCTCTCTGGTGTAGCATTTTCAGGTCTAAATTTTAAATGGTAGAATGAAGGAGCATCCATCCACCTAGTTCACAGTGTTCTTAAAAGTCATGAGAAGTACTTTTCTTTAAAGCCAGGGCAGAGCTTGAGCATCTCTCTGCCTCCTTCCGCTGCCATGGAGTCATTCTGAGCCATAGTGAGGTTTAGGGCATTTCTTCTTCCTTGTTCTCATGTTATTAGTGGAATGACTATTTTGGGGGTGACAGTATATGACAAAATTTTCTCCAATTCCACAACTTCTCCGTGTATAATTCGGTGCCATTAATTAGACTCTTCGTGTTGGGCAACCATTGTTGACAGCCTTTTCTAACTGACGCCGCCACAGGACTTAGATTCAGTGTGCGGACGCTCCTGTTTGTCCTGAGCCCTGATACTGTTTGGATGTAAAGAGTGGCCGTCTGTAATCCCTTTTGTCAAAAATGTTGAGAGTTGGGGCTGCTGTCACATGTTGGCTTGTGGTCTCCCAGGCCTGGGGTGGGTGGGGACTCAGTGGCTGTTTGGGTTTCTTGCAGGTTCCGGCCCATCAAAGGGCGTCAGGAAGAGCTGAAGGAAGTGATTGAACGATTCAAGAGGGACGAGCACCTGGAGAAGGCCTTCAAGTGCCTGACGTCGGGCGAGTGGGCGCGGCACTACTTCCTGAACAAGAACAAGACACAGGAGAGGCTATTCAGAGAGCACGTAAGTGGGGTAAGCAGGTGGCTGCCGGGAATGTGTGCAAGCCCGACTTTGTGGCAACTGAGACAGGTCCCATCAGAACACGTCAGGGGTCCTGGGGAGGGGCATTTCCAGAGGGCACCTTGTCACTCTCCCAGAAGTGACACACACGCCTGCGGGAGGTTGGGGTCACTGAGCCGTGCTGTTAGGTGCTCTGCCATGGAGTCCGTTTGTAGTAGCCGGAAGTCTGTTGCTTAACCAGCTGGCGGGGCTGTCTTTCTGACTCCGAGAGTCTGTCAAGTCCTATGTCCCGTTTCAGGTATTCATTTACTTGCGGATGTTCGCGGCCGACAGTGGGTTTGAGATACTGCCTTGTAACAGATACTCGTCAGAACAGAATGGAGCCAGGATAGTCGCAACAAAAGAGTGGTAACTACGGCACTAGTCCAGAGGGGGAGCCACTGCAGTGCCCAGGCTGGGCCCCAGCAGCATGGAGAGGACTTGGGGGCGGGGGGTGGGGGTGGGGGGGTTGCTGCTTGCATCCAGATCCACCACCTCTAGGCCAACACTCATCCATTGAGCCAGCGTCAGCTCAGCTAGTGGGAGGTGAAGGCCGCCGAGGCCTGGACCCTCAGCTCCCAGAGGCAGACTTCTAGTGTCAGGAGAACACCGGTTGGGAGGAAGCCCTTGGGGTCTAGGGATTTGGTGGTAGACATTGAATAGTGTGTGCCCTTCCGAACAGAAGCTGCTGGGCCTGTTAGGCTTGGTGGAGAGCCAGAGAGGGGTGTTCCAATTGCGCCCTGTCTCACTGCCCCACACATGCCCACTTCCCCGGGGCCCCATCGTCAGGCACCTGAATGAGGAGGCCCGTGGGTGTGAGGGCGCAGTTCCTACCTCGGGCAGCAGGAAACCTGCTGATTGGCTCTCGTGGCTGCTTGTGTAAATGGGGTGGGCCAGCAGCTGCTGCGGGAAATAGCAGGTGTGAAGATAGGAGAGGTTGAGGTCCTTTTTGGGGTTCACTGGGTTAAATATGAAAGGTCTGGTTTTTCTGGTTGCACTAGCTTAGCAGGACTACAGAAAATGTAAGTCCAGCCCCCCACCCCGCCTATTCCCCACCCCATGAGGCTCACAGCATGCCTCCCGGGGAAGTAGCCAAGCAGTCTGGGTGCTCAGGACCCTGGTCCATTGCCGGTGGTGACCACCACCGCCAGCCCAACGCTCAGCGGGTCTGGGTCAGTGCAGCGGACCTTAAAGCCCTTGCCCAGTTCTGCCCTGGAAGGATGGCCCTGGTGGGACGGCAGCTGGTGCCCAGACTGCACAGGCCCAGGGGCTTCCCAGAGGAATTGTCCGAGGTGGGCCCCGAGGCTAGGGCTTCTCATTCCCTGGTGTGGATGGGGCTGCTGTTTTTAAGAGAAGCCATAGTGCCTATAATTGCTAGTCATTTTTAACACATCACATATTTCAAATAGGAAACGAAATGACAAAATAGAATTACTGGTGGGTTGTATTGCCGAACTTTCAGAAATTGAGGAGAACATGCTGCTAAGACATGGCGAGAACGACTTCAGTGTCATGTACTCCACCCGGAAAAACTGTGCCCAGCTTTGGCTCGGCCCCGCTGCCTTCATCAACCATGGTAAGCTGCGCCTCTCGGCTCCGCGCTCAGGGTCGGGTGATGTTAGCCAGCCTCCCTGCACTCCATAGGAGCCGCGTGGAGTGAACGATGGGAGGGACGAGAGGCCCTTGCCTTGGGAGGGCTGGAAATGAGAAGGGGGGGGGGGGGTGTCTCATTTTAATTCTCAGGAAAGCATCAGGACAAAGACTCCTTTAGCTTAAGGGGGCGCCTCCCCTTCTGTCCCGAGTCCTCAGTGGATGCGGAAAGCCTATTGCAAATTTCTGTAACTATTCGTGTTTCAGGAGCTTATCAGCAGTTAATTGACTTTATCTTTTGGACATTTTTCAGATTGCAGACCTAACTGTAAGGTAAGCATAAACCGTTTTTGGGGGGTAGCTCATGTACTGTGTGTCGGCTTCCGCCCTGCGTTGCTTAGCCAGTGGCTCTCATTGCAGTTTGTGTCCACCGGGCGAGACACGGCGTGTGTGAAGGCTCTGAGAGACATTGAACCCGGCGAGGAAATTTCTTGTTACTATGGAGATGGGTTTTTTGGCGAGAACAATGAGTTCTGCGAGTGCTACACTTGTGAAAGGTAAAGTCACCATGGGCTTGGCGGCCAGCTCCCCCCACCCCCACTTCCCTATGCACCCAACGCAGGAGGGCCTCCGGGGTTCTTCAGGCAACCCTCTGAGTGCACGCACATGCACAAGCTCATGGGATGGGCGCTGTGGCACTGCCTCCTCTGAGTCTCACGTGCCCATCGGAGAGCAGGTCCTAAAGACAGTGGGCAAGGCCACTTCACCGCCCACCACACCCCAGCAAGGGTCTGAGCAGGGCCGCCCTGCTACCTTGCATGCTCTCTCTGAAACTGTGTCTTGTGGAGTTTTGGTATTTCCATGTCCATAGTCTTCACAGTCCCTAAGCTCTGTCTGTCCCTTGCTGGACCTCACGGAGGAACCTCTCATGTGGCCTACCAAGATCCTGGAGTCCTTGAGAAACACCCACACCCCGCCCAAACCTGCCAGTGGGACTGCTCCCTGAGGTCGTCGTCATGGGACTGACTGCGCACTGGCTGCAGAGGGGCTCCGAGAGCACTGCCAGGGGTAGTCCCATCTAGGAGTGGTGCCGCCAAGCCCACATGCTGCTGGACCCCTTACCAGCCCGCCTCCCTCAGTCCCCAGACAGGAGCTAGGAAGGTGCTGTGGTATTAGCTGGGCAGAAGCTCAGGTTCCTGCATGTGAGTTGTACTGCAGGTTGGAGCCCAGGTGCCGTGCCACATCCCAGATGCACCCAGCTGTGGGCACCTGGCAGCCAGGATCAGTCTTCCGGGGGCGTGGCGGATCCCGTGGTGGAAGGAGGCTCCTGCGTATGTGCTCTCACCCCTGTAAAGCTGGCCTTTTCTGTATGAAAAAGGGGGAGGCTTCCAATGTTGGCTAGCTCTGAGGCTTTCTATAGTCACGGGAGCCACCACCCAGGGACCCATTAGTGGGCGCTGAGCCAGCAGGGTCACCCATGGTGGACAGGGGTCAACAGCACTTCCAGGACCTAGAGTAGGAAGAAAGATCTGGTGATCTACTTCTGAAAAGGCAGCAGTGAAAACCTTCGGAGTGGCCTTGGAAGATTGTGGCCACCAGCAGTGCCCGGTGATGAGCCCCTGAGGCTCGAAGGCTCTCAAAAGCTGAGAGGGGGAAGAACTGTCTCCTCCAAGTAGGTCCAACAGACCTTCCGGGACCTTCGTTAGCTGAGGGGACACAATGCAAAATGAGAAGAACCCGCTGCAAACATCCAGTACTCACCATGAAGTGTACAAAGCCTGCATCCAGGAAAGTGGGAAGTCAGCAAGATTGAAGTAGAACACGCGAACATTAACCTCCTAAAATGATTATACGAGTTTGAATGAGCTGGTACCTCTCATTTTGAATCAGATCACCATATAGTCTGATAGGCCAAGAATGACAAATTGAAGGGGATGTGTCACAGTCATCCCCAAAGAGAACGCGCCAAGTCAATTCTGAGGCCAAAAGCTGTCGGTGACAAAGTAATAATACATTTGCCCCCAAGAAGGACCACTTAATGCTGACTATCATGTAGGTAGACACACCGACCAGTGATGCCAAAGATGAAGACTTGTATCAACTTTAGTGGTCTGAAATCAACCACGGCAGTCAAGATAGGTTGATCGCTGCTGGTGATTGGAACGTAGAAGTTGGAGACAGAAGGCTTCGTGGCTGGGAAATAGCAACTGTGGTAACAATGACACAGGGTAGAATTTTGCATGTTCAGCGGCTTATTCATTGCAGCAATACACACGGACCACGCCAGGTGGGACACACAGGAATCAGGCCGTCCAGATAGTGTCTGTGGGAAGAGATACATGGAGAAGCTCAATGTCTTCTGAACTCAGCCAGGGCCTGACTGCCCAAGAGCACCCCACCCCAGCCCCACGACCCTCTGCAAGTGCAGAGTGAAGCGAGCCCACGGGCGTCCCAGTGTGCCCTGGGTCCCCTAGTTAGGGTGCCGGTGAGCATGTGGAAAGCACCTCGCACTACCAGAGGAGCAAACACTGCTCAGGCACAATGCTCCCTAGAGACAAGGATGAGGAGACTTTATCTCATTTACTTTGGACATACTAACATATCAGCAGGGGAACCAGACCTGGAGAAGACCTTCTTGGTTAAGCAGAGTTGCCAAGAAGGAGGAGGACCAGTGGCTGCGGATGGTCTCCAGCCTCACGATGGTTGGTGGCAATAAGTAGAACCACAGGGGAGTAGGACAGAGGGGCTTTAGGCAAAGCTCCAATCTCTAAAGTAATTCTGTGTTCGCGTTCACTTATTTTGTGTGAAATATACTTTAATTATATCCCATATTTCTAGAATTGAACTGAACAATGTTAGAAGTGAGGATAGAAAGTTCTGGAACCTGAAAAGAATTGATCTTATCTCTTTATCTGAGATACCGTGGTGGCATGTTGAGTAAGCATTTGGCTGCTAATAACCTGGTCTGTGGGTTCAAACCCACCAGCCTCTCTACAGGAGACAGAGGAGGCTAAGATTGACAGCCTCTGAAGCCTGCTAGAGTCGCTGTGAGTTAGCGTGGTTTCCCCGGTGAGGGGCTAGCTGTACCAGGGGGAGCAGTGTGTCCTTGGCAATCTGCCTCTGGGAGGCCGCCCAGCTCTCTGGAAAGTGGTACCACAGTCCACCGCACAAACCCACTTGAGGCAGCCCTTTATTTTTTAAGTGATGCTAATAAACAGAGGCACACCTATTCTTGAAGGAGCGCACCCCCACCCAGTGCCGCTGCTGTTACACCCAGGCTGTTGATGATCTTGTCGTTCAGTGACTTTTCTCTGACCAGCTGAGCCTTCCTTAGATGCAGGTCCATGGAGTGGAGTTTGTGCTCCTTTCTTCACACGGCACTCACTCTGGTAGCGGTTTCCCTGAGCTTTGTAGAGTCAGCCGGCAGGGAGGGGCTGTGCTGTTCTCCCCCTGGTACGTGCCCCGTATGCCACAGAAGAGCCCTGGGACTGGATAGAGCAGGAGAGGTCACAGGCCATTCTCAGCCAGGGTGGCAGCTAGTCTCCTGAGCCTTTGACTTACTAACGCTTGGCTCCCAGGTTCCCAGCAGCCAGAGCCATCCTGCCCTTCGTTCCGCCCATGCGTTTGTGAGTCCTTACCAGCCATCTACTCTGCATAAGAGCTGGGGGGGGGGGGGGGCGGCCCAGGCCTTGCTACCATTGGGCTTGGCTCCGAGAAAGCATCGCCACCACCGCTGAGCCACACAAGGAGCAGGAGCCAGCACTGTGTGGCATTGAGCAGGAGGAGAGACCCGCCGGAGAGGCTGGGCGGTTGCCAGTGACAGCTCTTCCAGGGTTTGTCCGGTGGCATTGACAGCAGCTATCACAACAGTCTTGGTGAAGAGGAGACTTCTGGGAAGAGGGCGCCCATGCAGAATCGCCCGCTCTGTGCTCCCGTTGTTAGATCGGAAAATCAGAGAAGGTGGCTGCTAGTGGAGGCCCGGAGCAGAGCTCTTGTCTTCTCCTGGCTGTGGATACCGAGCTCAGTCCGTCTCCGAGGACATCCTCAGCCAGTGGGAGCCAAGTGGTCAAACTGCCCGCCCTCACGTCCCCTTCCATCCCCGAATGCCAGAACCCAGCCCTGGGGAAGGGGTGGGAGGATAAAAATGAGCTGGTACCAAGGGCTCAATAGAAAGTAAATGTCTGAAAATGAACGAAGGCAACATATGTACAAACATGCCTGGTGTAAGCAATGTATGGATTGTAACAAGAGATGTAAGAGTCCCCAATAAAATGATAATTAAAAAAAAAAAAGAATTACAGCCCTGAGGGAAGGGGCAGCTGATAGCACTGATTACTGTATAAGCCCACTGGAAGGGAGCGAGCAACAGAACTGTATGTGAGTGGCTATAGTGGACGGTGTTAGAGATGGCCTAAATAAATAAGGGTTCTGGGGGAAGGAGGGGTTGAAGAGGGGCTGATACCAAGGAGTTCAAGAAAGATATTTTGGACCTGATTGTGGTAGCAGTTGTACAATACTGCTTGATGTGATTGAACTGTCTGTAAGAGCTCCCAACAAAATGACGGAAAAGAAAGAAGAGCTAGAGACAGAGAAGGCCGTCTGCTCCTGTGACAGTGTGAGTCGATGTGACTCCGCGGCAGGCGAACCCGTCTCCTGGGTGTGTTTTCATCTGACATCAAACTGAGTAAGTGATGGATTGTTTTGGGATGAGTCTGCTACAAAAGACCCCTCTAAAGTGTTCAAAACCAAAGATCCCACTTTGAGGACTGAAGTGCGTCTGACTCGGTCCTCATGTACTTGGAAAAGCTGAACAAGAAGGAAATGCACTGAAGAACGGATGCATTTGAAATAGCGCGTTGGTAAAGAACATCAGCTAGACCTCGGACAACGAACAAGCCAGTCTTGGGAGAGGGACCGCCAGAGTGCTCCTGGGAGCAAGGCGGAGAGACTTGGTCTCACTTTGCAGGTGGAGAAGGACGTCCTGCCTGAGAGAAGGTCCGTGAGAAAGTGGAAGTCTTTCACCCAGAGGGACAGACACCGCAGCTGCCACAGTGGGTTCAGGCATCGCAAGTGTGAGGACGGCGCAGCGGCCAGCGCAGGCCCTGGCTGCCTGGTGCTCTGTGGAGTTGGAACCGACTGGACGGCTCCTAACCACCCAGACGTAGTTCAAGGACATGCTGTGACTGTTGTTCTTTTAAGTAAGGGGTCGATGTCAGAACAGAGGTGGGACGTGGCAGATTGCTCTTCTGAAGTCGCAATTGAGACCCAGCATTTTTGTGTCTGCCACTTAGTTCTGAACTTGAAGAGTTTTATATTTCTCGCTACACCTGAAAATTTACATGGTCTGATAGTTTTCCATGGGCAACTAGTGACTTCATAACAACAATTATGCCAAATTCTGTTATGCACCTCGGGCTGTTTGCATCTTAAATTTCTGTGGAGCATCCTGGAACGGGTGTGTGTCCAGTGATGACTCGGGCCTCGCCTGTTACTCAGCCACGGCTGCTGGCGGGGCAGCCACTGCCCTCAGCCAAGCCCTCGGCAAGGACGTGCAGATCGCGGCGGCGGCTCACCCTGTGCTCTTATCTCTCAGGCGTGGAACTGGTGCTTTCAAATCCAGAGTGGGACTGCCGGCGCCTGCTCCTGTGATCAATAGCAAGTATGGACTCAGAGAAACAGACAAACGCTTAAATCGGCTGAAGAAATTAGGGGACAGCAGCAAACACTCAGACAGCCAGTCTGTCAGCTCCAACACTGATGCAGACACCACTCAGGAAAAAAACAGCGCAAGTAAGTGAGGGGCTGGGGCTGGAGGGCATGCCCCCGCGGGCTGCTGTCAGCACGCTTTGTACCACTTGCTTTCTGCAGCGTGCCTCGGGTCTGAACTGTTAGTACCGAGGGCAGCTCTGGCACTCAAGAGCTTCTACAGGGCTGAGGGGCTCTAAAGATGGTTTGGGTGCCTGTGCAAATCCCACCTGCAAATAGCACCGCCCACCCCACACCCAGGTGCCTGTGCCTGTGGATCTCCGGTAACTGGATGTTGAACCCTTCACCGGGTGTTCCAGGGCCATCCTGCACTTCAGAGAAAGGTTTTTCAGGTGTTAGTGGTGGGCATGGGCATGGGGCCATTAGGCCCTCCATGAAGATGGGGCTGAGTAGGACCCTGCCAACCCAACTCAGGTTCAGGGCCTAGTAGGCAGTGCCCTGTGCATGACGGACAGAGTTACCTCGAGAAGCTGATCCAGTGGCTCTCTCGTGTGTAGGAAAACGATCTCAAAAAACCATGAAATACGTGAAGGTATCCCCGCCCAGCTCAAGTCCATAGGCATGATGCTAGTTGAGCCCTCTTCAGACACCCTCATAGCCGCATGCTGATGATGCAGAACGCCGAAGCAAGAAGTGACAGTCCGGTGGGTGCAGAGTTGCATGATCCCAGGTCAGTCGAGTGTGGCAGGACACCCACAGCTCTTGGGGTTGGGGAACCCATGTGGGGCTTCCCCTGCCTCCCCACGGAGTGCTGGCGGGCTCTTTCCAAAGGAACTGGTCCCGTCCAGCAGCTGGCAGACTTGGGTTTGTGGTGGCAGCCCTGCCTATTGCTGTGTGGCTGACGGCCCATGGCCTTGGCCACCACAGCAGAAATGAAAAGGAGAAAGCAGCAAGACTGCGGGGGAGGGGGAAACGACACACAATACGTGATGGAAACTGGAGAGAACGGAGGAAAAGTAAACAGGAAAAGAAGGCAGGCTCCACACGCCCGGAGGCAGCCTGATCTGGCCCTTGGTTGAACCGATTGCTGCTCTTCCCATCGGGTGGTGCCCATTTCTCTAGTTGCCACTTAGAGGCTATGCTGTTTAGCCTGCCCTGCCCCAGCATGACGGGCGGGCTGGTATGTGGCCCGCCTCAGGCTGGGCCTGTCTGGGCTTTTAAATAAGGTGCTTGAACACCTGGGAGCCTCAGCCTGGTTCCGAGAGGTGCCCACCACCACCATATAGAAAACCTGAGCCGAGGGCTGGGGTCCCCACGATGGTGAGCCTCACTGCCTGAAGCCCTGGGACTCTGCCGCTGGAGCCCAGTGTGAGCTGGAGCCCCGGGGGGACTAGAGCAGGCAGGTGATGGCTGTTGGTGGTGGGTGCAGCACCAAGGACCTGTGTGTCGTGGGTGCGGCCAGTCCTCGGTAAAAGGCTTTGCAACATTGGTGGATGTGAGTGGGTGCTTTCCTGCGTTAACTATGCCACTCTGTATGCCTCGGTGTGTAAACATTTACCTCGGCACACTGCTCAGCCGAGAAGATGAGAATACAGGTACTTATTGTGAAAGGGGCTGCGTGTGCTGCCTCGCTACTGTGTCACCACCACGTGAGTAACCCTGACTGAGAACCAGGTGGTCTCAGAGTCTGTTGGTGCTGACAGAGCAGCCCTCGCACCTGACTGCTCACGGAGACGTGCTGGTGTGACCCGCCTAGAAGGACACAGCAGTGTGCTTCCCTGAAGATGGCAGCCCAGCAAGGCCACTGGGCAGTTCCCCTCCTCTGTCCAGCAGCAGGGGGCAATGGGCATCTGATGGAAACACAGGAGCATTGGCTCTGGTCCTGGAGAGGATGTGGCACCTGAGCTGGGCTGTCTGTAATGATGCTGCTGCCCTTCTGTGTCCCCAGCCCACTTCTCTGTTTGTCGACGAGCCTGGTTCTTCAGCAGCAGGCGGTGGGCACGCCAGGCCTTCTCTCTCGAGGAGCTGAGTGTGGGCGGCAGCATGGGCTGCGTTCTCTGCCCCAGTCTACACTGGGGATTGAGCTGCTGACCCAAAGAGCTGCTTTCTTAAAGAGACTCCTGTGTCCAGTTGAAGGATGAGTCATCTCTGCGTGGCCGGGCGTGCTTAGAAAGGCGACTGTTTATTCAGCATTCGGAGAGGATCAGTCGATGAAGGCTGCTCTCACGGCCTGAGTAGTGCACACCACCGTACCCACATCTCACAGAGGGCAACTGTGTCCCTGGTAGAAACCTCCTGAGACTTGGGGCGTCCATTTCCTGTTCCAGAGACTGTGTCCTGGTCACGGTGCTGCCCTCATGCCTTACTGTCACCATGGATGGGCCCATGCTGGGCTACCTGCTGCTTGAGGACCCCCAGAAGTGCCCCTTACCCATGAGCTGGGACTGCGGGGCTCCTGAGAAGCAGAGCCCTGGAGGGGTGGCCAGCTGGGTAGCTTGAGTAGACCTACGCCCCTCCTCAGCAGCTCAGGGCCAGCCCAGCCCTGTGCTGGCGCTGACCCCTGAGGGTGAGGCCGTGCTGGGAGTGTGCCTTCCCCCAGCCACTGGCCAGATTCTCCTGTTTGGGACATGTCCCTCCTGTCCCGAGTGGCGCTGAAACAAGGGCAGCAGAACCCAAGTCCCCTGCAGGGGACTTTTAGGAAGTGGGCCTTTAACTTGGCCATGTGCGCACTCCCCCTCTGCCTCTTGGCACTGCTGGTATCCCTGGTCACTCTCCTGCCTGCCATCCTGCGTGCCGAGTCTCGTTTGTCTCTGACTGTGAGCGCACTTTTGAGTGGGCTTTTGTGATAGCACTGCCTTGAAGACAACAAGGCCAGTGTGGACAGCACACATGTCCAGGGTGCCTCCTGTGAAAAGGCTCATGGGGAATCCAACGGGACTCCCTGAGAAGGGGGTGCAAAGGGGAGGCCCAGGCTCTCCTGGTGAGGCGCAGCAGCCCCGTCATGGGAAGAAGTGGCAGGTGCCCGTCTGACTGCACCTCACTAGCCTCCGCCCGCGATCGCCGGACAGATGGAGAGCTGGGCTTGAGCGAATGGCACAGTGGACCGCGGAGTTCACAATGTCGTTCCCAGCCCAGCCTGACGGGGGGGTGCCAGGAAAGGAAATCTGCCTGAGGGGCAGGCAGGAGGCTGCGCACAGCTTGGGCAGGGAGTTGGGAGTGCAGCTCAGGAGAAGGTGCTGTTGTCTGATGGGTTCCCCTGGGCAGTGGGGGGACACAAGTGTGCGGGGAGATAGGTGTCTGTTGGCACCGTGGGTAAGTACGGGGCTGGGAGCATGTCCATGTGCTGGCCCATCACCCAGAGGGCATGTGCAGAGTGCAGAAGCTGGATGGTGACCCTTCAAGGGCAGAGCAGAAGGGACGCCTGGGCGACGAGCGGGCGAGGGCTTGTCGAGAAGAGCGCTGTGTCATGTCTGCGGAGGGAAGTGTCGGTGCGTGGTGACGAAGTCTTCAGGGTGCTGACTGGGTGCAGGGGAGAAGGTGGCGCGTGTGCCCCTGTGCTCTGGGGCGACTGTGTAAGGGGCATTGTAAGGGAAAGGAGAAGAAAAGTCTGGCCGCCACCATGATGGTCCAGAGAATGACCTGTGTCTACGAGGCCTGGATAAGCGCAGACTCAACTAGACGGCTGGGGGCCGGCCAGCGGCCACCTTTCTGCCCCGCTCAAGTGCTTAGTGACCAGCGCCATCCCCGTCCACTCTGTTGGCACACCTCATGCCAAGTCCTGCAGCGAAAGGATTCTCTGATCCCTTTCCAGCAATTCCATCTGACATTCCATTTCCTTCAGACCCTTGGCAATAAACTGCCCACTCAGTCGAATAGTGCCCACACTTCCTACAACTGCGTGTCCAAAGTCCCTGGGTCTAGTCATGGGCCCGGTGGAAGGGCGTGTGCATGCTACTCTGCCGTTGGCACCACCCCGTGAGTCAGGCTGCACTGGGTGTCAGAGCTGTTGGCAGGCAGACCCCGGAGAACAGGGCTGCCCTCGCTGCGGCTGTGGTATTTTGGGAAGGCTGGTTATTCACCAGGACTTCATCATCCAGTAATGGCTAACTGATGGTTGCAAACCCGCTGCCCAGACAGAGGAGTAGGCGGACAGGCATTTGCCTGGCATCCTCAGCTGCCCGGTGTCCACCCCGGAAGTTGTGTGCTGGGCTCTTCCCCTGCTGCGCTTCCTGACCAGCAGGGATGGTGAGGCGCTGATGAGCTAAGGCTGACCTCCCGCCATAGTCTGCTGAGGGAGGCCCTTTCCCCTGGGCTGGGGGGCGGGCGGCACTCACCTTGTGAGAACCTGACTCTTGCCTGTGACTGGAGGCACCAGAGAGGAAAAGTCCTGAGCCCCAGGTGGTCTGGGGAGTGGGGGCGCCGTGCTGGAGAAGAGAAGGGAGTCTGCGATGAGAAGGCCGGTGTGGGCAACGCTCAGATGCAGGAAGGTACAGAGAAGGAGGAGGACGGAGGAAGTGGGCCGAGGGATGGTCCGTGGGGGGAGCTTGCCCTCAGGGGCACGAGACAAAATGGGTACGAACAGCTGAGCAGTGGGCAACAAATCTGCCGGACTTGACAGAGCTAAAAAACAAATGTGCCAAGAGCCGAACCCCCTGCTGGACACCAGGGGCTCACCCATCACGACTCAGGCGCCCTCCTCTTGGCCCCCTGGCCCCTCCCGGGGGAGGCTGAGGGCTGCAGTGTTCCGTTGACTGGTCCTTGGGGAGTCGGAGGGGGTTTTATTTTTATTGTGGTAACTCTATTGGGCGTTACAACGCTCACTTCTCAGGGTTGGTTTGTTCTTGTTGGAACCACGTCATAGGATTTGCCTTGGGAGGCCATGCATAGTGGTGTGTTGTCCTAGACCTCTGGCCAGGGTGGCTGATGAGATTCAAGGCAGTGAGTATCTTGGAAGCCTCTTAAAATGGGCTGGAGGGGTGAGGTGTCCTGAGGAGCAACCTCTCAGGCCACCGTGATGTGCTCTGGTGTGCTGGACGCTGTGGCCAGCGACGACATGCTTAAGTGGTGGGCAGTGTCTGGAAATGAAAATGAAACAAGGAACCTCCTTCGTAAGGATGCTCAGAGGTTTGAGCCCACAGGTCGCTCCCTGGGACACGTGTGGTGTGCGTATGGGGCAGCAGTAGAGAGGAGAGGGAGGCCTGGTGCTGCCGTGGGTTCGAGCTGGACTGCTTCCTGACGGGCTGGTGGCTCAGACCCAGCTGCTCCACAGAAGCAAGCTGAGGCAGCCCACCACCGGCAGAGGGTTTGGGTTGGAGGGGAGAACTGGGTGAGAGTGCTAGAGCACTTGCAGCCCACCACCTGGTTGGGCCCTGCGTCCCGGAACTGCGGTGGACCCACACGGTTTTTCTTTTTTCCTGACCCCGCAGCTTCTCACCGGAAATCTTCAGTTGGTGTAAAGAAGAGCAAGAGCAGGCCGCTCCCCCGGCAGCCAGTAGCGCGGCTGCCAGCTCCCTCCGACTCTACCTCATCCCGACTCGCTCATGTGAACCACTCCAGGGTACCAAAGAGACTGAAACCACCGGCCAAGCCTTTCCTCTCCAAGGTCAAGTTACGGAACCACTGCAGGCGGCTGGAGCAGAAGGCCGCGTCCAGAAAACTTGAAGTGGGCAGCCTAGTACTGAAGGAGCCGAAAGTCGTGCTGTACAAGAGCCTGCCCCTGAAGAAGGGCCAGGAGCCTGAAGGCCTGGCGCAGGCTGGTGCGCCTGGGGGGTGCTTGACTCGACATGCGGCCAGAGAGCACAGACAGAACTCGGGGAGGGGTGCCCCAGCGCGGGGCGAGGGCTCCCCCTGCTCCCATCCCCCCCGGCGCTCGGCGCGCACAAGGACCAGCCTGAAGGAGGCCTTGGACGCCCAGCTGGACCCCAGCGCAGAGGACAGCCACATAGAGGGCCTGACAGAGCTGTGCGCACACGAGGCCCTCCCACCAGCTCCCCGGCTGCTGCAGGAGGACCCAGCGCCCGAGGCCACACAGCTGGGGGACTCAAGGGCCCCCAAGAGTGATGGCAGCACTGCCAAAAAGAAGTGGCGGCCAGGAAAGATGGGAAAGGCCTTCAGCAGACCTGAGGAGTCCACGCCGGGGCTCAGTGCCCCCGGAAAAGAGGGTGCAGGGCCGGCCATGGCAGGCGCCCACTGTGACCTGGGCGAGCACAGTGGCACGGGGGCCATGCCAGCGGGCTATGCTGCCCGCACCCCATCTCCCGTGGGCTGTTCGGTGGTCACATCAGACAGTTTCAAAGCAAAAGATGGCTTCCGGACTGCCAAGAGCAAGAAGCAGCGGCGCATCACGCGCTACGACGCCCAGCTCATCCTGGAAAACAGCTCAGGCATCCCCAAGCTGACCCTGCGCCGGCGGCGCGACAGCAGCAGCCGGGCCACCGAGCCGGAGGAGGACGGGGTCAATGCCTCGAAGCTCAGCATCAAGCTGAGCAAGGACCACGAGGGCGACAACAACCTCTATGTCGCCAAGCTGAACAACGGGTTCAACTCAGGGTCGGGCGGCGGCTCCACAAAACTCAAGATCCAGCTGAAGCGGGACGAGGAGGGCCGGGCCGAGGCGGCCGGGGGCGGCCTGTGCTGCGGCGAGGCCCTCTCGCTGCTGGAGTCGCGCATGGAGGTGGGCGAGTATGGCCAGTACGAGGAGGAGAGCTCCGGCTCAGAGTCCTCCTCGGAGGGCAGTGGGGACGAGGACGAGGACGACGAGGAGGACGACTTCGACGACGACTTCATCCCCCTGCCCCCCGCCAAGCGCCTGAGGCTGATCGTCGGCAAGGACTCCATCGACATCGACATCTCGTCCCGGCGCCGCGAGGACCAGTCCCTGCGGCTCAACGCCTGAGCCGGCCCTGCGCCGCCTTGGAAAGGAGCCCACACGGGCAAATGGAAAACAAACTGGTCACTCCTTCCCTCACTCCTTGGCGCAGCCCTTCTCTGGTCGCCCTGGGGCGGCCGGGCCGTGTTTCCATCGCAGTTCTTCCCTGGCCGCCCTGCCTTCCCTGGCCGCCCTGCCGGCAGGGCCAAGCCTGGGCCGGCTCTGTGGTGGGGGGGTGGGGGGGTTGTCGGTCAGTCGGGCTCGAGCAAACCACAGGGCCTGTCTGGCCACATGGGGACACTGAGCACATGAGAACGTGGCCATGCCGTTTGTTGGAGTTGAAACTTTTTTTTCCCTTCTTTATTCTTTATAAACTTTCTAAGAGCGTCCACTGGCTCTTTAAAACCTGGCTAAACAATAACTTAAATCATAGCGGCAGCATATTAAGGTTTTCTAGTATATGCTAATATCACCAGCAAGGACCTATGGCTTTTTTATTTCTTTGCTACGTGCCCCTCCCGCCCGGTGCCCTGTCTGTGGTCTTGTCGGAGGACAGCAACAAACGTTTGGTACAAGGACCTGCGAGGCCGGCGGGGGCTGGCGAGTCCCACGCGCCGTATTTATTGCTTGTGGTGTAAATTAAAGACATTGTATTTAACACTTTTCGATCCTTTTAGATAAAATTGTTTTTTGCAAGAATGATTGGTGCTTATTTTTTCAAGAATTTGCTGTGAGCCGTGAAGTGAGGTGCCGCGTGGGTCAGTGAGCCACAGCTGCCCTCGCCGGTCCTCCCAGTTTTCTGTTGCACTTGTAAAATGCTACAAGGAATATTAAAGAAAAGAAGAAGAAATCTATCCTCTTTAACTTATAATAGTTTATGAAATAAACCATGAGTCACAGCTTTTGTTCTGTGGTAACCTATAAAGTGTCTGTCTTGGAAATTCAATGTAAAGGACTGAAAACAATTGTAGATGTTGTAAATATTTGTGTGTTGTGAGGGGAAAATTTTTTTTTTTGGTCCTAAGAAATTAAAAAGAACTTACCGGGAAGGGTTGTTTTTTTTTTTTTTAAGTTTAGGAATAGCCCTGCCAGTAAAAGGAAATTGCCCACCTGTAGTTTGAAAGCCCTGCAGCAGGGCGTCCTCGGCCTGCGTCTGCGTGAAACGAGTAAAGGAACTTTGATCATTTAACAAGAGGAGTCGGACTTGCTGGGGCTTTGTTTTTGTTTGTTTTTGAAGCACTTTGAGAAGAGAAATGGATTTTAAGTAACTTATGAGCAGAGTTTGGATTACTACTTTATGTTCGACCCCAGGCTCCTCCCTGACGTCTCTGCCCATTTGAGGGAAGGGAGCGGGGACCGTGGACACACAGTGGTGTCCCTAAGGAAAGGCAATCCTGGCCATCCGAGGGGCATCTCGAGGGGCAGCCGCTGCCCTGGGAGGCAGGAGGAACACTCACTGCTGGCCCTCCCCTGCGCTCCCAGTCCTGGGGCAGCGTGTTGGTTGGCCTCCCGTAACTTGACTGCCAGGTAGTGACAAATTGAAGTCCCTGTCGTCCCCCAAAGCGTTTCACATCTCTGTCTCGAGGCGTCCCCTTGGCCTGCACACCCCCCTCCACACACACACACACACACACACACACACCCTGTGTGTGTCCGGTGCAGTTGAGCCCCTCAGGTATTGAGTTGGAAGCAGGTGGTAGAATTCATTGGTCCCCCCTCCCCCCCTTGCGCAGGTAGAACTGTTCCCTGCACACGGCAGGACAGCCTGCTGCCCCAGTCCTCACCATGTCCATCCCCAGGCCACCGAGGAGCGGGCGGGGAAGACGAGACCCTGGGGCTGAGAACTGCCCTGTGCCCCGCTCATCCCCACCTGGGCTGAAGAAGGGCAGACGGGACCAGAGCTTTCGGGGGGACTCGAAGCGTCAACAATAGCCATTTCAGGAGAGTCCATCCTCAGGAACAGAACACCCCATCGCCACCACCTCCCTTTGCTTTCCCCTCCACGCTTCAGCATAATTGTAGTAATTTATTTATGGTGTGTGTTGATAACTGTTGTGGCCTCCTCCCGGGAGGCCGACCTTCCCGTGGGTCTCAGAGCAGTGACATTGGTGACGAGTCACCGCCCCTCAGGAGTCAGAATGCACAAGCACTGGTGATGCCGTCCATCTAGGGGACCCTCACTCCACGTGCTAACGGTAGGGGCCTCGGGACTGCCCTGGACCTGCTGTCAGACTTGACCACACACTGGTGACCAGTATGGAAAGGTTGCAATTCGATTTAAAAGACAAAAAAAACCGTCTAGCTTTGAGTTTATGCAATGATCGGTTACAGATGTTGGTATTGTAAGAATTAGGAACTGCTCATAGAAATATATGTGAAGCACTCAACTCTCAAATCATTTTCCCAATGACTGTTTTAAACTGTTTGGCTGCGTTGTAATACTTTTTGAGATACAGTGTATTCCTTGTACTGAGAGAATGAAAAAGGACTTTTTCAGCATTTGAGGTAAGTTCTTTAATGTTTCATTAAAAAAAACAAACATTTTTTACAAATATTTTGTACATGCACTTGCAGTATTGAGGTTAATCATTTTAATAAATTCGGAAATTAAAATCACCTGGCCGTGTCCACTGTGTCCAAGGGAGGGAAGGAAGGACGATGGGGACAGGCCTGGGTGAGAGCAGTCCCTGTCGTTGCCTGGGCCCTGGTCTGCCCTGCCCTTAGTGTGCAAGAGACCATTTGCTCAGCAAATGGAGTGGGGTACCCCTGGCAGCAGGGGGCTGGAAATCCAGTGATCTGGTTTTGGGTTGCACGGGGGTTTTCACTGCCGGATAATGACCGGGATCGGGAACCAGCTTGGGGTGGGGGTTTGGCAGTTGTGTTTGTGTGTGTGTGTCTCTCCAGCGTGGCACCATCGGAAAGCTGGCAGATTGGGGTCGGAGATGCTGCTGCTAGTCACAGAAACCCTCACTGAGAGCGTCAACAACAGTGAGGTTGGTTTGACCCTGAGCCAGCTGGGCTGTCTCCCAACCTCCTGGCTGGCACAGAGCACAGGCCCCGGTCAGAATGGCTGTGGCCAGTTAGCGTCTCCTGGCCCCGTGTCCAGGTACAGGATGTGTGCAGGATGTGCCGGGGGCCTGAGGAGACGGGGCGCAGGCAGCACTCTCTGTTGACGTGAAGGGACCTGCCCACTTGGGTTCCCAGCAAAGGGTGACGTGGCAGCAGTCTCCGGTTTTCCCTTTGATGAGTCCATCCTGCCCAGTAGCCACAGGCAGCTCGAGGGAGGGGAGCCTGTTCCCAGAGCCCTCTGGGATTTCTGCCTCCCCGGACCAACATTCGGTCCAACACACCCTATGCTGCCCTCTGATGCCTGTCCTCAGCAGGACAAGCTGCCAACTTCAGGGCACTTGTGTAGCCCAGCGCCAGGGCAGGCATGCACGATGAGCCCAAGGCCAGGCCATGTCTGCTGCTACCAAGGTCATACCCGTCAGACCTGGATGGGAGGAGACACCTGGATGAGAAGGTGTGTGTGGTGTGGCAGGATGTGCGTGCCAGGGACTCGCCTTCACCTGAGCCTCTGCCACACATCGCTCCAGGAAGGCCTGTCTGGAGGGTAGGGCGGCCTACAGTTAGCCCGGTTGGGGGGCTTGCTGCCCCTCGTCCGACAGGTGGGTTTCTAATCAGATACATGCGCAGTGACTACTGGCTTGGGAAACGTTCCCCGAGAAGTCGGTTCTGCTCAGGCCAGAGGTTCAGGGACCCAGACTGGGACACAGGGCCAGGAGGGCACATGAAACAAGTTCATGTCTATAGGGCATGTTTGTGCAGCACCATGTGCGGTGGGTGGGGCAGAGGGGAGAGCCAGGCATTCTGCTTTGGGTCATCGGGGACTGTGGAGAGCTTGGGTCAAAGTAGCAGACAGCAGTTGGGCCCTGAAGGGAGAAATGGGTGGTAGCTGGGGGAGTGGGGCAGGGGTGGGTGGGGGGTCACTAAAAGCTGGTTCATGTCGCTGTTGCTGTTTGGTTTTAACTGAAAGACAAATTCCAGCCAAGCGTCTGCATAGAGAAATGGGAGTACAGCGGTGAACAGAGACGGAAGAGCCCCCAGTCTCAAATGTAATACAGGAGAACAGCTTTCCATAAGTTTTAAGGCCGCCGTTCTCCTCCTGTGGGTCACAACCCCTTTGGGGGCCAAATGACCCTTCCACAGGGTTCGCTTAAGACCTTTGGGAAACATGTATTTCTGATGGTCTTAGGAACCGAGACACCGCTCCTCTATCCGTCTCCAGGCGGGTCCGCCCACATGCAGATACGCCCGCCTACGAGTACCCGCGTGAAGACTTACCCATGCTACACCATGCTTCAAGACAAAATGTCATTTATTTGTCATTAGAAATAAATATTTCACAATATAAAATGACATTGTTTCTGTGATGAATCATGATGCTTTATGTTCAATTTGTAACAGTGAAAATACCTCCTGCATATCAGATATTTACATGACAATTCATAACAGTAGCAAGATTACAGTGATGAAGTGGCAACAAAAATCATTTTATGGTTGGGGGTCACCACCACATGAGAAACTGTATGAAAGGGTCGCGGTATTAGGAAGGTTGAGAACCACAATTCTAAGGGACGTCACGCCTCAAGTTTCAAGACAGACAAGACGCTGGAGCCTGGGAGAGGCGGACAGGGCTGCCTTAGGGCCCAGAAGCTGGGACATCCTGAGTCCCACAGCTGGTGGGTGAATGGCTGGCAACTGATGAAGGAGTCAGTGCACACTGAGTGCAGCTTGGCTTGGCACCAAGCCCCAGAGCCCGCCCGGTCCCTGCATGTGATCTACATGATCTACTGACCCCTCCCGCCCCAATCACGTGGCTGCACTTTTCTTTGCCCCGTGTCCTGGTGAGCTACCTGGGGCCCAGAGACATTTGCCTGAGGGTTATTGTGCAGATAAACCAGATCACCCACCCTAGCGCCCAGACTGAGAGGAGCGGGTGGTGCGTGTTACCTGCTCCCGGGATCCCCAAGGGTGCGAGCTTCTCTTTAGCTGAAGATGTGCCTCAAATTCAAGGTTGTTGCGGTGCAGAGAGAAAGATGGCCCAAGGTTTCTCCAGCTCTGGTCCTTTGCTAGGGCCCTTATGCAGCAGTTCAAGACAGCTGCTCCCAGGAGAAAGACTGCTCTTGCTGCTCTGCAGAGAGTGACAGGGGCAGTCCCACCTGCCCTAAGGGTCCCCGTGAGTCCACATCCACTAGATGGCAGTGAGCTTGGTTTTGGTTAAGCACTTAGCTGCTGCTTCAAAGGTCCCAGGGATCTACTCCCATAAAGCCTTGGGTTCCAGGGAGGGCAGTCCTCCAAACCAAGCCAACCCCACTGGCATGGAATCCGTGCTGACTCATCTCCGAGACTGCCCAGTCTGTCTGTTGGTGGTTTCGAACTGCCGACCATGCAGATCACAGCCCACTGTGTAACCTCTACACCACCAGGGTTCCTCGGGGCAGTCCTATATCATGGCTATGTAAAGCCCAGAATACCTCATTGTGGTTATGCCGAACCTGTTCTTAAACCAAGAGGTGGCGGTGACAGCAGACCGAGGCAATCCCTTGTGGTTGGAACTCGGGAAAGGTCTCCTTGCACCATACTCATGAAGTCAGTGCTCAGGTGGTTTGGCCAGGTAGCTATCTTCCGGATTTCTTGGTGTCGATGAGTGAGCACCTTCCCTTGTGGCAGCCATTTGTGGAAACATTTCCATTGGAATTCCATCGATTGCTGGAGCCTTCCTCCACCCCCACCCCCCACCAATACCTTCAAGGAAGCTCAGGCTTCTTCCTTTAGTATCGTTGGTTTTTGCTACTTCTTGAAATGGTTGACGCTTTCTTTTTGGTACGTTACTGCTTTTACCACCTTTTTAATGCTCCCTGCGTTGGTCGCTATCTTCCCCATAGAATCCTTCAATATTGCCTCTCAAGGCTTGACTTGTTCCTTCTGTTCTTCAACTTGGGATGTGCTGAGTGTGTTCTGCCCTTTCCATTTAATTACTCTGTGTCTTTGCACATTTAATGACAGTACTCTGTCTTCTGGGGCCACTCTGGAATGTTCTGTTCCACTCTTCTACTTCTTGGTTTCTTTCATTGGCTTGATCTACTTTACAATCACGAGCAAGTTCCAGAGTCTCCTCTGACATTCCATTCCATGGTTTTCTCCCTAGCCTGTCTTTTTTTTGAAAGCTGTAGTCTTTGTTCTTTATTTATTTTT